>NW_027184615.1:7105027-7413942 GCF_032405125.1 Capricornis sumatraensis | reverse complement strand
CTAACCCTAACCCTAACCCTAACCCTAACCCTAACCCTAACCCTAACCCTAACCCTAACCCTAACCCTAACCCTAACCCTAACCCTAACCCTAACCCTAACCCTAACCCTAACCCTAACCCTAACCCTAACCCTAACCCTAACCCTAACCCTAACCCTAACCCTAACCCTAACCCTAACCCTAACCCTAACCCTAACCCTAACCCTAACCCTAACCCTAACCCTAACCCTAACCCTAACCCTAACCCTAACCCTAACCCTAACCCTAACCCTAACCCTAACCCTAACCCTAACCCTAACCCTAACCCTAACCCTAACCCTAACCCTAACCCTAACCCTAACCCTAACCCTAACCCTAACCCTAACCCTAACCCTAACCCTAACCCTAACCCTAACCCTAACCCTAACCCTAACCCTAACCCTAACCCTAACCCTAACCCTAACCCTAACCCTAACCCTAACCCTAACCCTAACCCTAACCCTAACCCTAACCCTAACCCTAACCCTAACCCTAACCCTAACCCTAACCCTAACCCTAACCCTAACCCTAACCCTAACCCTAACCCTAACCCTAACCCTAACCCTAACCCTAACCCTAACCCTAACCCTAACCCTAACCCTAACCCTAACCCTAACCCTAACCCTAACCCTAACCCTAACCCTAACCCTAACCCTAACCCTAACCCTAACCCTAACCCTAACCCTAACCCTAACCCTAACCCTAACCCTAACCCTAACCCTAACCCTAACCCTAACCCTAACCCTAACCCTAACCCTAACCCTAACCCTAACCCTAACCCTAACCCTAACCCTAACCCTAACCCTAACCCTAACCCTAACCCTAACCCTAACCCTAACCCTAACCCTAACCCTAACCCTAACCCTAACCCTAACCCTAACCCTAACCCTAACCCTAACCCTAACCCTAACCCTAACCCTAACCCTAACCCTAACCCTAACCCTAACCCTAACCCTAACCCTAACCCTAACCCTAACCCTAACCCTAACCCTAACCCTAACCCTAACCCTAACCCTAACCCTAACCCTAACCCTAACCCTAACCCTAACCCTAACCCTAACCCTAACCCTAACCCTAACCCTAACCCTAACCCTAACCCTAACCCTAACCCTAACCCTAACCCTAACCCTAACCCTAACCCTAACCCTAACCCTAACCCTAACCCTAACCCTAACCCTAACCCTAACCCTAACCCTAACCCTAACCCTAACCCTAACCCTAACCCTAACCCTAACCCTAACCCTAACCCTAACCCTAACCCTAACCCTAACCCTAACCCTAACCCTAACCCTAACCCTAACCCTAACCCTAACCCTAACCCTAACCCTAACCCTAACCCTAACCCTAACCCTAACCCTAACCCTAACCCTAACCCTAACCCTAACCCTAACCCTAACCCTAACCCTAACCCTAACCCTAACCCTAACCCTAACCCTAACCCTAACCCTAACCCTAACCCTAACCCTAACCCTAACCCTAACCCTAACCCTAACCCTAACCCTAACCCTAACCCTAACCCTAACCCTAACCCTAACCCTAACCCTAACCCTAACCCTAACCCTAACCCTAACCCTAACCCTAACCCTAACCCTAACCCTAACCCTAACCCTAACCCTAACCCTAACCCTAACCCTAACCCTAACCCTAACCCTAACCCTAACCCTAACCCTAACCCTAACCCTAACCCTAACCCTAACCCTAACCCTAACCCTAACCCTAACCCTAACCCTAACCCTAACCCTAACCCTAACCCTAACCCTAACCCTAACCCTAACCCTAACCCTAACCCTAACCCTAACCCTAACCCTAACCCTAACCCTAACCCTAACCCTAACCCTAACCCTAACCCTAACCCTAACCCTAACCCTAACCCTAACCCTAACCCTAACCCTAACCCTAACCCTAACCCTAACCCTAACCCTAACCCTAACCCTAACCCTAACCCTAACCCTAACCCTAACCCTAACCCTAACCCTAACCCTAACCCTAACCCTAACCCTAACCCTAACCCTAACCCTAACCCTAACCCTAACCCTAACCCTAACCCTAACCCTAACCCTAACCCTAACCCTAACCCTAACCCTAACCCTAACCCTAACCCTAACCCTAACCCTAACCCTAACCCTAACCCTAACCCTAACCCTAACCCTAACCCTAACCCTAACCCTAACCCTAACCCTAACCCTAACCCTAACCCTAACCCTAACCCTAACCCTAACCCTAACCCTAACCCTAACCCTAACCCTAACCCTAACCCTAACCCTAACCCTAACCCTAACCCTAACCCTAACCCTAACCCTAACCCTAACCCTAACCCTAACCCTAACCCTAACCCTAACCCTAACCCTAACCCTAACCCTAACCCTAACCCTAACCCTAACCCTAACCCTAACCCTAACCCTAACCCTATACCCTAACCCTAACCCTAACCCTAACCCTAACCCTAACCCTAACCCTAACCCTAACCCTAACCCTAACCCTAACCCTAACCCTAACCCTAACCCTAACCCTAACCCTAACCCTAACCCTAACCCTAACCCTAACCCTAACCCTAACCCTAACCCTAACCCTAACCCTAACCCTAACCCTAACCCTAACCCTAACCCTAACCCTAACCCTAACCCTAACCCTAACCCTAACCCTAACCCTAACCCTAACCCTAACCCTAACCCTAACCCTAACCCTAACCCTAACCCTAACCCTAACCCTAACCCTAACCCTAACCCTAACCCTAACCCTAACCCTAACCCTAACCCTAACCCTAACCCTAACCCTAACCCTAACCCTAACCCTAACCCTAACCCTAACCCTAACCCTAACCCTAACCCTAACCCTAACCCTAACCCTAACCCTAACCCTAACCCTAACCCTAACCCTAACCCTAACCCTAACCCTAACCCTAACCCTAACCCTAACCCTAACCCTAACCCTAACCCTAACCCTAACCCTAACCCTAACCCTAACCCTAACCCTAACCCTAACCCTAACCCTAACCCTAACCCTAACCCTAACCCTAACCCTAACCCTAACCCTAACCCTAACCCTAACCCTAACCCTAACCCTAACCCTAACCCTAACCCTAACCCTAACCCTAACCCTAACCCTAACCCTAACCCTAACCCTAACCCTAACCCTAACCCTAACCCTAACCCTAACCCTAACCCTAACCCTAACCCTAACCCTAACCCTAACCCTAACCCTAACCCTAACCCTAACCCTAACCCTAACCCTAACCCTAACCCTAACCCTAACCCTAACCCTAACCCTAACCCTAACCCTAACCCTAACCCTAACCCTAACCCTAACCCTAACCCTAACCCTAACCCTAACCCTAACCCTAACCCTAACCCTAACCCTAACCCTAACCCTAACCCTAACCCTAACCCTAACCCTAACCCTAACCCTAACCCTAACCCTAACCCTAACCCTAACCCTAACCCTAACCCTAACCCTAACCCTAACCCTAACCCTAACCCTAACCCTAACCCTAACCCTAACCCTAACCCTAACCCTAACCCTAACCCTAACCCTAACCCTAACCCTAACCCTAACCCTAACCCTAACCCTAACCCTAACCCTAACCCTAACCCTAACCCTAACCCTAACCCTAACCCTAACCCTAACCCTAACCCTAACCCTAACCCTAACCCTAACCCTAACCCTAACCCTAACCCTAACCCTAACCCTAACCCTAACCCTAACCCTAACCCTAACCCTAACCCTAACCCTAACCCTAACCCTAACCCTAACCCTAACCCTAACCCTAACCCTAACCCTAACCCTAACCCTAACCCTAACCCTAACCCTAACCCTAACCCTAACCCTAACCCTAACCCTAACCCTAACCCTAACCCTAACCCTAACCCTAACCCTAACCCTAACCCTAACCCTAACCCTAACCCTAACCCTAACCCTAACCCTAACCCTAACCCTAACCCTAACCCTAACCCTAACCCTAACCCTAACCCTAACCCTAACCCTAACCCTAACCCTAACCCTAACCCTAACCCTAACCCTAACCCTAACCCTAACCCTAACCCTAACCCTAACCCTAACCCTAACCCTAACCCTAACCCTAACCCTAACCCTAACCCTAACCCTAACCCTAACCCTAACCCTAACCCTAACCCTAACCCTAACCCTAACCCTAACCCTAACCCTAACCCTAACCCTAACCCTAACCCTAACCCTAACCCTAACCCTAACCCTAACCCTAACCCTAACCCTAACCCTAACCCTAACCCTAACCCTAACCCTAACCCTAACCCTAACCCTAACCCTAACCCTAACCCTAACCCTAACCCTAACCCTAACCCTAACCCTAACCCTAACCCTAACCCTAACCCTAACCCTAACCCTAACCCTAACCCTAACCCTAACCCTAACCCTAACCCTAACCCTAACCCTAACCCTAACCCTAACCCTAACCCTAACCCTAACCCTAACCCTAACCCTAACCCTAACCCTAACCCTAACCCTAACCCTAACCCTAACCCTAACCCTAACCCTAACCCTAACCCTAACCCTAACCCTAACCCTAACCCTAACCCTAACCCTAACCCTAACCCTAACCCTAACCCTAACCCTAACCCTAACCCTAACCCTAACCCTAACCCTAACCCTAACCCTAACCCTAACCCTAACCCTAACCCTAACCCTAACCCTAACCCTAACCCTAACCCTAACCCTAACCCTAACCCTAACCCTAACCCTAACCCTAACCCTAACCCTAACCCTAACCCTAACCCTAACCCTAACCCTAACCCTAACCCTAACCCTAACCCTAACCCTAACCCTAACCCTAACCCTAACCCTAACCCTAACCCTAACCCTAACCCTAACCCTAACCCTAACCCTAACCCTAACCCTAACCCTAACCCTAACCCTAACCCTAACCCTAACCCTAACCCTAACCCTAACCCTAACCCTAACCCTAACCCTAACCCTAACCCTAACCCTAACCCTAACCCTAACCCTAACCCTAACCCTAACCCTAACCCTAACCCTAACCCTAACCCTAACCCTAACCCTAACCCTAACCCTAACCCTAACCCTAACCCTAACCCTAACCCTAACCCTAACCCTAACCCTAACCCTAACCCTAACCCTAACCCTAACCCTAACCCTAACCCTAACCCTAACCCTAACCCTAACCCTAACCCTAACCCTAACCCTAACCCTAACCCTAACCCTAACCCTAACCCTAACCCTAACCCTAACCCTAACCCTAACCCTAACCCTAACCCTAACCCTAACCCTAACCCTAACCCTAACCCTAACCCTAACCCTAACCCTAACCCTAACCCTAACCCTAACCCTAACCCTAACCCTAACCCTAACCCTAACCCTAACCCTAACCCTAACCCTAACCCTAACCCTAACCCTAACCCTAACCCTAACCCTAACCCTAACCCTAACCCTAACCCTAACCCTAACCCTAACCCTAACCCTAACCCTAACCCTAACCCTAACCCTAACCCTAACCCTAACCCTAACCCTAACCCTAACCCTAACCCTAACCCTAACCCTAACCCTAACCCTAACCCTAACCCTAACCCTAACCCTAACCCTAACCCTAACCCTAACCCTAACCCTAACCCTAACCCTAACCCTAACCCTAACCCTAACCCTAACCCTAACCCTAACCCTAACCCTAACCCTAACCCTAACCCTAACCCTAACCCTAACCCTAACCCTAACCCTAACCCTAACCCTAACCCTAACCCTAACCCTAACCCTAACCCTAACCCTAACCCTAACCCTAACCCTAACCCTAACCCTAACCCTAACCCTAACCCTAACCCTAACCCTAACCCTAACCCTAACCCTAACCCTAACCCTAACCCTAACCCTAACCCTAACCCTAACCCTAACCCTAACCCTAACCCTAACCCTAACCCTAACCCTAACCCTAACCCTAACCCTAACCCTAACCCTAACCCTAACCCTAACCCTAACCCTAACCCTAACCCTAACCCTAACCCTAACCCTAACCCTAACCCTAACCCTAACCCTAACCCTAACCCTAACCCTAACCCTAACCCTAACCCTAACCCTAACCCTAACCCTAACCCTAACCCTAACCCTAACCCTAACCCTAACCCTAACCCTAACCCTAACCCTAACCCTAACCCTAACCCTAACCCTAACCCTAACCCTAACCCTAACCCTAACCCTAACCCTAACCCTAACCCTAACCCTAACCCTAACCCTAACCCTAACCCTAACCCTAACCCTAACCCTAACCCTAACCCTAACCCTAACCCTAACCCTAACCCTAACCCTAACCCTAACCCTAACCCTAACCCTAACCCTAACCCTAACCCTAACCCTAACCCTAACCCTAACCCTAACCCTAACCCTAACCCTAACCCTAACCCTAACCCTAACCCTAACCCTAACCCTAACCCTAACCCTAACCCTAACCCTAACCCTAACCCTAACCCTAACCCTAACCCTAACCCTAACCCTAACCCTAACCCTAACCCTAACCCTAACCCTAACCCTAACCCTAACCCTAACCCTAACCCTAACCCTAACCCTAACCCTAACCCTAACCCTAACCCTAACCCTAACCCTAACCCTAACCCTAACCCTAACCCTAACCCTAACCCTAACCCTAACCCTAACCCTAACCCTAACCCTAACCCTAACCCTAACCCTAACCCTAACCCTAACCCTAACCCTAACCCTAACCCTAACCCTAACCCTAACCCTAACCCTAACCCTAACCCTAACCCTAACCCTAACCCTAACCCTAACCCTAACCCTAACCCTAACCCTAACCCTAACCCTAACCCTAACCCTAACCCTAACCCTAACCCTAACCCTAACCCTAACCCTAACCCTAACCCTAACCCTAACCCTAACCCTAACCCTAACCCTAACCCTAACCCTAACCCTAACCCTAACCCTAACCCTAACCCTAACCCTAACCCTAACCCTAACCCTAACCCTAACCCTAACCCTAACCCTAACCCTAACCCTAACCCTAACCCTAACCCTAACCCTAACCCTAACCCTAACCCTAACCCTAACCCTAACCCTAACCCTAACCCTAACCCTAACCCTAACCCTAACCCTAACCCTAACCCTAACCCTAACCCTAACCCTAACCCTAACCCTAACCCTAAACCCTAACCCTAACCCTAACCCTAACCCTAACCCTAACCCTAACCCTAACCCTAACCCTAACCCTAACCCTAACCCTAACCCTAACCCTAACCCTAACCCTAACCCTAACCCTAACCCTAACCCTAACCCTAACCCTAACCCTAACCCTAACCCTAACCCTAACCCTAACCCTAACCCTAACCCTAACCCTAACCCTAACCCTAACCCTAACCCTAACCCTAACCCTAACCCTAACCCTAACCCTAACCCTAACCCTAACCCTAACCCTAACCCTAACCCTAACCCTAACCCTAACCCTAACCCTAACCCTAACCCTAACCCTAACCCTAACCCTAACCCTAACCCTAACCCTAACCCTAACCCTAACCCTAACCCTAACCCTAACCTAACCCTAACCCTAACCCTAACCCTAACCCTAACCCTAACCCTAACCCTAACCCTAACCCTAACCCTAACCCTAACCCTAACCCTAACCCTAACCCTAACCCCAACCCCAACCCTAACCCCAACCCCAACCCCAACCCTAACCCTAACCCTAACCCTAACCCTAACCCTAACCCTAACCCTAACCCTACCCTAACCCTAACCCTAACCCTAACCCTAACCCTAACCTAACCCTAGCCCTAGCCCTAGCCCTAGCCCTAGCCCTAGCCCTAGCCCTAGCCCTAGCCCTAACCCTAACCCTAGCCCTAGCCCTAGCCCTAGCCCTAGCCCTAGCCCTAGCCCTAGCCCTAGCCCTAGCCCTAGCCCTATACCATAAATATTTCAAGAAATTGCACTTTCTATGATGAGTTCAATCTTCACAAAAGTAGGAAAAACAGCACCTGTTTCTACTAGGATCCATCGCATTGCACAATCTGAGTGAGCATGAAAATCTTAATGATGACCACCAGAAAGAAGGTCAGCACGGTTGATATCACAGATTTTCCAGTGTTCCAATACAAGTTCTACCCAAATCAATACAGAAAGACATACGCATAGGAAACTACAAATTGAAGGCAACTCTATTGAGATAAATACTGGACATCAGTTGTATGAATCTTTAAGGCATAACTGCAGACATGCTTCAAACATTCTTCAAATTCATAGAATGACAACAAAGTATGGCTATGTACAATCCATTCGGTTTTATAAACCACTCATGAATAACCTCACAAGCCATTGAAAACCAGACGTCAATTTCAAATGTCATTTTCAATATTGAATAGCTTTGATCTACAAACAAGGCTGTAAGACAGAAAGTTAAAATCGAAATACATGAAGTAAATCCTCAATAGATAGGAAAACACCCCATAGTAGTGAAGTCAATTAACATTACTTATTAGGGCTTTCATGCACAGACTCATCTCCGATTGATGTGATCTCAATTCATATTTGGCAAAATTTACGAAAGCTGATCTTAACAGTCATATTATTTTTCTTTGTACCCCTAAAAAGAAAAACGAACATGGAAAACTAAATCTAACTTGGAGACTCACATTTCCCAATCGGTATACAAAGCAACGGCATGTCAAACTTTCTAATTCACATATGTATTTAAATGAAATTGGATGAAATACCCCTAAATTAACACATACTTCTACGCTCAATGTTTCACAAGGCAGATAACTTTCAATAAATGAAACTGAGGGTAACAGCCAGGAAGGCCAGGGGTCTCCAAAGGGAGCAAATGGGGTGCGAGTATCAGACAGTTGTTATCTGTCACTTCCGAGGCAGGAGGAAACAAGCTGTTCTCTTTCTTCCCCTTCTCGATACAAATTTAAAAAGAGGTTTTCTCTTACAATTCTGCGTTGCTATAATGACACCTGGTTCCACCTGAACTTCACTTTTCTCATACTTTGAGCTGACCAAGGCATTTTTCTTATGGAAAGGTTTGCCTTAAGCTATGGGAATGTACTATGTATTTACCCTAGACTCTATCTGCAAGTAGGTTCTGCCTAAAGGCTCAGAACTGATTTGAGAAACCAATATGCGTTACTCATACATGGTTCTCCTGATCTATGTGATTGAAGCTATCTATTTGCTCATATCAATCGTTTTATGGCCCAGGATGACTCACCTGGTGCCACGGTCATCTCCATATATCTTGTGGGTGAGGGGTCTGCTGCCATTCCTTTCTCTAATGAGTAGACTGCTAGTAGCTAGATAACATCCAGCTAAAGATGAGTAGGGGGGCACTCTTTCTGCCCCCTTCTGATGTCTATGTCAGAAGCTTTCTCTCTTTTATACTTTCATAAAACATTGTGACACAAAAGCTCTGAGTGATCAAGCCTCATCACTGGCCCCGGGTTGAATTCTTCCTCTAAGGAGCCCAAGAATTCAACCATCTTTCATGGTTAGACGACAACCTTTAAAAACAGTGGTCTTTTCAAGATACAATGATGATAAGTGATGAGTATGCATATGTCTATGAATGAAATGGGACCCATATGTCAAACCACATAAAAATATATCTTCCCTCAACATACATATCAGGCCTTCATATGCATTGATTCTCCAACTATGAAGTCATACAAATATGGATGTAAAATATCACAATACATTCCAAAGTGATGGATATTGACTTTTGCCCGCTGGCACTTCTTTTTATGTCATCTCCATTATATTAGCTCTGACAATGAAGCATGTGCTGTGCTAAGTCACTTACATTGTGTCCAACTCTTTCGGATCACATGGACTAGGCCCCACCAGGCTCCTCTCTCCATGAGATTCTCTAGGCAAGGATACTGGAGTGGGTTGCCATCCTCTCCATCAGGAGATCTTCCTGCCCCAGGGATCGAATCCATATCTCCTATGTCTCCTGCATGGGTATGTTCCGCATGTTCTTTACCACTAGAACCACCGGGGAAGCCCCACTGGGCATATACAGAACCATTCCTCCAACAAAACTGAAGAATGACTTTAAAATCTCAAACGAAACATGAGTATCTGTGTTCACAAACTTCACGGAGCAAGGGTTTCTTCGATCTGAAAACTGGCGTCGAGGAAGGACTGTGTGAAGAATACTTCAAAGTCTATTTGGCAAACACAGCCTAAGTTGGCTATATTTAGTCCTCAGACGAATGAGAATGTCATGAGTACTGGTCGTTTCAAATAAGTAGCAGGTGAAGCTGTTTACACTTATTGGGACGCGTGGTATACCACATTCACACATTTCAGTAGCATTGGTGCAAAAACGATACATTTCTCAGGGGAAGCTTCTACATGGACTCTTGGGATCAGAGCTCTAACTCATACACACATACTTTTCCTTTTAAAATGATCCTGCATGATCAGCAAACAAAACACTGGATGAACACCTAGACGGTGAGCTCTGTACTAAATGATTAGGGTTATTTTCTTAATAAACATTGTATGATTTCTGCACAGCTTTGTTACTGGCATGAATAGAATATCTACAATAGTAACTTATCACATTAAAATGGATTCACATTCGATATCGATTCACATCTATAAGTGATGTCATAGCTCTTTGATACTATTGCTTGAATGAATGCAACTTATGTGACTTCACAAACTACAAACACGACTAACATAATAGCTATTAAAAAACCTTGAGTGACATGACTGTTAAGACGTAGTAGAGTTGCTCTCAAGAATAACGATACTATTATTCACTCCAGCCATAGTACTGGAATCTGTACATTCACACCCCTGCAAAAGAAACGGAAAGGATAGAATAATAATAAAGGAACTTCATAACTATATTCCTACTGTAAACATTCAACACGACGTTTTCTTTTAAACTGACTTTCATATTTGGTCTACTGTCACCTCTTCTGTGTTCACTTTATGCTAAACTTATTGCTAACAGTAAAATTACCATAGAGCTCTAATTAATTTTTTTTTACTTGCAAAGCTAGTGATAGAACCAAAGGCCGATATCTACATCAAACAGGAGGAATGGAATGGAAACTGTAAACAATTTTATGGAATAATATTTCCGTGCTCCTATTCAGTCAAATGGACATTCAAAAGGATGTGATTTTTCTGAAACTTTATTTCAGAAACTTGGAATTGGATGACTGCAAACAATAAAACGAATAATATATTGATACATAATATTAATAATATACACTGGGTCATTCTTTTTTTTTATTCTGCCACAGCTAACTGACAGGAAGTCAGTTGTCGTAACTACTACTAACATAAGACCCTCACCGTGAAGATATATAGGAAAATCCATAATAGATCTAAAACCCATCAAAGATTAAATGGTAATAAAAAAAATACACTGACAGTGTAGCTGGTATAAGAAACAGGATGCTTATGAAAGCAAAGCCAACAATCATGGATAGGCCATGGAAGCCCGTGGCTGTCACGAGTGTTGACTTGGATCCTTCATCTCAGGTTGTTAAAAGTGCATGGTAAAATCCAGAGGTTTGCAGCAGTGGTAACCTCCTGAACAGACTGAAATAAACAGGGTTTCCAGAATATCCTGACGATTTCCATCTACTAGGCTGTGGTGAGCTCAAGCAATACATACTCCAGAGGACAGAAGACAGACAGGTTGGGAACACGTCTACTGCACTTAGGGAGAAAGGGAATGTTGCTACTCAGCCTAGTCCAAGTGTAGAAGCAACACCTCGGTGATTCGACCTTTAAAGACTCGATACATATGAGAACGACTGGTATGAAGAAACCTTCAGAAGTGCCTTCTCAGACCTCCTCCCATCATAAGCACAAGCATAATGAAAACACTGAGTTTTCGTGGTCTCACACAAAATTAGACTCACTTATGACTTTGCTTTGAGAAGAGTTGAACTACTCATTGGTTAAAGAGAAATGATCCTTTCTTCTCTGAAGATCTGTGAATCATTCATAGGGTGTGGTGAATAAACTACTTAAGGATCTAATACATAAAAATGCAATAGGCTAAGCACAGAGATGTTTTCCTCCCTTTCTCAAAGGATGGAACATTTTGTATTTACACTGATTTTGTCTTGACTTCATGTACAATTATATATTGATTTCTTTTAGTTGAAATACAATAGGACTAAAAATATTGATATAATGCTAATAACTCATGTTGGTATGTGTGGTTGTCACATAGGATTCACAAGAGATTTAAATTCACAGTTGTCAACATAAAGGATGAATGCTATTTAGCTTCTTCGTGAATCTAGACCATGAATGAAGAGTCTTCCTCAACATATTTCACTGAGGGAAATACAAGGATGATAGGCATAATACGATGCTTCGACTCATGGATATCTAAGCATTGCTCACAATACAGATCTGATTTTCGAAATCAGGGTTCTTTCAGTGTCCTTGAACAGCATTTGGTTTTCTGTATACAGAAGAAAAAAACTCCTGAGTATCAAACTTGTTCACATAAAACATGTGTATGAATTGTTACCTTCCTGAACCAGGGATCAAACCCACATCACTTCCACCTCCTGCACTGGTAGGCAGATTATTTACCGACTGTGCCACCTGGGGATAGACATACATTTCAAGGACCACTGCCATCACCTTCTACTGTTCATGACCAAAGTAGGAGAAACAACATTGGAAGAAGTACTCATAAGGGTACTCATAGGAAGTACTCATAAGTCAAGGAACTGTTATACTGGGTACTCTCATTATTACTAGAACAAGTCATTTCTTCCGATGATGATGGGTATAACTGAAAAATTATTACAAATGCATGGGATGCGATGTCTACATGATAAATGTGTTCCTCTTACACTATTGCTTCAGGGATGCCTACTCCAGCATGAAGGACTGCACTGCAAGGGACGCCTGCTATTCCAGCTCAAGCAACAGATAGTGAAGTGCAGATCATTGTCCTTGGTTGAAAATAATCAGCAGTTTGTCAACATAGGGAACATGCCGGAGAAACCCTTGTGATGAAATTCTAAAAACAGGTTGGGCCCTCTTTTTGCCAAGCCCTGCGATAAAATACAAATCAGAAAAAGAAAAATAGCATCGGTTTGGTCAGGACTTCCTCATCTTTTCTTTCTCGGTAGCAGGAAGCAGACATTGAGGCCAGAGGACGGCAGGGTTTCATTGTGAACTAACGTTGGGTGGGGTGGAAGCTCATCACTCTAGTAAGAATGTGGCTCAATAAAACGGAATTTCATTCGCTTCATGGACATAGAGTTCTACAATCCTTCATTAAGGAATTCAATGTTATACTTCCTTACACCTTCACTGCCGGGGTCCAGCCCCGGTGGATCCAGGGTGATTCGAAGGTGGGGACGGAGTCGGCATCTTTGGAAAAATACATATTTAATCACAGACATAGAGAGATTAGAAATGGATAGTGTAGTAGGAAGATCAGTGGAGAAAAGAAGGCTGAATAACTTGGATTACGTGGAATAGCATCCATGCTCCAGATGGGAATTCAGCCAGAAAGACGGGAGCAAGAAAGAAGCGACATGGGGGAAATCAGTCTTTCCGGAAACTGATCCGATTTCTTTATGTTTGGGTTTGCTTATATACCTTTTGTTACACATAGGGATGAATACAGAGTCACGTGGGGGTCAGCAGTCCTGACCTTTATCAAAATCAGGTGCTTCACATAAATGTATAAAAAAAAGGTCTTAGGGATAGTACATCATCTTCAGGCCATGAGTGAGACCTGCTGACATTTTATGATCCTTTCTCTCTGATAACCGAAAAAACTTATTTCTTCCAAAGGTGTTTTTTCTTAAACCAGGCACCACCCTCCAAATAAAGTTACATTCCTATAGGGTGAGGGTGTAGTGAGTTACAGTCAAGAAAAGGAATTTATTTAACCCAAGGTTAACATGATTAGTCTTAAAGGTTAATACTTATTTCTCCTATATGCTTAAAGGTTAATACTTATTTCTCCTATATGTAAGTTATATTCATTAGAAGGGTAGGGAACATGGAGATTTAGCAGCAAACATCAGCCCAACAAATGAAAATCCCTTCACCAATGCTCCCCTTAAGATCTATTTAGTCTTAAGATATGATAAAGTTACATTCTTACATAGCAAGGATACAGTGATTTATAGCAAAGTCCAGTGGTCTATTACAAAAGAGAAAATCCATTAGCTCAAAAAGTCTAGTATTGCTAACATCAAAAACGACTGTATTTCCTTTTCTATATTCCAAATACATTGATTAATATATTCCCAAGTGCCTAAGGATATGGAGGCCTGGCGGCAATCATTGACTCAACAAGAAGAAAAAGCCCTATGCTAATTAAGACTCTCCAAAACTCTGTGCTGTTTATGGTTAAGAGGTAGTAAACAATCATGTGGCAGGAGTATGGATAATCCTGTCACACAAGCTAGTCTGTCAGCAGAGAGGTTTGACCTGAGACATCCTTGTCCCACCCAGAGCAGGGAATTAGCAGCAATTATTGACACAACAAATGAAAAAACCCTTCACCAAATGATTCCTAACCAACCCATTATACTAATAATTTCTAACTCCCCAAAATAATTTGCCTTTAGTAAGTCTAAAACATCTCCTGCCTCTCAGATTGGGAGGCTGTAAATCACATGTGGCCGGACTAACCTATACAGGTGGGCTAGATAACCTTCAGAGCAGTCCGGAAGCTGAAACACTCTTGTCACGCCCAAGAATGTGTATTGCCTTGGAGCTGCACGTTTACTCCTTCTCCGAGAGAAACGGTTATTGGGGAGAGCCCCCCGTAAAGTCAGAGGTGTAGGTGAGAGCATAAAACAGAGTCTGGTTTTGGGGTAGATGCTCGGGAACAGGGGGTTTCCTGAGGCTTGATCACGCCTTTGCGTATGCCAAGCCTCCTTCCTCATGACCTTTGCCATGGGCGGAGTTCCTCACGCTGGCCCCCTGCACTTCACAATCTCTTGGTTTACAAGAATGTCAATTGCTAGTCCAGCACTTATACGATGAGCGTTACAGGTAGTATTAGTGTATAAACGAGGAGGAGCAATGGCAGGAAGTTTACTTATTCTCTGCTTGAATTCTTGATTTTTTATATAATTTTTTATAATATCCTTACAGATGTGAATATTTTAGTGACATGTATAAATACACGTTGACTAGTGCTATGATAACTCATAGTGTTGGCACAATAAATATCATGCTTACTATGTGCTTTTCATATATTCCTTTTGAGATTCTCTTCCATAATACATTATCATAAGATATTTAATAGTTTCCTAAACTGTACAGTAGGTCCCTGTGGCTTCTTTTATATATAGGAATGTATTTGTTAATAATTCAAACAAAAACTGGTACACAGATATTCACAGTGACATTCACAATAGCTCAAAGGTAGAACTCATTCAAGTGTCCGTTGGTGGGAGACTGAATATGCCACACAAGGTATATTCAGAAGCTTGAACAGTATTCCCCCATACAAAAAAGTACATGAAATGGTGCTGCCACTCTCCAAGACATTACAGAAATGACTCCAAAACGAACACATGGAATAAATACATAGTTCGATTCCAATTCATGCTATGTACCCAAAAGGATTGGGAAAGGGGGCTGAAAAAATGGATACCTCTTCAGTCATACTCACAACAGCATGATTCACACTGGCAAACAAACAGAAGTAATCTAAGTGTCCATGGCAGCCAATTCCATAAACAAACTGTGGTATACCCACAATGGAATCTGATTCGGCCCTTCAAAGTCAGTAATTCTGACAATGCGACAATGTGGACAAACCTTATGGTCATTAGATTAAGTGAAATAAACCAGACCAAAAAAAGACAAACGTTCTGTGATTCCACTCATATGAGATATCCAAACGAGTCAAATCTGTCAGAAATAGCAGAAAGTGATTCCGACCGATCGAAGAGAGTTCATGTTTCATGCACCTCAGTTTCCCTTGGAAAAACTGACTTCCCGTGATTATCTCCAAAACCAATTAGACAAATAATTGGAAGCTATATCCAGTCAAATGAATGTAGACGTAATGTTACAGCGTACACCAAACTCACTCAAACTTCTCAACAGACAAAAGGCAAAACTGTATCTATGGTACCTCAGCTTAGCTTAAAACTGTGTCTACAGTACCTCACTTCTGCTTTTAAAATATAACAACAACAACAACAACACACTAAAGTGTATCCAAAAAAGGATATAAAACATATATCACCTCAACTTTAAACAATTAGAAATTTAAACTGTGAAAAAACTTATTCACAAAACTTAAACACAAGCCACAGGAAAATATATTTATAAAATACATATCTGATAAAGGATTGTACTCCAAATATACCAAAAAATCTAGAACAATCTCGTAAAAAATGTATACACCTAAACACCTGGCCTACAGAAATATCAAGATAGTAAATAAGCCTATCAAAAAGACTCAAAATCACATATCATGAGGAAATGACAAACTAAAATAACAGGGAGGTAGCACTGCACACCTATTAGATCCAGTAAACTCAAAAAAGGGGGTAGGGCACAGCTTCTCCGGTGGCTGCAAGACACGCTAGTTCGATCCCTTACCCCAGAAGATCCCACATGCCACAGAGAAACATAGCTGGATTTTTCCACAGCTAAACAAGGCTCACCTGTGACCTGAATACTACATGTCTAGCACTTACTAAACAGCTTTCAAAACATGTCCAGACAAAAAGTATTCCATGATTATATACAACATCTCTACTTGTAATAACTAAACACTTTCAAACATCAGGATGTCTTCAGTAGATGACAGTGTAAACAAATGGGGATACATCCAAAGTGAAGGGGAGCAAATGCTACCACAAAATATACCACCTCAGCATGAGAATTAGTTGGACCCAATTAACTTTCATTGTTTTAGAGGACACATGATCGTCTCTGAAACCCAAGTTCAAGACAGCTCTTCTGCGAGTCACATTTACCACAGAAATCTCATTTCAAAGGAATCCTCTCTATATGCCAGATAGAAGGATGAGACACAGTCTTTTGAAACTCTTTTTTCTTTTCTATCCATAGGGAAAGCTAAGCCATAAATCTGCACAACAACCATACCCTTCCTTTCCTTTGGTTGTATTTTTTAAATATTTGTTTCTTTTTTTAATTTGGCTGCACCAGGTCAACCTTCATTGAGGCAAGCCAGATATTTAGCTACAGCATGCAAATTCTCCATTGTGGCATGGGAGATCTAGTTCTTGGATCAGGGAATGAACCTGGGCCTCCTTCTTTGGGAGTGTCCAGTCTCAGCCACTGGACCACCAGGAAGTGCCTGTTTTGTTTTTAGATGAAGGTGGAATCTAAGGTGATATCTTGGGCCATTTCAGTCACTGACTCAGTTTCCTAAGTTTCTCCAAAGCACGCACAAGGTGCACATTATTAAACTGGTTTGCAAAACAAGAAAAGGTTGTCTGCTACAACACTGTATGCTTACAAATATCTAAACGGTAAATGGCATATTATTTATTTTTAATTACTATGGGGGGAGAAAGAATGCAGGATTCATACATGTTACAACATGAAGAAATATTAAAACCATCTTCAGTGAAAAAAAAAATCCATATAGGAAAGGCCACCCAGAACCCTTATTCACCATGTCTGCTTTCAATCCATCAAGTTTGTCCGAATAACTGAAAATCTCAGTAACACTCTAAATAACGAAAAAAGGATGAAGATGGAAACAAAAGATATACTCATACACTTGAACAATTGCTAAAAGTGGAAGCGGGGCTGTGGATTACATTATAATGTAGATACCATATGGTTTCCTGATTTTGGAGATTATGTGCTGGTTCTGCAGAAGGTACCCGTTTTGGATAAAACACAGAGAGTATTTTAGATGATGTAGCAAATGCTAGCACTTGTTCCCATTGCTAGGCATTTTCTGTACATTTTAAATGACTGCAAAGTATACTAGGTTTCAAAACAACCATGCCAATACCACAAAAGACATTTAGAGTAGACAGGCAGGACACTTTCTTACACAGGCCAAGACTTACCCAGACGAAGTTCAAGGGAAGCTGCGATGCTCACTGCCCTTGAAGGAGTCCACGTGGAATGAAGAAGTACTGTGGGAAGTCTATTAGTAACCACCATGTCTTGGGTCCTCTGGATGACCTACTGCAGGAGAAACAGATTTGACAGATAAAATGTTCCACATAACTTCACAAAAAGTTGTTAGACTACATTCAGTAAAGCTGAATCATTTCGGATCAATTTACAATCCTATAAAATACTACCATTTACAGTCCAAAAATCACTTGCATTTCTATACACTAATAACAATCAGAAAAAAAAGTTAAGAAAATCCCACTTAAATAAAACATCTAGCAACAAACTTAATCAAGAACATGAAAGACCAGTAGTCAGAAAACTAGAAAGCACTCATAAAGAAACCAAAGAAAACACAAATACACAGAAAACTATTCCATGCTCATGCACTGGAACAGTGAGGAATTAAAAGCTCCATTCAAACCAAAGTCATCAACAAATACACTGACTGCAATCACAAAATAATATTCAATGGCATTTTTCACAGAAATAGAAATAGTCCTAATATTAGACTGCTAATGTTGAACAGGACCTTAAACGGCCAAAAAGACTCTGAGAAAGAGGAACACAGCTGGAGGCATCTTCCTATCCCTCTTCAAACTACATCACGGAGCTGGAGTGACCACCACAGTGAGGAACTGGCAGGAACACAGACACATGGACTCCAGGAGAGAAGAGAGAGCCCAGAAACGAACCCACGTGTACATGGTCAATTCCTGAAAATCAAACCAGGAACGAGCGAAGAGGAAAGGACAGTCTTCTCAAGAAACAGTGACAGGAAAACGGCCACCTACACGGAAGAACATCAGTGTTCATCCTCTACATCATCTAACGCAAATCTAACTAAAAACCCACCGTTTTGCACACGGAGCTCTTTCCCCCTGAGTCCTCTGAGATGGACCTCCAGTCAGCCCTCAGCTGGACACAAGAAACGTCTACTCGGTCCTCATTTTTCGCTCTGGCAGCGCCTCCCTGCTGGTGGGCACTGAGGCAACCCTGCTCCTCTCAGCCTGGATGCAGCCCTGTTATCCAGAAGCCTGAGCCCTGATGGTCCTGAGGAGACAAAGCTCCCGCCAGCTGCTCACGGGGCAGAGTCTAAAGGCAAAGCGTCCTGTGCCCGCGGGTCAGAAGGGGGTTTGGCGCCCCCTGCGGGCCACAAGAGAAGAGCGGGCAGCCCGGCACTCACAGACCTCAGAGGGCTCACCCAGAAGCAGCTCTGCTGCGAGCACTCAGACTGGAAGCCCAAACTGAAATGGAGCAGAATAGCTCCATGACCCTCTGCAAAACATGGCTAAGGAACAATCAGAGCCTGTATGGAATGCAGCCATAAAAAGGAACATTTTGAGTTTGTTCTAATAAAGGGGAGGGAGTCAGTCAAAGAGAGAAAAACATGGAATCTAGAAGGATGGTACTGACGAGTCTGTTCACAGAGCAGCAATGGAGATCCAGACATGGAGAACAGACTTACAGACGAGGGTGGGGAACAAGAAGGAGAGGGTGAGATGAATGGAGAGAGCAGCATGGATGCAGGTACACCAACATTTGTAAATAGACAACCAATGGGAATTTGCTGTATGATTCAGGGAACTCAAACTGGGGCTCTGTAGTGACCTAGAGAGGTGGGAATGGGTGTGAAGTGGGAGGGAGATTCAAGAGCAAGAGGACATAGGTACACCTAATGTGGATGCATGACAAATCAAACCAATATTGTAAAGCAAGGATCAATCAACTAAAAAGTAATAACTGTTTAAAAAAATATGAACATAAACACAAACTTTGCAACAAGGTAACTCCATTTTAAAAACTATAGAAATTTTAGAAAACTACAAAAGTTCTACATGACCTTTGGTCTGGGGATCAGGTCTAACATACACAAAAAAAGCCAACTTACCAAATTATGAATATAAATTATTTAAAACATTGCCTTTTATCATGTCATACATTTACCCTGTGGAGGACCTTACTCGAGAGAACCAAAAACAAACGGTTACATGAACCACGGACCACCCACCCTGGCCAGGCGACAGAGAAAAGAAAACACTTGCAGGAGTCATCTTACAACAGGAGGTCCTGGGAAGGAACAAGGAACGAACAAGCTACCACCAAGCAGAATTCTGGAGAGGTCAGGTGATGGGAGGCTCCAGTTCAGAGGTCCTACCAACCTCCCAGGATCCACTTCGCTGGAATCCATCTCGGCTGAGTGGTGGGTGTGCCCCCAAGAAGGATCCCAATTCAGAATGCCTGGCAAGAGACAAACCAGAAATGAACCCAATGACCATAAAACCTGAGACTGTGAGCCACGTGACAGAGTGGTTCTCTCCGTTTCCCTCACCCTCCTGCCCTCCACCCCGGCAGCCCTTCCCAATAAAGCCTCTCGCTTGGACAGCACTCCTCTCCTCAGACAACTCATTGCCCAGTGTCAGACAAGAACTCACTCTCAAGCCCTGGAAGGGATCCCCCTTCCTTCATCAAAAGCAATATCCAGGAGAAAATATCTCCAAAACGCTATCTTGTAGAGAAGGAAATGGCAATGGCAGCCGCTCCAGTACCATTGCCTGGAGAATCCCATGGACAGAGGAGCCTGGTAGGCTGCAACCCTGGGGTCACTAAGGGTCGGACACGACTTCACTGAGTGACTTCACTTTCACTTTTCACTTTCATGCACTGGAGAAGGACATGGCAACTCACTCCAGGGTTCTGGCCTGGAGAATCCCGGGGACAGAGGAGCCTGGTAGGCTGCTGTCTATGGGGTGGCGCAGAGTCAGGCATGACTGAAGCGACGCAGCAGCAGCAGAGAAGAAAATGGCACCACCTGCAGTACTCTGGTCTCAGAAATCCCAGGGACAGAGGAGCTTGGTGGGCTACAGTCCAAAAGCAGGGCATTTCTGACGGCAGGAAACAGTCCCAGGGAAGCTGAGCTGCTCACCAAAGGCCCCAGAGCTTTGGATAGCACACCAGAGCTGTGGCTGAGGATTCCCAGCTGCCATGCCTCTTGATCCTGGCCTCTTTCACTAGATACATGTGTGGAAAACTAGAATCTAAAATATGCCCTGGTGGTTCCATAGTAAAGAATCCACCTGCCAGTGCTGGAGATGCATGTGCGATCCCTAGGATGGGAAGATCCCACATCCAATGGAGTCTGTGCTCTAGATCCTGGAAGCCACGATGCCGAGTTCACACGCTGCAGCCACTGAAGCCCGTGAGCCTGTGCCCCTCAACAAGAGGAGACACTGCAGTGAGAAGCCTGCAAACCACTAGTTATGGCCCATGCTCACCAAAACTAGAGAAAAGCCCACACACAAAGATGCAACACAGCCAACAATAAATAAACCTGTTTTCCTAAAAAAAGGCATATCTGACAAAGAAACTGTACTCGAATTGTCCAAGAACACTAGAGCAAACAAGCCCATTCATAATTGGTAGCGACTGAAATAGACACCTGGCCACTGAGGGTATACTGATAGTAAACTATCATACAAAAACATCCTCAAGATACTGGTGCCATGCACGCAGAGCCCCCTTTGAAAGACAATCTGACAGTTTTTTTCAGTAACCACGTGGGACAAGCACTGAATTCTGTGTATGACAAGCGGTGGAAGCCAGGTTTCTTACCATTGGAATGCAAAGTTACAGATAAACAAAAGGACACGTTACACTGTCCATGTCGTGGTGGATCGGGTTGGAGACATCATCACAAATTACCTTTAACTGAATATGTTCAAAGGTGAGCTGGAATACATGTATATATATATCCATGTATTGTCAGCTGAGCATATTGAGCTCCTACATGTACGTTTTAAATATCATTCTCTAATAAAAGGGAACAGAAAACATCTCCGATGGCCCGGTGGTAAAGAATCTGCCTACCGATGCAGGGAACACGGGTTCAATCCCTGTGTAGAAGATTCCACACGCCCACGGACAACGAAGCCTTTGAACAACTCTTGAAGTTTGCATGCTCCAGAGCCCAAGTTCTGCAAACAGAGAAAGCACTGCAATGAGAAGCCATGGCACAGCAACTAGAGGGTTGCCTCTGCTCACTACAACTAGACAAACTAGCAATAAAGACCCAGCACAGTCAAAAATAATGTAATGTTAAAAAAAGGGACAGTTCTTTGAAGAAATGACTGAGACTAGGGGTGAGACTGTAAAAATATGAGCCAGGGTCATCTTAAATTATGAGAAATTAAAGAAATTAAAGACAACTATCAAGCTGTCCAAACTGATAAAAATGAACGATGACACAGTGTTATCTGTATACATCAGCAAATAACAATCTGAAAAGGAAGTTAAACAAACAATTCCCTTTCAATCATGTCAACATTAATAAAAGACTTTGCTATGGACAGACTGAGGATGACAAGACTGGCACACTGGAAATGATACGTGATTGCTGAAAAATACCCTAAAGACATGGACAGATACTCCATAGCGATGAAAAGACTTCAGTTGGCAATACCGTGGAATGCATCTTCAATCTGAAATGAAGATTCAATATGAATTACAAAAGGCTGAAAGGTGGTTGCTAAACCACAAAAGATGCCAGCATTCTTGGCCTCCAGAAGAGAATTCCATCCAGGGCAAGTGACGAAGCTTGATGGCTCAGAGGTTTTCTGTTATAAAGTTTTATTAAAGTATAAAAGAGATCGAGAGAGATGCTGACGTAGACATTAAAAGGGGGAAGAAAGAGGACCCCCTGCTAGTCTTTAGCCAGATGTTATACAGCCACTAGCATGAAAGAAAGACAATGTCTCAGAGAATGGCACCAGGCCCCTCACCCACAGCATGCATTGAGATAACACTGGCAGCAGATGCGTCATCCCAGGTCATAAAATGATGGACATGAATCTTGAAGAAAGGCAGATTTCCAAGCACATACATAGTTTCATTCACATAGATTAAGAGAACAAGGTATGAGTAAACATACTGGTTTGTCAAGTCGTTTCTGAGCCTTTAGGGGGAACTGACCTGAAGACAGAGCCTTGGGTAAATAGTACATTAACATAACTTAAGACAAACATTTCCATACCTTAAGACAAACATTTCCATAAGAAAAAGGCATTGCTTAGTTCAAGGTTTGAGAAAGGTTAAATTCAGGTGGAGCCAGGAGTTGTCATGGCAACACAGAATTTTCCGAGAAACCTCGTTTTAAATTTGTATCAAGATGGAGAAAAAAAAGGCAACACTGTTTTGTCTCCTCTTGCCTCTTAAGAGAGAGAAAAAAACGTCTGACACTTGCAGTCTATTTTCTCTGTCTGGAGACCCCTGGCCTTCCTGCCTGGTATCCTCTCCAGGCCTTTAGGAAGCAATACACTAAGCTGCTTGGGAAAACCGCGCGGGTCTGAGCTTTATGCAAAGGGGTAAAGCGGTAAAACCGTTGGCCCCAAAGGCGAGGCTTTTCTGCGACCGCCATGTTAGTCGGCTCCGAGACTGCAAACAAAGAGGGCAGAATACATGGTTCCCTGCTCCGCCGAGTCCGAGTTCCCTTACCTGTGGTCCACAGCCCTCCGCTCTGCTCGCTGGCTGCCGATCGACGGGGACCCAGGAGCCCACGAAACGAGCATTCCCAGCTGCGATGGCGAGCCCTGAGAGCACAACCGGGAACCCCTGGCCCCGACGCGCCGCCATGGTCATCCCGCCCCAGACCCGCTCACGTGAGCCGCGCTCCTGACCAGCCGCCCAGGTTCGCCCCGCCCCCGACGCGCGCACGGGGCGCCCCGCCCCCACGCCCCCTTCCAGGACGGGCCGGCGGGACCGCGACTGCCTCCAGGTGAAACACAGGACAAGCAAATCCTCCCCACCGAGACAATCCAAGCTTTTTCTCAGCTGATCTGTCTATGATTTTGGGATAAAACTATGACTACAGAAAGCAAAGATGACCTAGGACAGCCATGATATTCTTCAGAGCCAGACCCTGGCGGGCAGAGGCTTGAAGAGGGCCCGGGAGGCCTGTGAGAAACAGCAAGCCGCTATAGTGTAGTGGTTAGGCAGGCTGGTAAGCAGGCAGACTGTGGTCTATAAGTCAGGAGTTCAAGTCTCCAACGTAACCCTTTTGCTCTTAGGGGGCGGGGGACCGCAAGAGGCGGGGTTTAGACTAGAAAAGTTTATTTTTATTTTAGAGGTTTATTGTTATGTTTAGGGTTAGGGTTTGGGCAACTCCCCCACTTGTTAGGGTTCGGGTTCGGGGTTAGGGTTAGAATTCGGGGACCCCCCTCTTCTTAGAGTTTGGATTCGGGTTAGGGTTCAGGTCAGGGTCAGGGTTCGGGTTACAGTTAGGGTTGGCATTAGTGTTAGGGATATGGCTTAAAGTGAGTGCTAATAGGGCCCATAGTGCTTTATTAGCCTGCCCTGGTGGGCTGAGGCTTGAAGAGTGCCTGGGAGCAACGTATAACCCAGTGAATCTGGGTAGCATAGTTGTTAGGTGGACAGCCAAGTAAACAAGCAATCTGGCTCCGTGGGTCAGAAGTTCAAGTCCAGGCTTATCTCTTTTGCTTTTAGTGGGTGGGGGACCGCAAGGGGCGGGGCTTAGGCCAGAAAAGTTTCTTTTTACTTTACAGTTTTATTGTGAGGGTTAGGGTAAGGATTCCGGCATCCCCTCAACTTGTTAGGGTTCAGGTTCAGAGTTCGGGTTCGGGGAATCCCCTCTCTTCTTAGGGTTTGGATTCGGGTTCGGGTTAGAGTTCAGGGTTCGGGTTTGCAGTCCGCGGTTCGTGTTTGGGGTTTGGAGTTCAGGGTTTGGGGTTAGGGCTTCGCGGTTCTAGTTTGGGGTTTGGGGTTCCGATTAGGGGTTC
Source organism: Capricornis sumatraensis (assembly GCF_032405125.1). Classification (NCBI taxonomy): domain Eukaryota; kingdom Metazoa; phylum Chordata; class Mammalia; order Artiodactyla; family Bovidae; genus Capricornis; species Capricornis sumatraensis. The sequence goes on along the minus strand of NW_027184615.1, from coordinate 7,389,070 downwards.
AAGGTCCAGCTTAGGGGTTTGGGATTTGGGGTTCGGGTGAGGGGTTCGCGGTTCGGGTTTGGGATTTGAGGATCCGGTTAAGGGTTTGGGGTTTGGGGTTTGGGGATCAGGTTAGGGGTTCTCGGTTTGGGTTGGGGTTCGCAGTTCGGGTTTGGGGTTTGAGGTTAGGGTTAGGGGTTTGGGGTTCGCGGTTTGGGTTGGGGGTTTGGGATTTGGGTTAAGGGTTTTGGGTTTGGGATTCGGGTTAGGGGTTTGGGGTTTGGGGTTCGCGGTTTGGTTTGGGGTTTGGGGTTTGGGTTAGGGGTTCGCGCTTAGGGTTTGGGGTTAGGGGTTCGCGGTTTGGGTTTGGGGTTTGGGGTTCGCGGTTAGGGTTTGGGGTTTGGGGTTCGGGTTAGGGGTTCGCGGTTTAGGGGTTTGGGGTTTGGAGTTTGGGATTTGGGTCAGGGGTTTGCGATTTCGGGTTCCTGTTATGGGTTTGGGGTTTGGGTTCAGGGTTGGGGTTTGGGGGTTTGGGGATTTGGGTTTGGGGTTCGGGGATTGGGGTTCGGGGTTCCGATTAGGGGTTCAGTATGTGAGGTTTGTGGTTCGGGGGTCGAGATTTGAGGTTTGGGGTTCGGGGGTTTGGGTTCATGGTTTGGGGTTGGGGGTGTGAGGTGCAGTTTAGAGTTTCGCTGTTCGGGTTAGGAGTTAGGGGTTGGCGGTTTGGGGTTTGGCTTAGGGGTTTGGGGTGTGCGGTTTGGGGTTTGAGGTTTGGGGTTCCGGTTAGGGGTTTGGGGTTTGGGGTTCGGGTTGGGGGTTTGGAGTTTGGGTTTGGGGGTTTGGGTTTGGGGGTTTGGGTTTCGGGTTTTAGGGTTCAGTTTCGGTGTTCGCAGTTGGGCTTTGGGGTTCAGGTTAGGGGTTTGCGATTGGGGTTAGGGGTTTGGGTTTGGGTTCGGGGTGTGGGGTGTGGGGTACAGGTTAGGGGTTTTGGTTCAGGGTTTAGGGTTCAGTTTACGGGTTTGCGGTTCCAGTAAGGGATTAGGGGTGTGCGGTCTGGGTTTGGGTTTAGGTTTGGGGTTCGGGTTAGCGGTTTGGGGTTCGGGGTTTGGGTTCCGGATTTGGGGTTCGGGGTTAGAGTTATGGATTCGGGGTTTGGGCTACGTGGATCGGTGTTTGCGGTTTGGGGTATGGGGGTCGGGGTTTGGGTTTGGGGTTTGGGACTCGGGTTAAGGTTTGGGCTCGGGTTAGGGTTAGGGGTTCACGGTTCGGGTTAGGGTTTTGGGGTTCCCGGTTCGGGGTTTGGGGTTTGCAGTTGGGATAGGGGTTCGGATGCAGGGTATGGGTTTTGGGGTTCGGGTTCCATGTTTGGGGTATGTGGTTCGGGGTTTGGGGTACGTGGTTCATTGTTTGGGGTATGGGGTTCCGGTTAGGGTTTTGCAGTTTGGACTTTGGGGTATGGCTTAGGAGTTTGGGGTCAAGGGTTTAGGTTTTGGGGTTTCGATTCAGTTTAGACGTTAGCGCTTTGGGTTTGGCATCAGGCTTTGGGGTTTGGGGTTTGGGGCTCGAGGTTCGGTATTCATGGATTGGGGTTCGGTTTAGGGGTTCGCTGATCAGGTTAGGGGTTAGTGATTGGGGTTGGTGTTTTAAGGTAGGGGATTGCAGTTCAGGTTATGGGTTAGGGGTTTGGTGCTTGGTTTTCGGGTTTGGATTAGAAGTTCAGCTAGGGGTTTGGGTTAGGGGATCCTGATTCAGGTTGGAAGTTCGGTCCTTGGGGTTCGAGATTTGGATTCGGTATATGGGTTGAGGTACACGGTTTGATGTTTGGGTTCGGAGTTTGGGGTTACTGGTTCTGACTATGGGCTTGGGGTTTGGGGTATGGGGTTCGGCTGAGGGTTAGAGGTTCGCGCTTTGGGGTGTTGGTTTAGAGATTGGACTTTGGGTTTGGGATTTAGGGGTCGGTGTTCGGGCTCGGGGTTGGGTTAGGGTTCAGGTTCACGGTTTGGAGACTGGAGCTCGGGATTCGGTTTCTGGGTTCGGGATATAGGGTTTTGAAGTCAGGGTGGAGTTCGTGGTTTGGAGTCCCAGTTAGGGGATAGTGAGTGACACAAAGCCAAGGGATCCAGCAATACGAGCTCTGTCAGAGGGAAGGGAAGGGCAACTGCAGGGCTTCTCCAGCTGTAGCTTGGCCTCCCAGACTCAGCGCCGCATGGAGAGCACAAGATTCCCAGGGCCCCTGGCTGGAGTCTGCAACCCCACACACCCGGAGGCTGAATCCGTGAGCGCCCAGAAGGTGCCTGACAGACGTCATTTCCCTAGTGCTCTCCTCCCCAGCAGAGACGTGTGCAGGTGGTTGGGGCCTGCCCCTGCGTGTCTGGGCTCCCGTCCACAGCCCCAGCTCAGGGAAGCAGCTCCTGAACCAAGACGTGTAGGAGGCGCGGGGCGGCCCCGCATGGAAGCCTAGTGCACAGCATGCGGGAAGCGAGCCTCCTCGGGAGAAGAGGAGGCAGCCCACCTGCGTGCGGCAACAATCACTGCTTGGCTGGAGCCGAGTGCGCCTCCAGTACGGCAGAGCTCCAGCTCTGCTCAGAGGCCCGATCTGGCAGACTTGCTGGCGTGAGGCTGCTCTGCCCTGGGCGAGCCTTGCCCAGACTTGCCTCGCGGCTAGGCTTCCAGTTCAGGAAGGAGCAGGCTGCGCGAGACTGGGAGATGCTACTGGCGCCTTCCTGGCCTCAGCTCCACTCCTGCCTTGCCTTTGCACCTAGTCCCCAGGCGTTCTTGTGGAGGGCTTAGTTGCCGGTGGGTTGCACACTGCCAAGCGCTCCAGCAGTGAGGGCTCTATTAGAGGCAATGGGAGGGCAACTGCAGGGCTCCTCCAGCGGAGGCTAGAACGCCCAGACTCAGAAGAGCACGGAGAGCACAAGGCTCACAGGGCCCCTGGCTGGGGTCTGCAGCCCCACACACGCGGAGGATGACTCCGTGAGCGCCGAGAAGGTGCCTGACAGACGTCATTTCCCTAGTGATCTCCTCCCCAGCAGAGACGTGTGCAGGTGGTTGGGGCCTGCCCCTGCCTGTCTGGGCTCCCGTCCACATCCCCAGCTCAGGGAAGCAGCTCCTGAGCCAAGACGTGTAGGAAGCCCGGGGCGGCCCCCACTGGAAGCCTAGTGCACAGCATGCGGGAAGCGAGCCTCCTCGGGAGAAGAGAAGGCAGCCCTGCTGCGTGCGGCAGCATTCACTGCTTTGGCGGAGCCGAGTGCGCCTCCAGTACGGCAGAGCTCCAGCTCTGCTCAGAGGCCAGATCTGGCAGAGTTGCTGGCGTAAGGCTGCTCTGCCCTGGGCGAGCCTTGCCCAGACTTGCCTCGCGGCTAGGATTCCAGTGCAGGAAGGAGCAGGGTCGCGAGACTGGGAGATGCTACTGGCGCCTTCCTGGCCTCAGCTCCACTCCTGCCTTGCCTTTGCATCTAGTCCGCAGGCGTTCTTGTGGAGGGCTTAGTTGCCGGTGGGTTGCACACTGCCAAGCGCTCCAGCAGTGAGGGCTCTATTAGAGGCAATGGGAGGGCAACTGCAGGGCTCCTCCAGCGGTAGCTAGACCGCCCAGACTCAGCACAGCACGGAGAGCACAAGGCTCACAGGGCCCCTGGCTGGGGTCTGCAGCCCCACACACCGGAGGCGATCTCCGTGAGCCCCCAAAAGGTGCCTGACAGACATCATTTCCCTAGTGCTCTCCTCCCCAGCAGAGACGTGTGCAGGTGGTTGGGGCCTGCCCCTGCGTGTCTGGGCTCCCGTCCACAGCCCCAGCTCAGGGAAGAAGCTCCTGAGCCAAGACCAGTAGGAGTGCGGGGCTCCCCCCGGGAAGCCTAGTTTACTGCATGCGGGAAGAAAGCCTCCTTGGGAGAAGAGAAGGCAGCCCTGCTGCGTGTGGCTGCATTCACTGCTTTGGCGGAGCCGAGTGCGCCTCCAGTACGGCAGAGCTCCAGCTCTGCTCAGGGGCCCGATCTGGCAGAGTTGCTGGCGTGAGGCTGCTCCTCCCTGGGCGAGCCTCTCCCAGACTTGCCTCGCACCTAGGCTTTCAGTCCAGGAAGGAGCAGGCTGCGCGAGACTGGGAGATGCTACTGGCGCCTTCCTGGCCTCAGCTCCACTCCTGCCTTGCCTTTGCACCTAGTCCCCAGGCGTTCTTGTGGAGGGCTTAGTTGCCGGTGGGTTGCACACTGCCAAGCGCTCCAGCAGTGAGGGCTCTGTTAGAGGCAATGGGAGGGCAAATGCAGGGCTCCTCCAGCGGTGGCTTGACCGCTTAGACTCAGCACAGCACGGAGAGCACAAGGCTCACAGGGCCCCTGGCTTTGGTCTGCAGCCCCACACACGCAGAGGCTGACTCCGTGAGCTCCCAGAAGTTGCTTGACAGACGTCATTCCCTTGTGCTCTCCTCCCCAGCAGAGAGGTTTGCAGGTGGTTGGGGCCTGCACTTGCGTCTTTGAGCTCCTGCGCACAACCCAGCTCAGGGGATGCAGCCCTAAGCCAAACCTGCAGGAGGCGAGGGTCGGCTCGCCTGGAAGCGGAGTGCACAGCATGTGGGGAATCGAGCTTCCTCAGAGGTAGATGAGGCAGCACAGCCGCCTGCCGCTACAAGCCCTGGTTGTTCAGAGTCAAGTGCGCCTCCTCTAGGGCATATCTCCAGGTCTGCTCAGAGACCCAATCTGGCAGAGTTCCTGGAGCAAGGCTGCTCTGCCCTGGGCAAGCCTTGCCAAGACGTGCCTCGCTGCTAGGCTCTTGCCCATGAAGGAGCAGGCTGTGCGGGGCTGGTATACCCCACGGGCGCCTTCCTTGCCTCAGCTCTGATCCTGCCCTGCCTTTGCAGGTAGGCCCCAGGCGTTCTTGTGGAGGAGTTAGGGGCCGGTGGGTTCCACATTGCCACAGGCTAGAGCAGTGAGAGCTCTGTCAGAGGGAATGGAAGGGCAACTGCTGGGCTCCTTCAGTTTTTGCTTGGCTGCCCAGACATGTGCCGCACGGAGAGCACCATACACCCAGGGCCCCTGGCTGGGATCTGCAGTCCCCAGACTCGGAGACTCAGTCCGTGGACGCCCAGCAGGTGCCTGACAGATGTATATTCCCTAGTGCTCTCGTCCCCAGCAGAGTCGTGTGCAGGTGGTTGGGGCCTGCTCCTGCATGTCTGGGCTCCCGCCCACAGCCCCAGCTCAGCGGAAGCAGCCCCTGAGGTAAGACCTGTAGGAGAAGCAGGAGGCCCCTGCCTGGAAGCCGAGTGCGCAGCGTGAGGGGAAACGAGCCTCCTCGGGGGAAATGAGGCAGCCCAACCGCGTGCAGCTGCAAGCCCAGTTTGGGCGGAGTCGAGTGCGCCTCCACTACTGCAGAGCTGCAGCTCTGCTCAGAGGCCCGATCTGGCAGAGTTCCTGGCGTGAGGCTGCTCTGCTCTGGGCGAGCGTTGCCCAGACTTGCCTCGCTGCTAATGTTAGTTCCCAGGAAGGAGCAGGCTGCGCGAGGCTCGGAGACACCACTGGCGCCTTCCTGGCCTCAGCTCCGCTCCTGCCTTGCCTTTGCACCTAGGCCCCAGGCATCCTTGTGGAGGTTTTAGGGGCTGGTGTGTTTCACACTGTCAAGGGCTCCAGCAGTGAGAGCTCTGTTCGAGGGAAGCGAAGGGTATATTTGGAGTACAATCCTTTATCAGATATGAGGCCCACACCCTCAGCCTGAACCCTCACCCCGAACCCTTACCCTCACCCTCACCCTCACCCTGATCCCTCACGCCTCACCCCTCACCCTAACAAGTTGGGGGGCTCTTCCCCAAACTCTAACCTTAACCCTACTGCCGGGGTCCAGCCCCAGTGGATCCAGGGTGATTTGAAGTTGGGGGCAGAGCCGGCATCTTTAGAAAAATACATATTTAATCACAGATATAGAGAGATTAGAAATGGTTAGTGCAGTAGGAAGATTAGTGGAGAAAAGGAGGCTGAATAACTTAGATTACGTGGAATAGCATCCATGTTCCAGATGGGAATTCAGCCAGAAAACTCGGAGCAAGAAAGAAGTGACATGGGGGAATCAGTCTTTCCGGAAACTGATCCAATTTCTTTATTTTTGGGTTTGCTTATATACCTTTTGTTACACATAGGGATGAATACAGAGTCACGTGGGGGTCAGCAGTCCTGACCTTTATCAAAATCAGGTGCTTCACATAAATGTATAAAAAAAGGTCTTAGGGATATTACATCATCTTCTGGCCATGAGTGAGACCTGCTGACATTTTATGATCCTTTCTTTCTGATAACCAAAAAACTTCTTTTTTCCAAGTGTGTTTTTTCTCAAACCAGGCACCACCCTCCAAATAAAGCTGCATTCCTATAGGGTGTGGGTGTAGTGAGTTACAATCAAGAAAGGAATTTACTTAACCCAAGGTTAACAGGATTCATCTTAAAGGTTAATACTTATTTCTCCTATATGTTAGTTATATTCATTAGAAGGGTAGGGAACATGGAGATTTAGCAGCAAACATCAGCCCAACAAATGAAAATCCTTTCACCAATGCTCCCCTTAAGATCTATTTAGTCTTAAGATATGATAAAGTTACATTCTTACATAGCAAGGATACAGTGATTTATAGCAAAGTCCAGTGGTCTATTACAAAAGAGAAAATCCATTAGCTAAAAAGTCTAGTATTGCTAACATCAAAAACGACTGTATTTCCTTTTCTATATTCCAAATACATTGATTAATATATTCCCAAGTGCCTAAGGATATGGAGGCCTGGCGGCAATCATTGACTCAACAAGAAGAAAAAGCCCTATGCTAATTAAGACTCTCCAAAACTCTGTGCTGTTTATGGTTAAGAGGTAGTAAACAATCATGTGGCAGGAGTATGGATAATCCTGTCACACAAGCTAGTCTGTCAGCAGAGAGGTTTGACCTGAGACATCCTTGTCCCACCCAGAGCAGGGAATTAGCAGCAATTATTGACACAACAAATGAAAAAGCCCTTCACCAAATGATTCCTAACCAACCCATTATACTAATAATTTCTAACTCCCCAAAATAATTTGCCTTTAGTAAGTCTAAAACATCTCCTGCCTCTCAGATTGGGAGGCTGTAAATCACATGTGGCCGGACTAACCTATACAGGTGGGCTAGATAACCTTCAGAGCAGTCCGGAAGCTGAAACACTCTTGTCACGCCCAAGAATTTGTATTGCCTTGGAGCTGCACGTTTACTCCTTCTCCGAGAGAAACGGTTATTGGGGAGAGCCCCCTGTAAAGTCAGAGGTGTAGGTGAGAGCATAAAACAGAGTCTGGTTTTGGGGTAGATGCTCGGGAACAGGGGGTTTCCTGAGGCTTGATCACGCCTTTGCGTATGCCAAGCCTTCTTCCTCATGACCTTTGCCATGGGCAGAGCTCCTCACGCTGGCCCCCGGCACCCTACCCTAACCGGACACCCTATCCACATCCTAAACCTAACCCACATCATAGTCACGCCCTCAACCCTATACTTACCCTTGAAGCATGTACCCGCCTCATCTTCATTTTTGACACTTCCCATGCATAACAAAAGACAAGGTCGTAATGTTTCAAACATGGATCCAAGACCCATTATCCACATAAAAAGAATATACATACTCTGATCACATCATTTAAATCTCTTGCATCACCAAAATACCTCTCCACCACGTATCCAATCGCCATTGATGGATCACATCTATCTCATATATTTCATAACTTAGCAGTCAAATACGCAGCAGTAATCTGGGTAATTATATACACAAGATATATTTATACCATAAATATTTCAACACATTCCACTTTCTACGATGAGTTCAATCTTCACAAAAGTAGGATGAATAGCACCTGTTTCCACTAGGATCCATATCATTGCACAAAGTGACAGTGAGCGTGAAAATCTTAATGATGACCACCAGTAAGAAGGTCAGCACGGTTGATATCACAGATTTTTCAGTGTTCCAATACAAGTTCTACCCAAATCCATAAGGAGAGACGTACGCATAGGAAACTACACATTGAAAGCAAGTCTATTGAGGTAAATATTGGACATCAATTGTGTGAATCTTTAAGGCATAACTGCAGACATGCTTCAGACATTCTTCAAATTCATAAAATGACCACAAAGTATGGCTATGTACAATCCATTCGGTTTTATAAACCACTCATGAATAACCTCACAAGCCATTGAAAACCAGATGACAATTTCAAATAGCTTTGATCTACAAACAAGGCTGTAAGACAGAAAGTTAAAATCGAAATACATGAAGTAAATCCTCAATAGATAGGAAAACATCCCATGGTAGTGAAGTCAATTAACATTAGTTATTAGGGCTTTCATGCACAGACTCATCTCCGATCGATGTGATCTCAATTCATATTTGGCAAAATATACGAAAGCTGATCTTAACAGTCATATTATTTTTCTTTGTACCCCTAAAAAGAAAAATGAACATGAAAAACTAAATTAAACTTGGAGACTCACATTTCCCAATCGGTATACAAAGCAACGGCATGTCAAACTTTCTAATTCACATATGCATTTAAATGAAATTGGATGAAATCCCCCTAAATTAACACGTACTTCTATGCCCAATGTTTCACAAGGCAGAAAACACTCAATGAATGAAACTGAGAGGGTAACAGCCAGGAAGGCCAGGGGTCTCCAAAGGGAGGAAACGGGGTGCAAGTGTCAGACAGTTGTTATCTGTCACTTCCGAGGCAGGAGGAAACAAGCTGTTCTCTTTCTTCCCCTTCTCGATACAAATTTAAAAAGGTTTTCTCTTACAATTCTGTGTTGCTATAATGACACCTGGTTCCACCTGAACTTCACTTTTCTCATACTTTGAGCTGACCAAGGCATTTTTCTTATGGAAAGGTTTGCCTTAAGCCATGTGAATGTACTATGTATTTACCCTAGACTCTATCTTCAAGGAGGTTCTGCCTAAAGGCTCAGAACTGACTTGACAAACCAATTAGCTTTACTCATACATGGTTCTCCTGATCTATGTGAATGAAGCTATCTATTTGCTCATATCAATCATTTTATGGCCCAGGATGACTGACCTGGTGCCACGGTCATCTCCATATATCTTGTGGGTGAGGGGTCTGCTGCCATTCCTTTCTCTAATGAGTAGACTGCTAGTAGCTAGATAACATCCAGCTAAAGATGAGTAGGGGGGCACTCTTTCTGCCCCCTTCTGATGTCTATGTCAGAAGCTTTCTCTCTTTTATACTTTCATAAAACGTTGCGACACAAAAGCTCTGAGTGATCAAGCCTCATCACTGGCCCCGGGTTGAATTCTTCCTCTAAGGAGCCCAAGAATTCAAGCATCTTTCATGGTTAGACAACAACCTTTAAAAACAATGGTCTTTTCAAAACAAATGATGATAAGTGATGAGTATGCAGATGTCTACGAATGAAACGGGACCCATATGTCAAACCACATAAAAATATATCTTCCCTCAACATACATATAACACAATCAGGCCTTCATATGCATTGATTCGCCAACTATCAACTCATACAAATATGGATGTAAAATATCACAATACATTCCAAAGTTGAAAAGTGATGGATATTGACTTTCGCCCGCTGGTGATTCTTTTTATGTCATCTCCATTATATTAGCTCTGACAATGAAGCATGTGCTGTGCTAAGTCACTTACATTGTGTCCAACTCTTTGGGATCGTATGGACTAGGCCCCACCAGGCTCCTCTCTCCATGAGATTCTCTAGGCAAGGATACTGGAGTGGGTTGCCATGCTCTCCCTCAGGAGATCTTCCTGCCCCAGGGATCGAATCCATATCTCCTATGTCTCCTGCACGGGTATGTTCCGCATGTTCTTTACCACTAGAACCACCTGGGAAGCCCCAAGACACATGAACATCAGTGGATTTGGGGATCCACGGGCCATATACAGAACCATTCCTCCAACAAAACTGAAGAATGACTTTGAAATCTCAAACAAAACATGAGTGTATGTGTTCACAAACTTCACGGAGCAAGGGTTTCTTCGATCTGAAAGCTGGCATCGATGAAGGACTGTGTGAAGAATGCTTCCAAGTCTATTTGGCAAACACAACCTAAGTTGGCTATATTTAGTCCTCAGATGAATGGAATGTCATGAGTACTGGTCGTTTCAAATAAGTAGCATGTGAAGCTGTTTACACTTATTGGGACGCGTGGTAGGCCACATTCACACATTTCAGTAGCATTGGTGCCAAAACGATACATTTCTCAGGGGAAGCTTCTACATGGACTCTTGGGATCAGAGCTCTAACTCATACACACATGCTTTTCCTTTTAAAATGATCCTGCATGATACGCAAACAAAACACTGGATGAACACCTAGACGGTGAGCTCTGTACTAAATGATTTTAAAGCCAGTAGATGGAATGAGCTCATGAGGAAGACTACAAACGAGTCATCTTCTTCAACTTGGTCAAACTGCTCACAGTCATACAAGTGAATGAAAAGTTGAGCCTGTTGTCATTCAATCTGTTTAAAAGAAATAGAATAATACAACAAATTAGTAAATCTTATTTTCTTAATAAACATTGTATGATTTCTGCACAGCTTTGTTACTGGCATGAATAGAATATCTACAATAATAACTTGTCACAGTGAAATGGATTCACATTCGCTATCGAGTCACATCTATAATTGATGCCATAGCTGTTTGATACTATTGCTTGAATGAATGCAACTTATGTGACTTCACAAACTACAAACACGACTAACATAATAGCTATTAAAAAACCTTGAGTGACATGAGCGTGAAGACTTAGTAGAGTTGCTCTCAAGAATAATGATACTATTATTCACTCCAGCCATAGTACTGGAATCTGTACATTCACACCCCTGCAAAAGAGACGGAAAGGATAGAATAATAATAAAGGAACTTCATAACTATATTCCTACTGTAAACATTCAACACGACGTTTTCTTTTAAACTGACTCTCATATTTGGTCTACTGTAACCTCTTCTGTGTTCATTTTATGCTAAACTTATTGCTAACAGTAAAATTACCATATGAGCTCTAATTAATTTTTTTTTACTTGCAAAGCTAGTGATAGAACCAAAGGCCAATATCTACATCAAACAGGAGGAACGGAATGGAAACTGTAAACAATTTTATGGAATAACATTTCCGTGCTCCTACTCAGTCAAACAGACATTCAAAAGGATGTGATTTTTCTGACAGTTTATTTCGGAAACTTGGAAGTGGATGACTGCAAACAATAAAACGAATAATATATTGATACATAATATTAATAATATACACTGGGTCATTCTTTTTTCTGTTCTGCCACAGCTAACTGACTGGAAGTCAGTTGTCGTAACTACTACTAACATAAGACCCTCACCGATAAGTGAAGATATATACAAAAATCCATAATAGATCCAAAAACCATCAAAGATAGAATGGTAATAAAAAAATACAGTGACAGTTTAGTTGGTATAAGAAACAGGATGATTATGAAAGCAAAGCCAACAATCATGGATAGGCCATGGAAGCCCGTGGCTGTCACGACTGTTGACTTGGATCCTTCATCTCAGATTGTTAAAAGTGCATGGTAAAATCCAGAGGTTTGCAGCAGTGGTAACCTCCTGAACAGACTGAAATAAAAAGGGTTTCCAGAATATCCTGACGATTTCCATCTACTAGGCTGTGGTGAGCTCAAGCAATACATACTCCAGAGGACAGAAGACAGACAGGTTGGGAACACGTCTACTGCACTTAGGGAGAAAGGGAATGTTGCTACTCAGCCTAGTCCAAGTGTAGAAGCAACACCTCGGTGATTCGACCTTTAAAGACTCGATACATATGAGAACGACTGGTATGAATAAACCTTCAGAAGTGCCTTCTCAGACCTCCTCCCATCATAAGCACAAGCATAATGAAAACACTGAGTTTTCATGGTCTCACGCAAAATTAGACTCACTTATGACTTTGCTTTGAGAAGAGTTGAACTACTCATTGTTAAAGAGAAATGATCCTTTCTTCTCTGAAGATCTGTGAATCATTCATAGGGTGTGGTGAATAAACTACTTAAGGATCTAATACATAAAAATGCAATAGGCTAAGCACAGAGATGTTTTTCTCCCTTCTCAAAGGATGGAACATTTTGTATTTGCACTGATTTTATGTCTTGACTTCATGTACAATTATACAGTGATTTTTTTAGTTGACATACAATAGGACTAAAAATATTGATATAATACTAATAACTCATGTTGGTATGTGTGGTTGTCACATAGGATTCACAGGAGATTTAAATTCACAGTTGTCAATGTAAAGGATGAATGCTATTTAGCTTCTTCGTGAATCTAGACCACGAATGAAGAGTTTTCCTCAACATATTTCACTGAGGGAAATACAAGGATGATAGGCATAATACTATGCTTCGACTCATGGATATCTAAGCATTGCTCACAATACAGATCTGATTTTCGAAATCAGGGTTCTTTCAGTGTCCTTGAACAGCATTTGTTTTTCTGTATACAGAAGAAAAAAACTCCTGAGTATCAAACTTGTTCACATAAAACATGTGTATGAATTGTTACCTTCCTGAACCAGGGATCAAACCCACGTCACTTCCACCTCCTGCACTGGTAGGCAGATTATTTATTTATCAACTGCGCCACCTGGGAATCGACATACATTTCAAGGACCACTGCCATCAGCTTCTACTGTTCATGACCAAAGTAGGAGAAACAACATTGGAAGAAGTACTCAAAAGGGTACTCATAGGAAGTACTCATAAGTCAAGGAACTGTTATACTGGGTACTCTCGTTATTACTTGGACAAGTCAGTTCCTCCGATGATGATGGCTATAACTGAAAAATTACTACAAATGCATGGGATGCGATGTCTACATGATAAATGTGTTCCTCTTACACTATTGCTTCAGGGATGCCTACTCCAGCATGAAGGACTGCACTGCAAGGGACACCTGCTATTCCAGCTCAAGCAACAGATAGTGAAGTGCAGATCATTGTCCTTGGTTGAAAATAATCAGCAGTTTGTCAACACAGGGAACATGCCGGAGGAACCCTTGGGATGGAACTCTAAAATCAGGTTGGGCCCTCTTTTTGCCAAGCCCTGCGATAAAATACAAAGCAGAAAAAGAAAAATAGCATCGGTTTGGTCAGGACTTCCTCATCTTTTCTTTCTCGGTAGCAGGAAGCAGACATTGAGGTCAGAGGACGGCAGGGTTTCATTGTGAACTAACGTTGGGTGGGGTGGAAGCTCATCTCTCTAGTAAGAATGTGGTTCAATAAAACGGAATTTCATTCGCTTCATGGACATAGAGTTCTACAATCCTTCATTAAGGAATTCAATGAGTTACATTTCCTTACACCTTCACAATCTCTCGGTTTACAAGAATGTCAACTGCTAGTCCAGCACTTATACGATGAGCGTTACAGGTAGTATTAGTGTATAAACGAGGAGGAGCAATGGCAGGAAGTTTACTTATTCTCTGTTTGAATTCTTGATTTTTTATATAATTTTTTATAATATCCTTACAGATGTGGATATTTTAGTGCCATGTATAAATACACGTTGAGTAGTGCTATGATAACTCATAGTGTTGGCACACTAAATATCATGCTTACTATGTGCTTTTCATATATTCCTTTTGAGATTCTCTTCCATGATACATTATCATAACATATTTAATAGTTTCCTAAACTGTACAGTAGGTCCTTGTGGCTTCTTTTATATATAGGAATGTATTTGTTAATAATTCAAACAAAAACTGGTACACAGATATTCACAGTGACATTCACAATAGCTCAAAGGTAGAACTCATTCAAGTGTCCGTTGGTGGGAGACTGAATATGCCACACAAGGTATATTCAGAAGCTTAAACGGTATTCCGCCATACAAAAAAGTACATGAAATGGTGCTGCCACTCTGCAAGACATTACAGAAATGACTCCAAAAGGAACACATGGAATAAATACATAGTTCAATTCCAATTCATGCTATGTACCCAAAAGGATTGGGAAAGGGGGCTGAAAAAATGGATACTTCTTCAGTCATACTGACAACAGCATGATTCACACTGGCAAACAAACAGAAGTAATCTAAGTGTCCATGGCAGCCAATTCCATAAACAAACTGTGGTATACCCACAATGGAATCTGATTCGGCCCTTCAAAGTCAGTAATTCTGACAATGCGACAATGTGGACAAACCTTATGGTCATTAGATTCAGTGAAATAAACCAGACCAAGAAAAAGACAAACATTCTGAGATTCCACTCATATGAGATATCCAAACGAGTCAAATCTGTCAGAAATAGCAGAAAGTGATTCCGACCGATCGAAAAGAGTTCATGTTTCATGGACCTCAGTTTCCCTTGGAAAAACTGACTTCCCGTGATATCTCCAAAACCAATTAGACAAATAATTGGAAGCTATATCCAGTCAAATGAACGTAGACGTAATGTTACAGTGTACACCAAACTCACTCAAACTTCTCAACAGACAAAAGGCAAAACTGTATCTATGGTACCTCAGCTTAGCTTAAAACTGTATCTACAGTACCTCACTTCTGCTTTTAAAATGTAACAACAGCAACAACACACTAAAGTCTATCCAAAAAAGGATATAAAACATATATCACCTCAACTTTAAACAATTAGAAATTTAAACTGTGAAAAACCTTATTCACAAAACTTAAACACAAGCCACAGGAAAATATATTTATAAAATACATATCTGATAAAGGATTGTACTCCAAATATACCAAAAAATCTAGAACAATCTCGTAAAAAATGTATACACCTAAACACCTGGCCTACAGAAATATCAAGATAGTAAATAAGCCTATCAAAAAGACTCAAAATCACATATCACGAGGAAATGACAAACTAAAATAACAGGGAGGTAGCACTGCACACCTATTAGATCCAGTAAACAAAAAAGGGGGTAGGGCACAGCTTCTCCGGTGGCTGCAAGACACGCTAGTTCGATCCCTTACCCCAGAAGATCCCACATGCCACAGAGAAACATAGCTGGATTTTTCCACAGCTAAACAAGGCTCACCTGTGACCTGAATACTACATGTCTAGCACTTACTAAACAGCTTTCAAAACATGTCCAGACAAAAAGTATTCCATGATTATATACAACATCTCTACTTGTAATAACTAAACACTTTCAAACATCAGGATGTCTTCAGTAGATGACAGTGTAAACAAATGGGGATACATCCAAAGTGAAGGGGAGCAAATGCTACCACAAAATATACCACCTCAGCATGAGAATTAGTTGGACCCAATTAACTTTTATTGTTTTAGAGGACACATGATCGTCTCTGAAACCCAAGTTCAAGACAGCTCTTCTGCGAGTCACATTTACCACAGAAATCTCATTTCAAAGGAATCCTCTCTATATGCCAGATAGAAGGATGAGACACAGTCTTTTGAAACTCTTTTTTCTTTTCTATCCATAGGGAAAGCTAAGCCATAAATCTGCACAACAACCATACCCTTCCTTTCCTTTGGTTGTATTTTTTAAATATTTGTTTCTTTTTTTAATTTGGCTGCACCAGGTCAACCTTCATTGAGGCAAGCCAGATATTTAGCTACAGCATGCAAATTCTCCATTGTGGCATGGGAGATCTAGTTCTTGGATCAGGGAATGAACCTGGGCCTCCTTCTTTGGGAGTGTCCAGTCTCAGCCACTGGACCACCAGGAAGTGCCTGTTTTGTTTTTAGATGAAGGTGGAATCTAAGGTGATATCTTGGGCCATTTCAGTCACTGACTCAGTTTCCTAAGTTTCTCCAAAGCACGCACAAGGTGCACATTATTAAACTGGTTTGCAAAACAAGAAAAGGTTGTCTGCTACAACACTGTATGCTTACAAATATCTAAACGGTAAATGGCATATTATTTATTTTTAATTACTATGGGGGGAGAAAGAATGCAGGATTCATACATGTTACAACATGAAGAAATATTAAAACCATCTTCAGTGAAAAAAAAATCCATATAGGAAAGGCCACCCAGAACCCTTATTCACCATGTCTGCTTTCAATCCATCAAGCTTGTCCAAATAACTGAAAATCTCAGTAACACTCTAAATAACGAAAAAAGGATGAAGATGGAAACAAAAGATATACTCATACACTTGAACAATTGCTAAAAGTGGAAGCGGGGCTGTGGATTACATTATAATGTAGATACCATATGATTTCCTGATTTTGGAGATTATGTGCTGGTTCTGCAGAAGGTACCCATTTTGGATAAAACACAGAGAGTATTTTAGATGATGTAGCAAATGCTAGCACTTGTTCCCATTGCTAGGCATTTTCTGTACATTTTAAATGACTGCAAAGTATACTAGGTTTCAAAACAACCATGCCAATACCACAAAAGACATTTAGAGTAGACAGGCAGGAAACTTTCTTACACAGGCCAAGACTTACCCAGACAAAGTTCAAGGGAAGCTGCGATGCTCACTGCCCTTGAAGGAGTCCACGTGGAATGAAGAAGTACTGTGGGAAGTCTATTAGTAACCACCATGTCTTGGGTCCTCTGGATGACCTACTGCAGGAGAAACAGATTTGACAGATAAAATGTTCCACATAACTTCACAAAAAGTTGTTAGACTACATTCAGTAAAGCTGAATCATTTCGGATCAATTTACAATCCTATAAAATACTACCATTTACAGTCCAAAAATCACTTGCATTTCTATACACTAATAACAATCAGAAAAAAAAGTTAAGAAAATCCCACTTAAATAAAACATCTAGCAACAAACTTAATCAAGAACATGAAAGACCAGTAGTCAGAAAACTAGAGAGCACTCATAAAGAAACCAAAGAAAACACAAATACACAGAAAATTATCCCACGCTCATGCACTGGAACAATGAGGAATTAAAAGGTCCATTCCAACCAAAGTCATCAACAAATACAGTGACTGCAATCACAAAATAATATTCAATGGCATTTTTCACAGAAATAGAAATAGTCCTAATATTAGACTGCTAATGTTGAACAGGACCTTAAACGGCCAAAAAGACTCTGAGAAAGAGGAACACAGCTGGAGGCATCTTCCTATCCCTCTTCAAACTACATCACGGAGCTGGAGTGACCACCACAGTGAGGAACTGGCAGGAACACAGACACATGGACTCCAGGAGAGAAGAGAGAGCCCAGAAACGAACCCACGTGTACATGGTCAATTCCTGAAAATCAAACCAGGAACGAGCGAAGAGGAAAGGACAGTCTTCTCAAGAAACAGTGACAGGAAAACGGCCACCTACACGGAAGAACATCAGTGTTCATCCTCTACATCATCTAACGCAAATCTAACTAAAAACCCACCGTTTTGCACACGGAGCTCTTTCCCCGTGAGTCCTCTGAGATGGACCTCCAGTCAGCCCTCAGCTGGACACAGGAAACGTCTACTCGGTCCTCATTTTTCGCTCTGGCAGCGCCTCCCTGCTGGTGGGCACTGAGGCAACCCTGCTCCTCTCAGCCTGGATGCAGCCCTGTTATCCAGAAGCCTGAGCCCTGATGGTCCTGAGGAGACAAAGCTCCCGCCAGCTGCTCACGGAGCAGAGTCTAAAGGCAAAGCGTCCTGCGCCCACGGGTCAGAGGGGGGTTTGGCGCCCCCTGCGGGCCACAAGAGAAGAGCGGGCAGCCCGGCGCTCACAGACCTCAGAGGGCTCACCCAGAAGCAGCTCTGCTGCGAGCACTCAGACTGGAAGCCCAAACTGAAATGAAGCAGAATAGCTCCATGACCCTCTGCAAAACATGGCTAAGGAACAATCAGAGCCTGTATGGAATGCAGCCATAAAAAGGAACACATTTGAGTTTGTTCTAATAAAGGGGAGGGAGTCAGTCAAAGAGAGAAAAACATGGAATCTAGAAGGATGGTACTGACGAGTCTGTTCACAGAGCAGCAATGGAGATCCAGACATGGAGAACAGACTTACAGACGAGGGTGGGGAACAAGAAGGAGAGGGTGAGATGAATGGAGAGCGCATCATGGATGCAGGTACAGCAACATTTGTAAATAGACAACCAATGGGAATTTGCTGTATGATTCAGGGAACTCAAACTGGGGCTTTGTAGTGACCTAGAGAGGTGGGAATGGGTGTGAAGTGGGAGGGAGATTCAAGAGCAAGAGGACATAGGTACACCTAATGTGGATGCATGACAAATCAAACCAATATTGTAAAGCAAGGATCAATCAACTAAAAAGTAATAACTGTTTAAAAAAATATGAACATAAACACAAACTTTGCAACAAGGTAACTCCATTTTAAAAACTATAGAAATTTTAGAAAACTACAAAAGTTCTACATGACCTTTGGTCTGGGGATCAGGTCTAACATACACAAAAAAAGCCAACTTACCAAATTATGAATATAAATTATTTAAAACATTGCCTTTTATCATGTCATACATTTACCCTGTGGAGGACCTTACTCGAGAGAACCAAAAACAAACGGTTACATGAACCACGGACCACCCACCCTGGCCAGGCGACAGAGAAAAGAAAACACTTGCAGGAGTCATCTTACAACAGGAGGTCCTGGGAAGGAACAAGGAACGAACAAGCTACCACCAAGCAGAATTCTGGAGAGGTCAGGTGATGGGAGGCTCCAGTTCAGAGGTCCTACCAACCTCCCAGGATCCACTTCGCTGGAATCCATCTCGGCTGAGTGGTGGGTGTGCCCCCAAGAAGGATCCCAATTCAGAATGCCTGGCAAGAGACAAACCAGAAATGAACCCAATGACCATAAAACCTGAGACTGTGAGCCACGTGACAGAGTGGTTCTCTCCGTTTCCCTCACCCTCCTGCCCTCCACCCCGGCAGCCCTTCCCAATAAAGCCTCTCGCTTGGACAGCACTCCTCTCCTCAGACAACTCATTGCCCAGTGTCAGACAAGAACTCACTCTCAAGCCCTGGAAGGGATCCCCCTTCCTTCATCAAAAGCAATATCCAGGAGAAAATATCTCCAAAACGCTATCTTGTAGAGAAGGAAATGGCAATGGCAGCCGCTCCAGTACCATTGCCTGGAGAATCCCATGGACAGAGGAGCCTGGTAGGCTGCAACCCTGGGGTCACTAAGAGTCGGACACGACTTCACTGAGTGACTTCACTTTCACTTTTCACTTTCCTGCACTGGAGAAGGACATGGAAGCCCACTCCAGGGTTCTGGCCTGGAGAATCCCGGGGACAGAGGAGCCTGGTAGGCTGCTGTCTATGGGGTCACGCAGAGTCAGGCACGACTGAAGCGACGCAGCAGCAGCAGCAGAGAAGGAAATGGCACCACCTGCAGTACTCTGGTCTCAGAAATTCCAGGGACAGAGGAGCTTGGTGGGCTACAGTCCAAAAGCAGGGCATTTCTGATGGCAGGAAACAGTCCCAGGGAAGCTGAGCTGCTCACCAAAGGCCCCAGAGCTTTGGATAGCACACCAGAGCTGTGGCTGAGGATTCCCAGCTGCCATGCCTCTTGATCCTGGCCTCTTTCACTAGATACATGTGTGGAAAACTAGAATCTAAAATATGCCCTGGTGGTTCCATAGTAAAGAATCCACCTGCCAGTGCTGGAGATGCATGTGCGATCCCTAGGATGGGAAGATCCCACATCCAATGGAGTCTGTGCTCTAGATCCTGGAAGCCACGATGCCGAGTTCACACGCTGCAGCCACTGAAGCCCGTGAGCCTGTGCCCCTCAACAAGAGGAGACACTGCAGTGAGAAGCCTGCAAACCACTAGTTATGGCCCATGCTCACCAAAACTAGAGAAAAGCCCACACACAAAGATGCAACACAGCCAACAATAAATAAAACTCTTTTCCTAAAAAAAGGCATATCTGACAAAGAAACTGTACTCGAATTGTCTAAGAACACTAGAGCAAACAAGCCCATTCATAATTGGTAGCGACTGAAATAGACACCTGGCCACTGAGGGTATACAGATAGTAAACTATCATACAAAAACATCCTCAAGATACTGGTGCCATGCACGCAGAGCCCCCTTTGAAAGACAATCTGACAGTTTTTTTTCAGTAACCACGTGGGACAAGCACTGAATTCTGTGTATGACAAGCGGTGGAAGCCAGGTTTCTTACCATTGGAATGCAAAGTTACAGATAAACAAAAGGACACGTTACAATGTCCATGTCGTGGTGGATCGGGCTGGAGACATCATCACAAATTACCTTTAACTGAATATGTTCAAAGGTGAGCTGGAATACATGTATATATATATCCATGTATTGTCAGCTGAGCATATTGAGCTCCTACATGTATGTTTTAAATATCATTCTCTAATAAAAGGGAACAGAAAACATCTCCGATGGCCCGGTGGTAAAGAATCTGCCTACCGATGCAGGGAACACGGGTTCAATCCCTGTGTAGAAGATTCCACACGCCCACGGACAACGAAGCCTTTGAACAACTCTTGAAGTTTGCATGCTCCAGAGCCCAAGTTCTGCAAACAGAGAAAGCACTGCAATGAGAAGCCATGGCACAGCAACTAGAGGGTTGCCTCTGCTCACTACAACTAGACAAACTAGCAATAAAGACCCAGCACAGTCAAAAATAATGTAATGTTAAAAAAAGGGACAGTTCTTTGAAGAAATGACTGAGACTAGGGGTGAGACTGTAAAAATATGAGCCAGGGTCATCTTAAATTATGAGAAATTAAAGAAATTAAAGACAACTATCAAGCTGTCCAAACTGATAAAAATGAACGATGACACAGTGTTATCTGTATACACCAGCAAATAACAATCTGAAAAGGAAGTTAAACAAACAATTCCCTTTCAATCATGTCAACATTAATAAAAGACTTTGCTATGGACAGAATGAGGATGACAAGACTGGCACACTGGAAATGATACATGATTGCTGAAAAATACCCTAAAGACATGGACAGATACTCCATAGCGATGAAAAGACTTCAGTTGGCAATACCGTGGAATGCATCTTCAATCTGAAATGAAGATTCAATATGAATTACAAAAGGCTGAAAGGCGGTTGCTAAACCACAAAACATGCCAGCATTCTTGGCCTCCAGAGGAGAATTCCATCCAGGGCAAGTGACGAAGCTTGATGGCTCAGAGGTTTTCTGTTATAAAGTTTTATTAAAGTATAAAAGAGATCGAGAGAGCTGCTGACGTAGACATTAAAAGGGGGAAGAAAGAGTACCCCCTGCTAGTCTTTAGCCAGATGTTATACAGCCACTAGCATGAAAGAAAAGACAATGTCTCAGAGAATGGCACCAGGCCCCTCACCCACAGCATGCATTGAGATAACACTGGCAGCAGATGCGTCATCCCAGGCCATAAAATGATGGACATGAATCTTGAAGAAAGGCAGATTTCCAAGCAAATATATAGTTTCATTCACATAGATTAAGAGAACAAGGTATGAGTAAACATACTGGTTTGTCAAGTCGTTTCTGAGCCTTTAGGGGGAACTGACCTGAAGACAGAGCCTTGGGTAAATAGTACATTAACATAACTTAAGACAAACATTTCCATACCTTAAGACAAACATTTCCATAAGAAAAAGGCATTGCTTAGTTCAAGGTTTGAGAAAAGTTAAATTCAGGTGGAGCCAGGAGTTGTCATGGCAACACAGAATTTTCCGAGAAACCTCCTTTTAAATTTGTATCAAGATGGAGAAAAAAAAATGCAACACTCTTTTGTCTCCTCCTGCCTCTTAAGAGAGAGAAAAAAACGTCTGACACTTGCAGTCTATTTTCTCTGTCTGGAGACCCCTGGCCTTCCTGCCTGGTATCCTCTCCAGGCGTGTAGGAAGCAATACATAGGCTGCTTGGGAAAACCGCGCGGGTCTGAGCTTTATGCAAAGGGGTAAAGCGGTAAAACCCTTGGCCCCAAAGGCGAGGCTTTTCTGCGACCGCCATGTTAGTCGGCTCCGAGACTGCAAACAAAGAGGGCAGAATACATGGTTCCCTGCTCCGCTGAGTCCGAGTTCCCTTACCTGTGGTCCACAGGCCTCCGCTCTGCTCGCTGGCTGCCGATCGACAGGGACCCAGGAGCCCACAAAACGAGCATTCCCAGCTGCGATGGCGAGCCCTGAGAGCACAACCGGGAACCCCTGGCCCCGACGCGCCGCCATGGTCATCCCGCCCCAGACCCGCTCACGTGAGCCGCGCTCCTGACCAGCCGCCCAGGTTCGCCCCGCCCCCGACGCGCGCACCGTGCGCCCCGCCCCCACGCCCCCTTCCAGGACGGGCCGGCGGGACCGCGACTGCCTCCAGGTGAAACACAGGACAAGCAAATCCACCCCACCGAGCCAATCCAAGCTTTTTCTCAGCTGATCTGTCTATGATTTTGGGATAAAACTATGACTACAGAAAGCAAAGATGACCTAGGACAGCCATGATATTCTTCAGAACCAGACCCTGGTGGGCAGAGGCTTGAAGAGGGCCCGGGAGCGCTGTTAGCAACAGCAAGCCTCTGTAGCGTAGTGGTTAGGCAGGCTGGTGAGTAGGCAGACTGTGGTCTGTAAGTCAGGAGTTCAAGTCTCCGACGTTACCCTTTTGCTCTTAGGGGGCGGTGGACCGCAAGAGGCGGGGCTTAGACTAGAAAAGTTTATTTTTATTTTAGAGGTTTATTGTTATGTTTAGGGTTAGGGTTCGGGCAACCCCCCCACTTGTTAGGGTTCGGGTTCGGGTTCGGGGTTAGGGTTAGAATTCGGGGACCCCCCTCTTCTTATAGTTTGGATTTGGGTTAGGGTTCAGGTCAGGGTCAGGGTTCAGTTTACAGTTAGGGTTGGCATTAGTGTTAGGGATATGGCTTAAAGTGAGCGCTAATAGAGCCCATAGTGCTTTATTAGCCTGCCCTGGTGGGCCGAGGCTTGAAGAGTGCCTGGGAGCGACATCTAACCCCGTGAATCTGGGTAGCATAGCGGTTAGGTGGACAGCCAAGTAAACAGGCAATGCAGCTCTGTGGCTCAGAAGTTCAAGTCCAGGTTTATCTCTTTTGCTTTTAGCGGGTGGGGGACCGCAAGGGGCGGGGCTTAGGCCAGAAAAGTTTCTTTTTACTTTAGAGTTTATTGTGAGGGTTAGGGTTAGGATTCCGGCATCCCCTCAACTTGTTAGGGTTCAGGTTCAGAGTTCGGGTACGGGGAATCCCCTCTCTTCTTAGGGTTTGGATTCGGGTTCGGGTTTGCAGTACGCGGTTCGTGTTTGGGGTTTGGAGTTCAGGGTTTGGGGTTAGGGCTTCGCGGTTCTAGTTTGGGGTTTGGGGTTCCGATTAGGGGTTCAAGGTCCAGCATAGGGGCTTGGGATTTGGGGTTCGGGTGAGGGGTTCGCGGTTCGGGTTTGGGATTTGAGGATCGGGTTAAGGGTTTGGGGTTTGGGGTTTGGGGATCAGGTTAGGGGTTCTCGGTTTGGGTTAGGGGTTCGCAGTTCGGGATTGGGGTTTGAGGTTAGGGTTAGGGGTTTGGGGTTTGTGGTTTGGGTTGGGGGTTTGGGATTGGGGTTAAGGGTTTTGGGTTTGGGATTCGGGTTAGGGGTTTGGGGTTTGGGCTTCGCGGTTTGGGTTTGGGGTTTGGGGTTTGGGTTAGGGGTTCGCGGTTAGGGTTTGGGGTTTGGGGTTCGCGGTTTCGGTTTGGGGTTTGGGTTAGGGGTTCGCGGTTAGGGTTTGGGTTTTGGGGTTCGGGTTAGGGGTTCTCAGTTCGGGTTAGGGGTTCGCGGTTTAGGGGTTTGGGGTTTGGAGTTTGGGATTTGGGTCAGGGGTTTGCGATTTCGGGTTCCTGTTATGGGTTTGGGATTTGGGTTCAGGGTTGGGGTTTGGGGGTTTTGGGATTTGGGTTTGGGGTTCGGGGATTGGGGTTCGGGGTTCCGATTAGGGGTTCAGTATGTGAGGTTTGTGTTTCGGGGGTCGAGATTTGAGGTTTGGGGTTTGGGGTTCGGGGGTTTGGGCTCATGGTTTGGGGTTGGGGGTGTGAGGTGCAGTTTAGAGTTTCGCTGTTCGGGTTAGGAGTTAGGGGATGGCGGTTTGGGGTTTGGCTTAGGGGTTTGGGGTGTGCGGTTTGGGGTTTGAGGTTTGGGGTTCCGGTTAGGGGTTTGGGGTTTGGGTTTGGGGGTTTGGGTTTTGGTGTTTGGGTTTCGGGTTTTAGGGTTCAGTTTCGGTGTTTGCGGTTGGGCTTTGGGGTTCCGGTTAGTGGTTTGGGGTTCGGGGTTTGGGTTCTGGATTTGGGGTTCGGGGTTCGAGTTATGGATTCGGGGTTTGGGCTACGTGGATCGGTGTTTGCGGTTTGGGGTATGGGGGTCGGGGTTTGGGTTTGGGGTTTGGGGCTCGGGTTAGGGTTCGGGTTCGGGTTCGGGTTAGGGGTTCACGGTTCGGGTTAGGGGTTTGGGGTTCCCGGTTCGGGGTTTGGGGTTTGCAGCTGGGATAGGGGTTCGGATTCAGGGTATGGGGTTTGGGGTTCGGGTTCCATGTTTGGGGTATGTGGTTCGGAGTTTGGGGAACGTGGTTCATTGTTTGGGGTATGGGGTTCCAGTTAAGGTTTTGCAGTTTGGACTTTGGGGTATGAGTTAGGAGTTTAGGGTCAAGGGTTTAGGTTTTGGGGTTTCGATTCAGTTTAGAGGTTAGCGCTTTGCGTTTGGCATCAGGCTTTGGGGTTTGGGGTTTGGGGCTCAAGGTTCGGGATTCATGGATTGGGGTTCGGTTTAGGGGTTCGCTGATCAGGTTAGGGGTTAGTGATTGGGGTTGGTGTTTTAAGGTAGGGGTTTGCAGTTCAGGTTATGGGTTAGGGGTTTGGTGCTTGGTTTTCGGGTTTGGATTAGGGGTTCAGCTAGGGGTTTGGGTTAGGGGATCCTGATTCAGGTTGGAAGTTCGGTCCTTGGAGTTCGAGATTTGGATTCGGTATATGGGTTGGGGTACACGGTTTGGTGTTTGGGTTAGGGGTTTGGGGTTCAGAGTTTGGGGTTTCTGGTTCTGACTATGGGCTTGGGGTTTGGGTTATGGGGTTCGGCTGAGGGTTAGAGGTTCGCGCTTTGGGGTTTTGCTTTAGAGAATGGACTTTGGGTTTGGGATTTAGGGGTCGGTGTTTGGGTTCGGGGTTGGGTTAGGGTTCAGGTTCACGGTTTGGAGACTGGAGCTCGGGATTCGGTTTCTGGGTTCGGGATATAGGGTTTTGAAGTCAGGGTCGAGTTCGTGGTTTGGAGTCTCGGTTAGGGGATAGTGAGTGACACAAAGCCAAGGGATCCAGCAATACGAGCTCTGTCAGAGGGAAGGGAAGGGCAACTGCAGGGCTTCTCCAGCTGTAGCTTGGCCTCCCAGACTCAGCACAGGACGGAGAGCACAAGATTCCCAGGGCCCCTGGCTGGAGTCTGCAGCCCCACACACCCGGATGCTGAATCCGTGAGCGCCCAGAAGGTGCCTGACAGACATAGTTTCCCTAGCGCTCTCCACCCCAGCAGAGACGTGTGCAGGTGGTTGGGGCCTGCCCCTGCGTGTCTGGGCTCCCGTCCACAGCCCCAGCCCAGGGAAGCAGCTCCTGAGCCAAGACCTGCAGGAGGCGCGGGGCGCCCCCGCCTGGAAGCCTAGATTACAGCATGCGGGAAGCGAGCCTCCTTGGGAGAAGAGGAGGCAGCCCAGCTGCGTGCGGCTGCAATCACTGCTTGTGTGGAGCCGAGTGCGCCTCCAGTACGGCAGAGCTCCAGCTCTGCTCAGAGGCCCGATCTGGCAGAGTCGCTGGCGTGAGGCTGCTCTGCCCTGGGCAAGCCTTGCCCAGACTTGCCTCGCGGATAGGCTTCCTGACCAGGAAGGAGCAGGCTGCGCGAGACTGGGAGATGCAACTGGCGCCTTCCTGGCCTCAGCTCCACTCCTGCCTTGCCTTTGCACCTAGTCCAAAGGCGTTCTTGCGGAAGGCTTAGGGGCCGGTGGGTTGCACACTGCTGCCGGAAGCCAGTGTGAGGAATCCCGCCTGTGACAAGGTCATGAGGAAGGAAGCTGACATACGCAAGGCGTGCTCAGACTTCAGGGACCCCTCTGGAAATTCCTAAGCATGTACCCCAGCAAATATCTGCCCGCTTTTGTGCTCTGCTTTTCCACTTTTCTGATATTCTCTGGAAAAAAAGTCAATTCAGGGTTTTAGTCTTCTGCATTTGAAAGGGATGTTTCAGTTAAACCCCTCTGATAGCTCTCTAGCCAGCCTAACAGGTTCCCCAGACCTCTTAGAGCTTGTGAATTGCTTACAGCCCCTCAACCGTGAGAGGCACAAAGCTTACAGCTTGTGAATTGCTTACAGCCCCCCCAACCGGGAGAGACATCTTAAAGATAGAGAGCCTTTTCTAAAGAGTTAAAAATTATATTGGTAGAGGGTTTTCACTGTTGACTCAAGGATTGCTGCCAGACCTCCTTATTCTTTATCTTTTAGGCACCTGGAAGGATGTTAATGTAAGCACGATGTAGAAAAAGATACATAGTAGTTTTGATGTTAGCAACACTAGACTTTTGAGTTAATTGCTTCTCTTTTGCTGTAAATCACTGTACTCCGTCTACTTGTTATAAGTTGCTGTATCCTTGCTGTGTAAGAATGTAACTTTATTTAGTGCTTTCTGAGAGTGGCACCAGACCTTGGGAAGATCAACACAAATAAGTCTTGTGGTTGACAAACCCTTATCAGAAAAAAGGCTGTAAAATGTTAAATTGGCCCCTTTGGCTGGAAGATGATGTAAATTACCTAAGATTTGTGTATACAATTAGGTATGCAGAGAAGAAAGCCTGGTTTTGATAAGAGTCTGGACTGCTAACGCTGCATAACTTTGTGTTACCCATTGATCTCCATGTTTTATCAAAAGTATAAAAAGCATTCTGAACAATAAAGGATGGACCAGATTCTCGGACCAGTTTCTCGGACTAGTCTCGGCCTGGTTTCTTGGGAATCTGGCTCCCCCTGTGTCTCTCTCTCTCTTTTTCTCTCCCTTTTCTACCATCTGGTCTTTACTTTAATTTCAGGCTGAATTTTCATGTGGGGCACGGAGGATCTGCAGGTCTACTTATTTGCCCTGGTTATCAAGATCTGCGCAAAAGGGAGCTTAAGGCGAAGCACCCTTAGATATTCAAGCGGGAACCGGTGGCCCAATGTAGATGGTGCAAATTCCTTTTCTGGAATTTTATTGGTCTTCAGCATAAACCAAGCTATTCAGCCCTCTTTCTCCACTTAATCTTAATACTGCACTATAGTTTCTTAATCTAATCTTATATTAATAAATTAACAAGTCTTTCAACGCCAACGCAGTCCACCTTTCGCATTCCCTGGATCCACCGGGGCTGGACCCCGGCACACGGCCAAGCGCTCCAGCAGTGAGGGCTATATTACACGCAATGGGAGGGCAACTGCAGGGCTCCTCCAGCGGTTGCTAGACAGCCCAGACTCAGCACAGCATGGAGAGCACAAGGCTCACAGGGCCCCTGGCTTGGGTCTGCAGCCCCACACACCGGAGGCGAACTCCGTGAGCGCCCAGAAGGTGCCTGACAGACGTCATTTCCCTAGTGCTCTCCTCCCCAGCAGAGACGTGTGCAGGTGGTTGGGGCCTGCCCCTGCTTGTTTGGGCTCCCGTACACAGCCCCAGCTCAGGAAAGCAGCTCCTGAGACAAGACCTGTGCGAGGCGCGGGTGGCCCCTCCTGGAAGCCTAGTATACAGCATGCGGGAAGCGAGCCTCCTCGGGAGAAGAGGAGGCAGCCCTGCTGCGTGCGGCTGCATTCACTGCTTTGGCGGAGCCGAGTGCGCCTCCAGTACGGCAGAGCTCCAGCTCTGCTCAGAGGCCCGATCTGGGAGACTTGCTGGCGTGAGGCTGCTCTGCCCTGGGCGAGACTTGCCCAGACTTTCCTCGCACATAGGCTTCCATTCCAGGAAGGAGCAGGCTGCGCGAGACTGGGAGATGCTACTGGCGCCTTCCTAGCCTCAGCTCCACTCCTGCCTTGCCTTTGCACATATTCCCCGGGCGTTCTTGTGGACGGCTTAGTTGACGGTCGGTTGCACACTGCCAAGCGCTCCAGCAGTGAGGGCTCTATTAGAGGCAATGGTAGGGAAACTGAAGGTCTCCTCCTGCGGTTGCTTAACCGCACACACTCAGCACAGCAGGAGCGCACAAGGCTCTCAGGGCCCCTGGCTGGGGTCTGCAGCCCCACACACCGGAGGCGAACTCCGGGAGCGCCCAGAAGGTGCCTGACAGACGTCATTTACCTAGTGCTCTCCTCCCCAGCAGAGACGTGTGCAGGTGGCTGGGGCCTGCCCCTGCGTGTCTGGGCTCCCTACCACAGCCCCAGCTCAGGGAAGCAGCTCCTCAGCTAAGACCTGTAGGAGGCGCGGGGCGCCCCCGCCTGGAAGCCTAGTGCAGAGCATGAGGGAAGCGAGCCTCCTCGGGAGAAGAGGAGGCAGCACAGCTTCGTGAGGCTGTAATCACTGCTTGGGCAGATCCGAGTGGGCCTCCAGTACGGCAGAGCTCCAGCTCTGCTCAGAGGCCCGATCTGGCAGAGTGCTGGCGTGAGGCTGCTCTGCACTGGGCGAGCCTTGCCCAGACTTGCCTCGCGGCTAGGCTTCCAGTCCAGAAAGGAGTGGGCTGCGCGAGACTGGGAGATGCTACTGGCGCCTTACTGGCCTCAGCTCCACTCCTGCCTTGCCTTTGCACCTAGTCCCCAGGCGTTCTTGTGGAGGGCTTAGTTGCCGGTGGGTTGCACACTGCCAAGCGCTCCAGCAGTGAGGGCTCTATTAGAGGCCAAGGGAGGGCAACTGCAAGTCTCCTCTTGCGGTTGCTTGACCGCCCAGACTCAGCACAGCACGGAGAGCACAAGGCTCACAGGGCCCCTATCTGGGGTCTGCAGCCCCACACACCGGAGGCGAACTCCGTGAGCGCCCAGAAGGTGCCTGACAGACCTCATTTCCCTAGTGATCTCCTGCCAGCAGAGACGTGTGCAGGTGGTTGGGCCCTGCCCCTGCGTGTCTGGGTTCCCGTCCACAGCCCCAGCTGAGGGAAGCAGCTTCTGAGCCAAGACCTGTGGGAGACGCGGGGTACCCGCCTGGAAGCCTAGTTTACAGCATGCGGGAAGCGAGCCTCCTCGGGAGAAGAGGAGGCAGCCCTGCTGCGTGTGGCTGCATTCACTGCTTTGGCGGAGCCGAGTGTGCCTCCAGTACGGCAGAGCTCCAACCCTGCTGAGAGGCCCGATCTGGAAGAGTTGCTGGCGTGAGGCTGCTCCGCCCTGGGCGAGACTTGCCCAGACTTGCCTCGCACATAGGCTTCCATTCCAGGATGGAGCAGGCTGCGCGAGACTGGGAGATGCTACTGGCGCCTTCCTGGCCTCAGCTCCACTCCTGCCTTGCCTTTGCATCTAGTCCCCAGGCGTTCTTGTGGAAGGCTTAGTTGCCGGTGTGTTGCACACTGCCAAGCGCTCCAGCAGTGAGGGCTCTATTAGAGGCAATGGGAGGGCAACTGCAAGTCTCCTCCAGCGGTTGCTTGACCGCCCAGACTCAGCACAGCACGGAGAGCACAAGGCTCACAGGGCCCCTGGCTGGGGTCTGCAGCCCCACACACCGGAGGCGAACTCCGTGAGCGCCCAGAAGGTGCCTGACAGACGTCATTTCCCTAGTGCTGTCCTCCCCAGCAGAGATATGTTTGGGTCGTTGGGGCCTGCCCCTGCTTGTTTGGGCTCCCGTACACAGCCCCAGCTCAGGAAAGCAGCTCCTGAGTCAAGACCTGTGCGAGGCGCGGGTGGCCCCTCCTGGAAGCCTAGTATACAGCATGCGGGAAGCGAGCCTCCTCGGGAGAAGAGGAGGCAGCCCTGCTGCGTGCGGCTGCATTCACTGCTTTGGCGGAGCCGAGTGCGCCTCCAGTACGGCAGAGCTCCAGCTCTGCTCAGAGGCCCGATCTGGCAGAGTTGCTGGCGTGAGGCTGCTCTGCCCTGGGCGAGACTTGCCCAGACTTTCCTCGCACATAGGCTTCCATTCCAGGAAGGAGCAGGCTGCGCGAGACTGGGAGATGCTACTGGCGCCTTCCTAGCCTCAGCTCCACTCCTGCCTTGCCTTTGCACCTATTCCCCAGGCGTTCTTGTGGAGGGCTTAGTTGCCGGTGGGTTGCACACTGCCAAGCGCTCCAGCAGTGAGGGCTCTATTAGAGGCAATGGGAGGGCAACTGAAGGTCTCCTCCAGCGGTTGCTTGACCGCCCACACACAGCACAGCAGGAGCGCACAAGGCTCTCAGGGCCCCTGGCTGGGGTCTGCATCCCCACACACCGGAGGCGAACTCCGTGAGCGCCCAGAAGGTGCCTGACAGACGTCATTTCCCTAGTGGTCTCCTCCCCAGCAGAGATATGTTTGGGTGGTTGGGGCCTGCCCCTGCTTGTTTGGGCTCCCGTACACAGCCCCAGCTCAGGAAAGCAGCTCCTGAGACAAGACCTGTGCGAGGCGCGGGTGGCCCCTCCTGGAAGCCTAGTATACAGCATGCGGGAAGCGAGCCTCCTCGGGAGAAGAGGAGGCAGCCCTGCTGCGTGCGGCTGCATTCACTGCTTTGGCGGAGCCGAGTGCGCCTCCAGTACGGCAGAGCTCCAGCTCTGCTCAGAGGCCCGATCTGGGAGACTTGCTGGCGTGAGGCTGCTCTGCCCTGGGCGAGACTTGCCCAGACTTTCCTCGCACATAGGCTTCCATTCCAGGAAGGAGCAGGCTGCGCGAGACTGGGAGATGCTACTGGCGCCTTCCTAGCCTCAGCTCCACTCCTGCCTTGCCTTTGCACCTATTCCCCGGGCGTTCTTGTGGAGGGCTTAGTTGCCGGTGGGTTGCACACTGCCAAGCGCTCCAGCAGTGAGGGCTCTATTAGAGGCAATGGTAGGGCAACTGAAGGTCTCCTCCAGCGGTTCCTTGACCGCCCACACTCAGCACAGCAGGAGCGCACAAGGCTCTCAGGGCCCCTGGCTGGGGTCTGCAGCCCCACACACCGGAGGCGAACTCCGGGAGCGCCCAGAAGGTGCCTGACAGACGTCATTTCCCTAGTGCTCTCCTCCCCAGCAGAGACGTGTGCAGGTGGCTGGGGCCTGCCCCTGCGTGTCTGGGCTCCCTACCACAGCCCCAGCTCAGGGAAGCAGCTCCTCAGCTAAGACCTGTAGGAGGCGCGGGGCGCCCCCGCCTGGAAGCCTAGTGCACAGCATGCGGGAAGCGAGCCTCCTCGGGAGAAGAGGAGGCAGCACAGCTTCGTGAGGCTGTAATCACTGCTTGGGCGGAGCCGAGTGCGCTTCCATTACGGCAGAGCTCCAGCTCTGCTCAGAGGCCCGATCTGGCAGACTTGCTGGCGTGAGGCTGCTCTGCCCTGGGCGAGACTTGCCCAGACTTGCCTCGCACATAGGCTTCCATTCCAGGAAGGAGCAGGCTGCGCGAGACTGGGAGATGCTACTGGCGCCTTCCCAGCCTCAGCTCCACTCCTGCCTTGCCTTTGCACCTAGTCTCCAGGCCTTCTTGTGGAGTGCTTAGTTGCCGGTGGGTTGCACACTGCCAAGCGCTCCAGCAGTGAGGGCTCTATTAGAGGCAATGGGAGGGCAACTGCAAGTCGCCTTCAGCGGTTGCTTGACCGCCCAGACTCAGCACAGCACGGAGAGCACAAGGCTCACAGGACCCCTGGCTGTGGTCTGCAGCCCCACACAACTGAGGCGAACTCCGGGAGCGCCCAGAAGGTGCCTGACAGACGTCATTTCCCTAGTGCTCTCCTCCCCAGCAGAGACGTGTGCAGGTGGTTGGGGCCTGTCCCTGCGTGTCTGGGCTCCCTACCACAGCCCCAGCTCAGGGAAGCAGCTCCTCAGCTAAGACCAGTAGGAGGCGCGGGGCGCCCCCGCCTGGAAGCCTAGTGCACAGCATGCGGGAAGCGAGCCTCCTCGGGAGAAGAGGAGGCAGCACAGCTTCGTGAGGCTGTAATCACTGCTTGGGCAGATCCGAGTGTGCCTCCAGTACGGCAGAGCTCCAGCTCTGCTCAGAGGCCCGATCTGGCAGAGTGCTGGTGTGAGGCTGCTCTGCACTGGGCGAGCTTTGCCCAGACTTGCCTCGCGGCTAGGCTTCCAGTCCAGAAAGGAGTGGGCTGCGCGAGACTGGGAGATGCTACTGGCGCCTTCCTGGCCTCAGCTCCACTCCTGCCTTGCCTTTGCACCTGGTCCCCAGGCGTTCTTGTGGAGGGCTTAGTTGCCGGTGGCTTGCACACTGCCAAGCGCTCCAGCAGTGAGGGCTCTATTAGAGGCCAAGGGAGGGCAACTGCAAGTCTCCTCTTGCGGTTGCTTGACCGCCCAGACTCAGCACAGCACGGAGAGCACAAGGCTCACAGGGATCCTAGCTGGGGTCTGCAGCCCCACACACCGGAGGCGAACTCCGTGAGCGCCCAGAAGGTGCCTGACAGACCTCATTTCCCTAGTGATCTCCTGCCAGCAGAGACGTGTGCAGGTGGTTGGGGCCTGCCCCTGCGTGTCTGGGTTCCCGTCCACAGCCCCAGCTGAGGGAAGCAGCTTCTGAGCCAAGACCTGTGGGAGACGCGGGGTACCCGCCTGGAAGCCTAGTTTACAGCATGCGGGAAGCGAGCCTCCTCGGGAGAAGAGGAGGCAGCCCTGCTGCGTGCGGCTGCATTCACTCCTTTGGCAGAGCCGAGTGTGCCTCCAGTACGGCAGATCTCCAACCCTGCTGAGAGGCCCGATCTGGAAGAGTTGCTGGCGTGAGGCTGCTCCGCCCTGGGCGAGACTTGCCCAGACTTGCCTCGCACATAGGCTTCCATTCCAGGATGGAGCAGGCTGCGCGAGACTGGGAGATGCTACTGGCGCCTTCCTGGCCTCAGCTCCACTCCTGCCTTGCCTTTGCATCTAGTCCCCAGGCGTTCTTGTGGAAGGCTTAGTTGCCGGTGTGTTGCACACTGCCAAGCGCTCCAGCAGTGAGGGCTCTATTAGAGGCAATGGGAGGGCAACTGCAAGTCTCCTCCAGCGGTTGCTTGACCGCCCAGACTCAGCACAGCACGGAGAGCACAAGGCTCACAGGGCCCCTGGCTGGGGTCTGCAGCCCCACACACCGGAGGCGAACTCCGTGAGCGCCCAGAAGGTGCCTGACAGACGTCATTTCCCTAGTGCTCTCCTCCCCAGCAGAGATATGTTTGGGTGGTTGGGGCCTGCCCCTGCTTGTTTGGGCTCCCGTACACAGCCCCAGCTCAGGAAAGCAGCTCCTGAGACAAGACCTGTGCGAGGCGCGGGTGGCCCCTCCTGGAAGCCTAGTATACAGCATGCGGGAAGCGAGCCTCCTCGGGAGAAGAGGAGGCAGCCCTGCTGCGTGCGGCTGCATTCACTGCTTTGGCGGAGCCGAGTGCGCCTCCAGTACGGCAGAGCTCCAGCTCTGCTCAGAGGCCCGATCTGGGAGACTTGCTGGCGTGAGGCTGCTCTGCCCTGGGCGAGACTTGCCCAGACTTTCCTCGCACATAGGCTTCCATTCCAGGAAGGAGCAGGCTGCGCGAGACTGGGAGATGCTACTGGCGCCTTCCTAGCCTCAGCTCCACTCCTGCCTTGCCTTTGCACCTATTCCCCGGGCGTTCTTGTGGACGGCTTAGTTGACGGTGGGTTGCACACTGCCAAGCGCTCCAGCAGTGAGGGCTCTATTAGAGGCAATGGTAGGGAAACTGAAGGTCTCCTCCAGCGGTTGCTTAACCGCCCACACTCAGCACAGCAGGAGCGCACAAGGCTCTCAGGGCCCCTGGCTGGGGTCTGCAGCCCCACACACCGGAGGCGAACTCCGGGAGCGCCCAGAAGGTGCCTGACAGACGTCATTTACCTAGTGCTCTCCTCCCCAGCAGAGACGTGTGCAGGTGGCTGGGGCCTGCCCCTGCGTGTCTGGGCTCCCTACCACAGCCCCAGCTCAGGGAAGCAGCTCCTCAGCTAAGACCTGTAGGAGGCGCGGGGCGCCCCCGCCTGGAAGCCTAGTGCACAGCATGCGGGAAGCGAGCCTCCTCGGGAGAAGAGGAGGCAGCACAGCTTCGTGAGGCTGTAATCACTGCTTGGGCAGATCCGAGTGGGCCTCCAGTACGGCAGAGCTCCAGCTCTGCTCAGAGGCCCGATCTGGCAGAGTGCTGGCGTGAGGCTGCTCTGCACTGGGCGAGCCTTGCCCAGACTTGCCTCGCGGCTAGGCTTCCAGTCCAGAAAGGAGTGGGCTGCGCGAGACTGGGAGATGCTACTGGCGCCTTCCTGGCCTCAGCTCCACTCCTGCCTTGCCTTTGCACCTAGTCCCCAGGCGTTCTTGTGGAGGGCTTAGTTGCCGGTGGGTTGCACACTGCCAAGCGCTCCAGCAGTGAGGGCTCTATTAGAGGCAATGGGAGGGCAACTGCAAGTCTCCTCCAGCAGTTGCTTGACCGCCCAGACTCAGCACAGCACGGAGAGCACAAGGCTCACAGGGCCCCTGGCTGGGGTCTGCAGCCCCACACACCGGAGGCGAACTCCGTGAGCGCCCAGAAGGTGCCTGACAGACGTCATTTCCCTAGTGCTCTCCTCCCCAGCAGAGATATGTTTGGGTGGTTGGGGCCTGCCCCTGCTTGTTTGGGCTCCCGTACACAGCCCCAGCTCAGGAAAGCAGCTCCTGAGTCAAGACCTGTGCGAGGCGCGGGTGGCCCCTCCTGGAAGCCTAGTATACAGCATGCGGGAAGCGAGCCTCCTCGGGAGAAGAGGAGGCAGCCCTGCTGCGTGCGGCTGCATTCACTCCTTTGGCGGAGCCGAGTGCGCCTCCAGTACGGCAGAGCTCCAGCTCTGCTCAGAGGCCCGATCTGGCAGAGTTGCAGGCGTGAGGCTGCTCTGCCCTGGGCGAGACTTGCCCAGACTTTCCTCGCACATAGGCTTCCATTCCAGGAAGGAGCAGTCTGCGCGAGACTGGGAGATGCTACTGGCGCCTTCCTTAGCCTCAGCTCCACTCCTGCCTTGCCTTTGCACCTATTCCCCGGGCGTTCTTGTGGACGGCTTAGTTGACGGTGGGTTGCACACTGCCAAGCGCTCCAGCAGTGAGGGCTCTATTAGAGGCAATGGGAGGGAAACTGAAGGTCTCCTCCAGCGGTTGCTTAACCGCCCACACTCAGCACAGCAGGAGCGCACAAGGCTCTCAGGGCCCCTGGCTGGGGTCTGCAGCCCCACACACCGGAGGCGAACTCCGGGAGCGCCCAGAAGGTGCCTGACAGACGTCATTTCCCTAGTGCTCTCCTCCCCAGCAGAGACGTGTGCAGGTGGTTGGGGCCTGCCCCTGCGTGTCTGGGCTCCCTACCACAGCCCCAGCTCAGGGAAGCAGCTCCTCAGCTAAGACCTGTAGGAGGCGCGGGGCGCCGCCGCCTGGAAGCCTAGTGCACAGCAGGCGGGAAGCGAGCCTCCTCGGGAGAAGAGGAGGCAGCACAGCTTCGTGAGGCTGTAATCACTGCTTGGGCAGATCCGAGTGTGCCTGCAGTACGGCAGAGCTCCAGCTCTGCTCAGAGGCCCGATCTGGCAGAGTGCTGGTGTGAGGCTGCTCTGCACTGGGCGAGATTTGCCCAGACTTGCCTCGCGGCTAGGCTTCCAGTCCAGAAAGGAGCGGGCTGTGCGAGACTGGGAGATGCTACTGGCGCCTTCCTGGCCTCAGCTCCACTCCTGCCTTGCCTTTGCACCTAGTCCCCAGGCGTTCTTGTGGAGGGCTTAGTTGCCGGTGGGTTGCACACTGCCAAGCGCTCCAGCAGTGAGGGCTCTATTAGAGGCCAAGGGAGGGCAACTGCAAGTCTCCTCTTGCGGTTGCTTGACCGCCCAGACTCAGCACAGCACGGAGAGCACAAGGCTCACAGGTCCCCAAGCTGGGGTCTGCAGCCCCACACACCAGAGGCGAACTCCGTGAGCGTCCAGAAGGTGCCTGACAGACCTCATTTCCCTAGTGATCTCCTGCCAGCAGAGACGTGTGCAGGTGGTTGGGGCCTGCCCCTGCGTGTCTGGGTTCCCGTCCACAGCCCCAGATGAGGGAAGCAGCTTCTGAGCCAAGACCTGTGGGAGACGCGGGGTACCCGCCTGGAAGCCTAGTTTACAGCATGCGGGAAGCGAGCCTCCTCGGGAGAAGAGGAGGCAGCCCTGCTGCGTGCGGCTGCATTCACTCCTTTGGCAGAGCCGAGTGTGGCTCCAGTACGGCAGAGCTCCAACCCTGCTGAGAGGCCCGATCTGGAAGAGTAGCTGCCGTGAGGCTGCTTCGCCTCGGTGAGACTTGCCCAGACTTGCCTCGCACATAGGCTTCCATTCCAGGATGGAGCAGGCTGTGCGAGACTGGGAGATGCTACTGGCGCCTTCCTGGCCTCAGCTCCACTCCTGCCTTGCCTTTGCACCTAGTCCCCAGGCCTTCTTGTGGAGTGCTTAGTTGCCGGTGGGTTGCACACTGCCAAGCGCTCCAGCAGTGAGGGCTCTATTAGAGGCAATGGGAGGGCAACTGCAAGTCGCCTTCAGCGGTTGCTTGACCGCCCAGACTCAGCACAGCATGGAGAGCACAAGGCTCACAGGACCCCTGGCTGGGGTCTGCAGCCCCACACACCAGAGGCGAACTCCGGGAGGGCCCAGAAGGTGCCTGACAGACGTCATTTCCCTAGTGCTCTCCTCCCCAGCAGAGACGTGTGCAGGTGGTTGGGGCCTGCCCCTGCGTGTCTGGGCACCCTACCACAGCCCCAGCTCAGGGAAGCAGCTCCTCAGCTAAGACCTGTAGGAGGCGCGGGGCGCCGCCGCCTGGAAGCCTAGTGCACAGCATGCGGGAAGCGAGCCTCCTCGGGAGAAGAGGAGGCAGCACAGCTTCGTGAGGCTGTAATCACTGCTTGGGCAGATCCGAGTGTGCCTCCAGTACGGCAGAGCTCCAGCTCTGCTTAGAGGCCCGATCTGGCAGAGTGCTGGTGTGAGGCTGCTCTGCACTGGGCGAGCTTTGCCCAGACTTGCCTCGCGGCTAGGCTTCCAGTCCAGAAAGGAGTGGGCTGCGCGAGACTGGGAGATGCTACTGGCGCCTTCCTGGCCTCAGCTCCACTCCTGCCTTGCCTTTGCACCTAGTCCCCAGGCGTTCTTGTGGAGGGCTTAGTTGCCGGTGGGTTGCACACTGCCAAGCGCTCCAGCAGTGAGGGCTCTATTAGAGGCTAAGGGAGGGCAACTGCAAGTCTCCTCTTGCGGTTGCTTGACCGCCCAGACTCAGCACAGCACGGAGAGCACAAGGCTCACAGGTCCCCTAGCTGGGGTCTGCAGCCCCACACACCAGAGGCGAACTCCGTGAGCGCCCAGAAGGTGCCTGACAGACCTCATTTCCCTAGTGATCTCCTGCCAGCAGAGACGTGTGCAGGTGGTTGGGGCCTGCCCCTGCGTGTCTGGGTTCCCGTCCACAGCCCCAGCTGAGGGAAGCAGCTTCTGAGCCAAGACCTGTGGGAGACGCGGGGTACCCGCCTGGAAGCCTAGTTTACAGCATGCGGGAAGCGAGCCTCCTCGGGAGAAGAGGAGGCAGCCCTGCTGCGTGCGGCTGCATTCACTCCTTTGGCAGAGCCGAGTGTGGCTCCAGTACGGCAGAGCTCCAACCCTGCTGAGAAGCCCGATCTGGAAGAGTAGCTGGCGTGAGGCTGCTCCGCCTGGGCGAGACTTGCCCAGACTTGCCTCGCACATAGGCTTCCATTCCAGGATGGAGCAGGCTGCGCGAGACTGGGAGATGCTACTGGCGCCTTCCTGGCCTCAGCTCCACTCCTGCCTTGCCTTTGCACCTAGTCCCCAGGCCTTCTTGTGGAGTGCTTAGTTGCCGGTGGGTTGCACACTGCCAAGCGCTCCAGCAGTGAGGGCTCTATTAGAGGCAATGGGAGGGCAACTGCAAGTCGCCTTCAGCGGTTGCTTGACCGCCCAGACTCAGCACAGCATGGAGAGCACAAGGCTCACAGGACCCCTGGCTGGGGTCTGCAGCCCCACACACCGGAGGCGAACTCCGGGAGGGCCCAGAAGGTGCCTGACAGACGTCATTTCCCTAGTGCTCTCCTCCCCAGCAGAGACGTGTGCAGGTGGCTGGGGCCTGCCCCTGCGTGTCTGGGCTCCCTACCACAGCCCCAGCTCAGGGAAGCAGCTCCTCAGCTAAGACCTGTAGGAGGCGCGGGGCGCCCCCGCCTGGAAGCCTAGTGCACAGCATGCGGGAAGCGAGCCTCCTCGGGAGAAGAGGAGGCAGCACAGCTTCGTGAGGCTGTAATCACTGCTTGGGCGGAGCCGAGTGCGCCTCCATTACGGCAGAGCTCCAGCTCTGCTCAGAGGCCCGATCTGGCAGACTTGCTGGCTTGAGGCTGCTCTGCCCTGGGCGAGACTTGCCCAGACTTGCCTCGCACATAGGCTTCCAGTCCAGGAAGGAGCAGGCTGCGCGAGACTGGGAGATGCTACTGGCGCCTTCCCAGCCTCAGCTCCACTCCTGCCATGCCTTTGCACCTAGTCCCCAGGCCTTCTTGTGGAGTGCTTAGTTGCCGGTGGGTTGCACACTGCCAAGCGCTCCAGCAGTGAGGGCTCTATTAGAGGCAATGGGAGGGCAACTGCAAGTCGCCTTCAGCGGTTGCTTGACCGCCCAGACTCAGCACAGCATGGAGAGCACAAGGCTCACAGGACCCCTGGCTGGGGTCTGCAGCCCCACACAACTGAGGCGAACTCCGGGAGGGCCCAGAAGGTGCCTGACAGACGTCATTTCCCTAGTGCTCTCCTCCCCAGCAGAAACGTGTGCAGGTGGTTGGGGCCTGCCCCTGCGTGTCCGGGCTCCCTACCACAGCCCCAGCTCAGGGAAGCAGCTACTCAGCTAAGACCTGTAGGAGGCGCGGGGCGCCGCCGCCTGGAAACCT
Source organism: Capricornis sumatraensis (assembly GCF_032405125.1). Taxonomy (NCBI): domain Eukaryota; kingdom Metazoa; phylum Chordata; class Mammalia; order Artiodactyla; family Bovidae; genus Capricornis; species Capricornis sumatraensis. The sequence goes on along the minus strand of NW_027184615.1, from coordinate 7,350,253 downwards.
AGTGCACAGCATGCGGGAAGCGAGCCTCCTCGGGAGAAGAGGAGGCAGCACAGCTTCGTGAGGCTGTAATCACTGCTTGGGCAGATCCGAGTGGGCCTCCAGTACGGCAGAGCTCCAGCTCTGCTCAGAGGCCCGATCTGGCAGAGTGCTGGCGTGAGGCTGCTCTGCACTGGGCGAGCCTTGCCCAGACTTGCCTCGCGGCTAGGCTTCCAGTCCAGAAAGGAGTGGGCTGCGCGAGACTGGGAGATGCTACTGGCAGCTTCCCAGCCTCAGCTCCACTCCTGCCTTGCCTTTGCACCTAGTCCCCAGGCGTTCTTGTGGAGGGCTTAGTTGCCGGTGGGTTGCACACTGCCAAGCGCTCCAGCAGTGAGGGCTCTATTAGAGGCCAAGGGAGGGCAACTGCAACTCTCCTCTTGTGGTTGCTTGACCGCCCAGACTCAGCACAGCACGGAGAGCACAAGGCTCACAGGGCCCCTAGCTGGGGTCTGCAGCCCCACACACCGGAGGCGAACTCCGTGAGCGCCCAGAAGGTGCCTGACAGACCTCATTTCCCTAGTGATCTCCTGCCAGCAGAGACGTGTGCAGGTGGTTGGGGCCTGCCCCTGCGTGTCTGGGTTCCCGTCCACAGCCCCAGCTGAGGGAAGCAGCTTCTGAGCCAAGACCTGTGGGAGACGCGGGGTACCCGCCTGGAAGCCTAGTTTACAGCATGCGGGAAGCGAGCCTCCTCGGGAGAAGAGGAGGCAGCCCTGCTGCGTGCGGCTGCATTCACTCCTTTGGCAGAGCCGAGTGTGCCTCCAGTACGGCAGAGCTCCAACCCTGCTGAGAGGCCCGATCTGGAAGAGTTGCTGGCGTGAGGCTGCTCCGCCCTGGGCGAGACTTGCCCAGACTTGCCTCGCACATAGGCTTCCATTCCAGGATGGAGCAGGCTGCGCGAGACTGGGAGATGCTACTGGCGCCTTCCTGGCCTCAGCTCCACTCCTGCCTTGCCTTTGCATCTAGTCCCCAGGCGTTCTTGTGGAAGGCTTAGTTGCCGGTGTGTTGCACACTGCCAAGCGCTCCAGCAGTGAGGGCTCTATTAGAGGCAATGGGAGGGCAACTGCAAGTCTCCTCCAGCGGTTGCTTGACCGCCCAGACTCAGCACAGCACGGAGAGCACAAGGCTCACAGGGCCCCTGGCTGGGGTCTGCAGCCCCACACACCGGAGGCGAACTCCGTGAGCGCCCAGAAGGTGCCTGACAGACGTCATTTCCCTAGTGCTCTCCTCCCCAGCAGAGATATGTTTGGGTGGTTGGGGCCTGCCCCTGCTTGTTTGGGCTCCCGTACACAGCCCCAGCTCAGGAAAGCAGCTCCTGAGACAAGACCTGTGCGAGGCGCGGGTGGCCCCTCCTGGAAGCCTAGTATACAGCATGCGGGAAGCGAGCCTCCTCGGGAGAAGAGGAGGCAGCCCTGCTGCGTGCGGCTGCATTCACTCCTTTGGCAGAGCCGAGTGCGCCTCCAGTACGGCAGAGCTCCAGCTCTGCTCAGAGGCCCGATCTGGCAGAGTTGCTGGCGTGAGGCTGCTCTGTCCTGGGCGAGACTTGCCCAGAATTTCCTCGCACATAGGCTTCCATTCCAGGAAGCAGCAGGCTGCGCGAGACTGGGAGATGCTACTGGCGCCTTCCTAGCCTCAGCTCCACTCCTGCCTTGCCTTTGCACCTATTCCCCGGGCGTTCTTGTGGAGTGCTTAGTTGCCGGTGGGTTGCACACTGCCAAGCGCTCCAGCTTGAGAGCTCTAGTAGAGGCAAAGTGAGGGCAACTGAAAGTCTATTCTTACGGTTGCTTGACCGCCCAGACTCAGCACAGCACGGAGAGCACAAGGCTCACAGGGCCTCTGCCTGTGGTCTGCAGCCCCACACACGCTGAGGCTGACTCGGTGAGCGCCCAGAAGGTGCCTGACAGACGTCATTTCCCTAGTGCTCTCCTCCCCAGCAGAGACGTGTGCAGGTGATTGGGGCCTGCCCCTGCGTGTCTGGGCTCCCGTCCACAGCCCCAGCTCAGGGAAGCAGCTCCTGAGCCAAGACCTGCGTGAGGCGCAGGGGGCCCCGCCTGGCAGCCTAGTTTACAGAATGTGGGAAGCGAGCCTCCTCGGGAGAAGAGAAGGCAGCCCTGCTGTGTGCGGCTGCATTCACTGCTTTGGCGGAGCCGAGTGCGACTCCAGTACGGCAGAGCTCCAGCTCTGCTCAGAGGCCCGATCTGGCAGAGTTGCTGGCGTGAGGCTGCTCTGCCATGGGCGAGCCTTGCCCAAACTTGCCTCTCGGCTAGGCTTCCAGTCCAGAAAGGAGCGGGCTGCGCGAGACTGGGAGATGCTACTGGCGCCTTCCTGGCCTCAGCTCCACTCCTGCCTTGCCTTTGCACCAAGTCCCCAGGCGTTCTTGTGGAGGGCTTAGTTGCCGGTGGGTTGCACACTGCCAAGCGCTCCAGCTTGAGGGCTCTATTAGAGGCAAAGTGAGGGCAACTGGAAGTCTATTCTTACGGTTGCTTGACCGCACAGACTCAGCACAGCATGGAGAGCACAAGGCTCACAGGGCCTCTGGCTGGGGTCTGCAGCCCCACACACGCGGAGGCTGACTCGGTGAGCGCCCAGAATGTGCCTGACAGACGTCATTTCCCTAGTGCTCTCCTCCCCAGCAGAGACGTGTGCAGGCGGTTGGGGCCTGCCCCTTCGTGTCTGGGCTCCCGTCCACAGCCCCAGCTCAGGGAAGCAGCTCCTGAGCCAAGACCTGTGGGAGGCGCAGGGGGCCCCGCCTGGAAGCCTAGTTTACAGCATGCGGGATGCGAGCCTCTTCGGGAGAAGAGAAGGCGGCCCTGCTGTGTGCGGCTGCATTCACTGCTTTGGCGGAGCTGAGTGCGCCTCCAGTACGGCAGAGCTCCAGCTCTGCTCAGAGGCCCGATCTGGCAGAGTCGCTGGCGTGAGGCTGCTCTGACCTGGGCGAGCCTTGCCCAAACTTGCCTCGCGGCTAGGCTTCCAGTCCAGGAAGGAGCGGGCTGCGCGAGACTGGGAGATGCTACTGGCGCCTTCCTGGCCTCAGCTCCACTCCTGCCTTGCCTTTGCACCTAGTCCCCAGGCGTTCTTGTGGAGGGCTTAGTTGCCGGTGGGTTGCACACTGCCAAGCGCTCCAGCTTGAGAGCTCTAGTAGAGGCAAAGTGAGGGCAACTGAAAATCTATTCTTACGGTTGCTTGACCGCCCAGACTCAGCACAGCACGGAGAGCACAAGGCTCACAGGGCCTCTGCCTGTGGTCTGCAGCCCCACACACGCTGAGGCTGACTCGGTGAGCGCCCATAAGGTGCCTGACAGATGTCATTTCCCTAGTGCTCTCCTCCCCAGCAGAGACGTGTGCAGGCGGTTGGGGCCTGCCCCTGCGTGTCTGGGCTCACGTCCGCAGCCCCAGCTCAGGGAAGCAGCTCCTCAGCCAAGACCTGTAGGAGGCGCGTGGCGCCCCCGCCTGGAAGCCTAGTTTACAGCATGCGGGATGCGAGCCTCTTCGGGAGAAGAGAAGGCGGCCCTGCTGTGTGCGGCTGCATTCACTGCTTTGGCGGAGCTGAGTGCGCCTCCAGTACGGCAGAGCTCCAGCTCTGCTCAGAGGCCCGATCTGGCAGAGTCGCTGGCGTGAGGCTGCTCTGCCCTGGGCGAGCCTTGCCCAGACTTGCCTCGCGTCGAGTCTTCCAGTCCAGGAAGGAGCGGGCTGCGCGAGATTGGGAGATGCTACTGGCGCCTTCCTGGCCTCAGCTCCACTCCTGCCTTGCCTTTGCACCTAGTCCCCAGGCGTTCTTGTGGACGACTTAGTTGCCGGTGGGTTGCACACTGCCAAGCGCTCCAGCAGTGAGGGCTCTATTAGAGGCAATGGGAGGGCAACTGCAGGCCTCCTCCAGCGGTTGCTTGACCGCCCAGACTCAGCACAGCACGGAGAGCACAAGGCTCACAGGACCTCTGCCTGTGGTCTGCAGCCCCACACACGCTGAGGCTGACTCGGTGAGCGCCCAGAAGGTGCCTGACAGACGTCATTTCCCTAGTGCTCTCCTCCCCAGCAGAGACGTGTGCAGGTGGTATGAGCCTGCCCCTGCGTGTCTGGGCTCCCGTCCACAGCCCCAGCTCAGGGAAGCAGCTCCTGTGCCAAGACCTGTGGGAGGCGCAGGGGGCCCCGCCTGGAAGCCCAGTTTACAGCATGCGGGAAGCGAGCCTCCTCGGGAGAAGAGAAGGCAGCCCTGCTGTGTGCGGCTGCATTCACTGCTTTGGCGGAGCCGAGTGCGCCTCCAGTACGGCAGAGCTCCAGCTCTGCTCAGAGGCCCGATCTGGCAGAGTTGCTGGCGTGAGGCTGCTCTGCCCTGGGCGAGCCTTGCCCAGACTTGCCTCGCGGCTAGGCTTCCAGTCCAGAAAGGAGCGGGCTGCGCGAGACTGGGAGATGCTACTGGCGCCTTCCTGGCCTCAGCTCCACTCCTGCCTTGCCTTTGCACCTAGTCCCCAGGCGTTCTTGTGGAGGGCTTAGTTGCCGGTGGGTTGCACACTGCCAAGCGCTCCAGCTTGAGGGCTCTAGTAGAGGCAAAGTGAGGGCAACTGAAAGTCTATTCTTACGGTTGCTTGACCGCCCAGACTCAGCACAGCACGGAGAGCACAAGGCTCACAGGGCCTCTGTCTGTGGTCTGCAGCTCCACACACGAGGAGGCTGACTCGGTGAGCGCCCAGAAGGTGCCTGACAGACGTCATTTCCCAAGTGCTCTCCTCCCCAGCAGAGACGTGTGCAGGTGGTTGGGGCCTGCCCCTGTGTGTCTGGGCTCCCGTCCACAGCCCCAGCTCAGGGAAGCAGCTCCTGTGCCAAGACCTGTGGGAGGCGCAGGGGGCCCCGCCTGGAAGCCTAGTTTACAGCATGTGGGAAGCGAGCCTCCTCGGGAGAAGTGAAGGCAGCCCTGCTGTGTGCGGCTGCATTCACTGCTTTGGCGGAGCCGAGTGCGCCTCCAGTACGGGAGAGCTCCAGCTCTGCTCAGAGGCCCGATCTGGCAGAGTCGCTGGCGTGAGGCTGCTCTGACCTGGGCGAGCCTTGCCCAGACTTGCCTCGCGGCTAGGCTTCCAGTCCAGGAAGGAGCGGGCTGCGCGAGATTGGGAGATGCTACTGGCGCCTTCCTGGCCTCAGCTCCACTCCTGCCTTGCCTTTGCACCTAGTCCCCAGGCGTTCTTGTGGACGACTTAGTTGCCGGTGGGTTGCACACTGCCAAGCGCTCCAGCAGTGAGGGCTCTATTAGAGGCAATGGGAGGGCAACTGCAGGACTCCTCCAGCGGTTGCTTGACCGCCCAGACTCAGCACAGCACGGAGAGCACAAGGCTCACAGGGCCTCTGGCTGTGGTCTGCAGCCCCACACACGCTGATGCTGACTCGGTGAGCGCCCAGAAGGTGCCTGACAGACGTCATTTCCCTAGTGCTCTCCTCCCCAGCAGAGACGTGTGCAGGCGGTTGGGGCCTGCCCCTGCGTGTCTGGGCTCCCGTCCGCAGCCCCAGCTCAGGGAAGCAGCTCCTCAGCCAAGACCTGTAGGAGGCGCGGGGCGCCCCCGCCTGGAAGCCTAGTGCACAGCATGAGGGAAGCGAGCCTCCTTGGGAGAAGAGGAGGCAGCCCAGATGCGTGGGGCTGCAATCACTGCTTGGGCGGAGCCGAGTGCGCCTCCAGTACGGCAGAGCTCCAGCTCTGCTCAGAGGCCCGATCTGGCAGAGTTGCTGGCGTGAGGCTGCTTTGCCCTGGGCAAGCCTTGCCCAGACTTGGCTCGCGGCTAGGCTTCCAGTCCAGAAAGGAGCGGGCTGCGCGAGACTGGGAGATGCTACTGGCGCCTTCCTGGCCTCAGCTCCACTCCTGCCTTGCCTTTGCACATAGTCCCCAGGCGTTCTTGTGGAGGGCTTAGTTGCCGGTGGGTTGCACACTGCCAAGCGCTCCAGCTTGAGAGCTCTAGTAGAGGCAAAGTGAGGGCAACTGAAAGTCTATTCTTACGGTTGCTTGACCGCCCAGACTCAGCACAGCACGGAGAGCACAAGGCTCACAGGGCCTCTGCCTGTGGTCTGCAACCCCACACACGCTGAGGCTGACTCGGTGAGCGCCCAGAAGGTGCCTGACAGACGTCATTTCCCTAGTGCTCTCCTCCCCAGCAGAGACGTGTGCAGGTGGTTGGGGCCTGCCCCTGCGTGTCTGGGCTCCCGTCCACAGCCCCAGCTCAGGGAAGCAGCTCCTGAGCCAAGACCTGCGTGAGGCGCAGGGGGCCCCGCCTGGCAGCCTAGTTTACAGCATGTGGGAAGCGAGCCTCCTCGGGAGAAGAGAAGGCAGCCCTGCTGTGTGCGGCTGCATTCACTGCTTTGGCGGAGCCGAGTGCGACTCCAGTACGGCACAGCTCCAGCTCTGCTCAGAGGCCCGATCTGGCAGAGTTGCTGGCGTGAGGCTGCTCTGCCATGGGCGAGCCTTGCCCAAACTTGCCTCTCGGCTAGGCTTCCAGTCCAGAAAGGAGCGGGCTGCGCGAGACTGGGAGATGCTACTGGCGCCTTCCTGGCCTCAGCTCCACTCCTGCCTTGCCTTTGCACCTAGTCCCCAGGCGTTCTTGTGGAGGGCTTAGTTGCCGGTGGGTTGCACACTGCCAAGCGCTCCAGCTTGAGGGCTCTATTAGAGGCAAAGTGAGGGCAACTGGAAGTCTATTCTTACGGTTGCTTGACCGCACAGACTCAGCACAGCACGGAGAGCACAAGGCTCACAGGGCCCCTGGCTGGGGTCTGCAGCCCCACACACGCGGAGGCTGACTCGGTGAGCGCCCAGAAGGTGCCTGACAGACGTCATTTCCCTAGTGCTCTCCTCCCCAGCAGAGACGTGTGCAGGCGTTTGGGGCCTGCCCCTTCGTGTCTGGGCTCCGTCCACAGCCCCAGCTCAGGGAAGCAGCTCCTGAGCCAAGACCTGTGGGAGGCGCAGGGGGCCCCGCCTGGAAGCCTAGTTTACAGCAAGCGGGATGCGAGCCTCTTCGGGAGAAGAGAAGGCGGCCCTGCTGTGTGCGGCTGCATTCACTGCTTTGGCGGAGCTGAGTGCGCCTCCAGTACGGCAGAGCTCCAGCTCTGCTCAGAGGCCCGATCTGGCAGAGTCGCTGGCGTGAAGCTGCTCTGCCCTGGGCGAGCCTTGCCCAGACTTGCCTCGCGGCTAGGCTTCCAGTCCAGAAATGAGCGGGCTGCGCGAGACTGGGAGATGCTACTGGCGCCTTCCTGGCCTCAGCTCCACTCCTGCCTTGCCTTTGCACCTAGTCCCCAGGCGTTCTTGTGGAGGGCTTAGTTGCCGGTGGGTTGCACACTGCCAAGCGCTCCAGCTTGAGGGCTCTAGTAGAGGCAAAGTGAGGGCAACTGAAAGTCTATTCTTACGGTTACTTGACAGCCCAGACTCAGCACAGCACGGAGAGCACAAGGCTCACAGGGCCTCTGGCTGTGGTCTGCAGCCCCACACACGCTGAGGCTGACTCGGTGAGCGCCCAGAAGGTGCCTGACAGACGTCATTTCCCTAGTGCTCTCCTCCCCAGCAGAGACGTGTGCAGGTGGTTGGGGCCTGCCCCTGCGTGTCTGGGCTCCCGTCTGCAGCCCCAGCTCAGGGAAGCAGCTCCTCAGCCAAGACCTGTAGGAGGCGCGTGGCGCCCCCGCCTGGAAGCCTAGTGCACAGCATGAGGGAAGCGAGCCTCCTTGGGAGAAGAGGAGGCAGCCCAGATGCGTGGGGCTGCAATCACTGCTTGGGCGGAGCCGAGTGCGCCTCCAGTACGGCAGAGCTCCAGCTCTGCTCAGAGGCCCGATCTGGCAGAGTTGCTGGCGTGAGGCTGCTTTGCCCTGGGCGAGCCTTGCCCAAACTTGCCTCGCGGCTAAGCTTCCAGTCCAGAAAGGAGCGGGCTGCGCGAGACTGGGAGATGCTACTGGCGCCTTCCTGGCCTCAGCTCCACTCCTGCCTTGCCTTTGCACCTAGTCCCCAGGCGTTCTTGTGGAGGGCTTAGTTGCCGGTGGGTTGCACACTGCCAAGCGCTCCAGCTTGAGGGCTCTAGTAGAGGCAAAGTGAGGGCAACTGAAAGTCTATTCTTACGGTTGCTTGACCGCCCAGACTCAGCACAGCACGGAGAGCACAAGGCTCACCGGGCCTCTGGCTGTGGTCTGCAGCCCCACACACGAGGAGGCTGACTCGGTGAGCGCCCAGAAGGTGCCTGACAGACGTCATTTCCCTAGTGCTCTCCTCCCCAGCAGAGACGTGTGCAGGTGGTTGGGGCCTGCCCCTGCGTGTCTGGGCTCCCGTCCACAGCCCCAGCTCAGGGAAGCAGCTCCTGAGCCAAGACCTGTGGGAGGCGCAGGAGCCCCGTCTGGAAGCCTAGTTTACAGCATGAGGGAAGCGAGCCTCTTCGGGAGAAAGGAAGGCAGCCCTGCTGTGTGCGGCTGCATTCACTGCTTTGGCGGAGCTGAGTGCGCCTCCAGTACGGCAGAGCTCCAGCTCTGCTCAGAGGCCCGATCTGGCAGAGTGCTGGCGTGAGGCTGCTTTGCCCTGGGCGAGCCTTGCCCAGACTTGCCTCGCGGCTAAGCTTCCAGTCCAGAAAGGAGAGGGCTGCGAGAGACTGGGAGATGCTACTGGCGCCTTCCTGGCCTCAGCTCCACTCCTGCCTTGCCTTTGCACCTAGTCCCCAGGCGTTCTTGTGGAGGACTTAGTTGCCGGTGGGTTGCACACTGCCAAGCGCTCCAGCAGTGAGGGCTCTATTAGAGGCAATGGGAGGGCAACTGCAGGGCTCCTCCAGCGGTTGCTTGACCGCCCAGACTCAGCACAGCACGGAGAGCACAAGGCTCACAGGGCCTCTGGCTGTGGTCTGCAGCCACACACACGCTGAGGCTGACTCGGTGAGCGCCCAGAAGGTGCCTGACAGACGTCATTTCCCTAGTGCTCTCCTCCCCAGCAGAGACGTGTGCAGGTGGTGGGGCTTGCCCCTGCGTGTCTGGGCTCCCGTCCACAGCCCCAGCTCAGGGAAGCAGCTCCTCAGCCAAGACCTGTAGGAGGCGCGTGGCGCCCCCGCCTGGAAGCCTAGTGCACAGCATGAGGGAAGCGAGCCTCCTTGGGAGAAGAGAAGGTAGCCCAGATGCGTGGGGCTGCAATCACTGCTTGGGCGGAGCCGAGTGCGCCTCCAGTACGGCAGAGCTCCAGCTCTGCTCAGAGGCCCGATCTGGCAGAGTGCTGGCGTGAGGCTGCTGTGCCCTGGGCGAGCCTTGCCCAGACTTGCCTCGCGGCTAGGCTTTCAGTCCAGAAAGGAGCGGGCTGCGCGAGACTGGGAGATGCTACTGGCGCCTTCCTGGCCTCAGCTCCACTCCTGCCTTGCCTTTGCACCTAGTCCCCAGGCGTTCTTGTGGAGGGCTTAGTTGCCGGTGGGTTGCACACTGCCAAGCGCTCCAGCTTGAGGGCTCTAGTAGAGGCAAAGTGAGGGCAACTGAAAGTCTATTCTTACGGCTGCTTGACCGCCCAGACTCAGCACAGCACGGAGAGCACAAGGCTCACAGGACCTCTGCCTGTGGTCTGCAGCCCCACACACGCTGAGGCTGACTCGGTGAGCGCCCAGAAGGTGCCTGACAGACGTCATTTCCCTAGTGCTCTCCTCCCCAGCAGAGACGTGTGCAGGTGGTTTGAGCCTGCCCCTGCGTGTCTGGGCTCCCGTCCACAGCCCCAGCTCAGGGAAGCAGCTCCTGTGCCAAGACCTGTGGGAGGCGCAGGGGGCCCCGCCTGGAAGTCCAGTTTACAGCATGCGGGAAGCGAGCCTCCTCGGGAGAAGAGAAGGCAGCCCTGCTGTGTGCGGCTGCATTCACTGCTTTGGCGGAGCCGAGTGCGCCTCCAGGACGGCAGAGCTCCAGCTCTGCTCAGAGGCCCGATCTGGCAGAGTTGCTGGCGTGAGGCTGCTCTGCCCTGGGCGAGCCTTGCCCAGACTTGCCTCGCGGCTAGGCTTCCAGTCCAGAAAGGAGCGGGCTGCGCGAGACTGGGAGATGCTACTGGCGCCTTCCTGGCCTCAGCTCCACTCCTGCCTTGCCTTTGCACCTAGTCCCCAGGCGTTCTTGTGGAGGGCTTAGTTGCCGGTGGGTTGCACACTGCCAAGCGCTCCAGCTTGAGGGCTCTAGTAGAGGCAAAGTGAGGGCAACTGAAAGTCTATTCTTACGGTTGCTTGACCGCCCAGACTCAGCACAGCACGGAGAGCACAAGGCTCACCGGGCCTCTGGCTGTGGTCTGCAGCCCCACACACGAGGAGGCTGACTCGGTGAGCGCCCAGAAGGTGCCTGACAGACGTCATTTCCCTAGTGCTCTCCTCCCCAGCAGAGACGTGTGCAGGTGGTTGGGGCCTGCCCCTGCGTGTCTGGGCTCCCGTCCACAGCCCCAGCTCAGGGAAGCAGCTCCTGAGCCAAGACCTGTGGGAGGCGCAGGGGGCCCCGCCTGGAAGCCTAGTTTACAGCATGAGGGAAGCGAGCCTCTTCGGGAGAAAGGAAGGCAGCCCTGCTGTGTGCGGCTGCATTCACTGCTTTGGCGGAGCTGAGTGCGCCTCCAGTACGGCAGAGCTCCAGCTCTGCTCAGAGGCCCGATCTGGCAGAGTGCTGGCGTGAGGCTGCTCTGCCCTGGGCGAGCCTTGCCCAGACTTGCCTCGCGGCTAGGCTTCCAGTCCAGGAAGGAGCGGGCTGCGCGAGACTGGGAGATGCTACTGGCGCCTTCCTGGCCTCAGCTCCACTCCTGCCTTGCCTTTGCACCTAGTCCCCAGGCGTTCTTGTGGAGGACTTAGTTGCTGGTGGGTTGCACACTGCCAAGCGCTCCAGCAGTGAGGGCTCTATTAGAGGCAATGGGAGGGCAACTGCAGGGCTCCTCCAGCGGTTGCTTGACCGCCCAGACTCAGCACAGCACGGAGAGCACAAGGCTCACAGGGCCTCTGGCTGTGGTCTGCAGCCCCACACACGCTGAGGCTGACTCGGTGAGCGCCCAGAAGGTGCCTGACAGACGTCATTTCCCTAGTGCTCTCCTCCCCAGCAGAGACGTGTGCAGGTGGTTGGGCCCTGCCCCTGCGTGTCTGGGCTCCCGTCCACAGCCCCAGCTCAGGGAAGCAGCTCCTCAGCCAAGACCTGTAGGAGGCGCGTGGCGCCCCCGCCTGGAAGCCTAGTGCACAGCATGAGGGAAGCGAGCCTCCTTGGGAGAAGAGGAGATAGCCCAGATGCGTGGGGCTGCAATCACTGCTTGGGCGGAGCCGAGTGCGCCTCCAGTACGGCAGAGCTCCAGCTCTGCTCAGAGGCCCGATCTGGCAGAGTGCTGGCGTGAGGCTGCTCTGCCCTGGGCGAGCCTTGCCCAGACTTGCCTCGCGGCTAGGCTTCCAGTCCAGAAAGGAGCGGGCTGCGCGAGACTGGGAGATGCTACTGGCGCCTTCCTGGCCTCAGCTCCACTCCTGCCTTGCCTTTGCACCTAGTCCCCAGGCGTTCTTGTGGAGGGCTTAGTTGCCGGTGGGTTGCACACTGCCAAGCGCTCCAGCTTGAGGGCTCTAGTAGAGGCAAAGTGAGGGCAACTGAAAGTCTATTCTTACGGTTGCTTGACCGCCCAGACTCAGCACAGCACGGAGAGCACAAGGCTCACAGGACCTCTGCCTGTGGTCTGCAGCCCCACACACGCTGAGGCTGACTCGGTGAGCGCCCAGAAGGTGCCTGACAGACGTCATTTCCCTAGTGCTCTCCTCCCCAGCAGAGACGTGTGCAGGTGGTTTGAGCCTGCCCATGCGTGTCTGGGCTCCCGTCCACAGCCCCAGCTCAGGGAAGCAGCTCCTGTGCCAAGACCTGTGGGAGGCGCAGGGGGCCCCGCCTGGAAGCCCAGTTTACAGCATGCGGGAAGCGAGCCTCCTCGGGAGAAGAGAAGGCAGCCCTGCTGTGTGCGGCTGCATTCACTGCTTTGGCGGAGCCGAGTGCGCCTCCAGGACGGCAGAGCTCCAGCTCTGCTCAGAGGCCCGATCTGGCAGAGTTGCTGGCGTGAGGCTGCTCTGCCCTGGGCGAGCCTTGCCCAGACTTGCCTCGCGGCTAGGCTTCCAGTCCAGAAAGGAGCGGGCTGCGCGAGACTGGGAGATGCTACTGGCGCCTTCCTGGCCTCAGCTCCACTCCTGCCTTGCCTTTGCACCTAGTCCCCAGGCGTTCTTGTGGAGGGCTTAGTTGCCGGTGGGTTGCACACTGCCAAGCGCTCCAGCTTGAGGGCTCTAGTAGAGGCAAAGTGAGGGCAACTGAAAGTCTATTCTTACGGTTGCTTGACCGCCCAGACTAGGCACAGCACGGAGAGAACAAGGCTCACAGGGCCTCTGGCTGTGGTCTGCAGCCCCACACACGCTGCGGCTGACTCGGTGAGCGCCCAGAAGGTGCCTGACAGACGTCATTTCCCTAGTGCTCTCCTCCCCAGCAGAGACGTGTGCAGGTGGTTGGGGCCTGCCCCTGCGTGTCTGGGCTCCCGTCCACAGCCCCAGCTCAGGAAGCAGCTCCTCAGCCAAGACCTGTAGGAGGCGCGTGGCGCCCCCGCCTGGAAGCCTAGTGCACAGCATGAGGGAAGCGAGCCTCCTTGGGAGAAGATTAGGCAGCCCAGATGCGTGGGGCTGCAATCAATGCTTGGGCGGAGCCGAGTGCGCCTCCAGTACGGCAGAGCTCCAGCTCTGCTCAGAGGCCCGATCTGGCAGAGTGCTGGCGTGAGGCTGCTCTGCCCTGGGCGAGCCTTGCCCAGACTTGCCTCGCGGCTAGGCTTCCTGTCCAGAAAGGAGCGGGCTGCGCGAGACTGGGAGATGCTACTGGCGCCTTCCTGGCCTCAGCTCCACTCCTGCCTTGCCTTTGCACCTAGTCCCCAGGCGTTCTTGTGGAGGGCTTAGTTGCCGGTGGGTTGCACACTGCCAAGCGCTCCAGCTTGAGGGCTCTATTAGAGGCAATGGGAGGGCAACTGCAGGCCTCCTCCAGCGGTTGCTTGACCGCCCAGACTCAGCACAGCACGGAGAGCACAAGGCTCACAGGGCCTCTGGCTGTGGTCTGCAGCCCCACACACGCTGATGCTGACTCGGTGAGCGCCCAGAAGGTGCCTGACAGACGTCATTTCCCTAGTGCTCTCCTCCCCAGCAGAGACGTGTGCAGGCGGTTGGGGCCTGCCCCTGCGTGTCTGGGCTCCCGTCCGCAGCCCCAGCTCAGGGAAGCAGCTCCTCAGCCAAGACCTGTAGGAGGCGCGGGGCGCCCCCGCCTGGAAGCCTAGTGCACAGCATGAGGGAAGCGAGCCTCCTTGGGAGAAGAGGAGGCAGCCCAGATGCGTGGGGCTGCAATCACTGCTTGGGCGGAGCCGAGTGCGCCTCCAGTACGGCAGAGCTCCAGCTCTGCTCAGAGGCCCGATCTGGCAGAGTTGCTGGCGTGAGGCTGCTTTGCCCTGGGCAAGCCTTGCCCAGACTTGCCTCGCGGCTAGGCTTCCAGTCCAGAAAGGAGCGGGCTGCGCGAGACTGGGAGATGCTACTGGCGCCTACCTGGCCTCAGCTCCACTCCTGCCTTGCCTTTGCACCTAGTCCCCAGGCGTTCTTGTGGAGGGCTTAGTTGCCGGTGGGTTGCACACTGCCAAGCGCTCCAGCTTGAGGGCTCTAGTAGAGGCAAAGTGAGGGCAACTGAAAGTCTATTCTTACGGTTGCTTGACCGCCCAGACTAGGCACAGCACGGAGAGAACAAGGCTCACAGGGCCTCTGGCTGTGGTCTGCAGCCCCACACACGCTGCGGCTGACTCGGTGAGCGCCCAGAAGGTGCCTGACAGACGTCATTTCCCTAGTGCTCTCCTCCCCAGCAGAGACGTGTGCAGGTGGTTGGGGCCTGCCCCTGCGTGTCTGGGCTCCCGTCCACAGCCCCAGCTCAGGAAGCAGCTCCTCAGCCAAGACCTGTAGGAGGCGCGTGGCGCCCCCGCCTGGAAGCCTAGTGCACAGCATGAGGGAAGCGAGCCTCCTTGGGAGAAGATTAGGCAGCCCAGATGCGTGGGGCTGCAATCAATGCTTGGGCGGAGCCGAGTGCGCCTCCAGTACGGCAGAGCTCCAGCTCTGCTCAGAGGCCCGATCTGGCAGAGTGCTGGCGTGAGGCTGCTCTGCCCTGGGCGAGCCTTGCCCAGACTTGCCTCGCGGCTAGGCTTCCTGTCCAGAAAGGAGCGGGCTGCGCGAGACTGGGAGATGCTACTGGCGCCTTCCTGGCCTCAGCTCCACTCCTGCCTTGCCTTTGCACCTAGTCCCCAGGCGTTCTTGTGGAGGGCTTAGTTGCCGGTGGGTTGCACACTGCCAAGCGCTCCAGCTTGAGGGCTCTATTAGAGGCAATGGGAGGGCAACTGCAGGCCTCCTCCAGCGGTTGCTTGACCGCCCAGACTCAGCACAGCACGGAGAGCACAAGGCTCACAGGGCCTCTGGCTGTGGTCTGCAGCCCCACACACGCTGATGCTGACTCGGTGAGCGCCCAGAAGGTGCCTGACAGACGTCATTTCCCTAGTGCTCTCCTCCCCAGCAGAGACGTGTGCAGGCGGTTGGGGCCTGCCCCTGCGTGTCTGGGCTCCCGTCCGCAGCCCCAGCTCAGGGAAGCAGCTCCTCAGCCAAGACCTGTAGGAGGCGCGGGGCGCCCCCGCCTGGAAGCCTAGTGCACAGCATGAGGGAAGCGAGCCTCCTTGGGAGAAGAGGAGGCAGCCCAGATGCGTGGGGCTGCAATCACTGCTTGGGCGGAGCCGAGTGCGCCTCCAGTACGGCAGAGCTCCAGCTCTGCTCAGAGGCCCGATCTGGCAGAGTTGCTGGCGTGAGGCTGCTTTGCCCTGGGCAAGCCTTGCCCAGACTTGCCTCGCGGCTAGGCTTCCAGTCCAGAAAGGAGCGGGCTGCGCGAGACTGGGAGATGCTACTGGCGCCTACCTGGCCTCAGCTCCACTCCTGCCTTGCCTTTGCACCTAGTCCCCAGGCGTTCTTGTGGAGGGCTTAGTTGCCGGTGGGTTGCACACTGCCAAGCGCTCCAGCTTGAGAGCTCTAGTAGAGGCAAAGTGAGGGCAACTGAAAGTCTATTCTTACGGTTGCTTGACCGCCCAGACTCAGCACAGCACGGAGAGCACAAGGCTCACAGGGCCTCTGCCTGTGGTCTGCAGCCCCACACACGCTGAGGCTGACTCGGTGAGCGCCCAGAAGGTGCCTGACAGACGTCATTTCCCTAGTGCTCTCCTCCCCAGCAGAGACGTGTGCAGGTGGTTGGGGCCTGCCCCTGCGTGTCTGGGCTCCCTACCACAGCCCCAGCTCAGGGAAGCAGCTCCTGAGGAAGACCTGCGTGAGGCGCAGGGGGCCCCGCCTGGCAGCCTAGTTTACAGCATGTGGGAAGCGAGCCTCCTCGGGAGAAGAGAAGGCAGCCCTGCTGTGTGCGGCTGCATTCACTGCTTTGGCGGAGCTGAGTGCGCCTCCAGTACGGCAGAGCTCCAGCTCTGCTCAGAGGCCCAATCTGGCAGAGTGCTGGCGTGAGGCTGTTCTGCCCTGGGCGAGCCTTGCCCAGACTTGCCTCGCGGCTAGGCTTCCAGTCCAGGAAGGAGCGGGCGGCGCGAGACTGGGAGATGCTACTGGCGCCTTCCTGGCCTCAGCTCCACTCCTGCCTTGCCTTTGCACCTAGTCCCCAGGCGTTCTTGTGGAGGACTTAGTTGCCGGTGGGTTGCACACTGCCAAGCGCTCCAGCAGTGAGGGCTCTATTAGAGGCAATGGGAGGGCAACTGCAGGGCTCCTCCAGCGGTTGCTTGACCGCCCAGACTCAGCACAGCACGGAGAGCACAAGGCTCACAGGGCCTCTGGCTGTGGTCTGCAGCCCCACACACGCTGAGGCTGACTCGGTGAGCGCCCAGAAGGTGCCTGACAGACGTCATTTCCCTAGTGCTCTCCTCCCCAGCAGAGACGTGTGCAGGTGGTGGGGCCTGCCCCTGCGTGTCTGGGCTCCCGTCCACAGCCCCAGCTCAGGGAAGCAGCTCCTCAGCCAAGACCTGTAGGAGGCGTGTTGCGCCCCCGCCTGGAAGCCTAGTGCACAGCATGAGGGAAGCGAGCCTCCTTGGGAGAAGAGGAGGTAGCCCAGATGCGTGGGGCTGCAATCACTGCTTGGGCGGAGCCGAGTGCGCCTCCAGTACGGCAGAGCTCCAGCTCTGCTCAGAGGCCCGATCTGGCAGAGTGCTGGCGTGAGGCTGCTCTGCCCTGGGCGAGCCTTGCCCAGACTTGCCTCGCGGCTAGGCTTCCAGTCCAGAAAGGAGCGGGCTGCGCGAGACTGGGAGATGCTACTGGCGCCTTCCTGGCCTCAGCTCCACTCCTGCCTTGCCTTTGCACCTAGTCCCCAGGCGTTCTTGTGGAGGGCTTAGTTGCCGGTGGGTTGCACACTGCCAAGCGCTCCAGCTTGAGGGCTCTAGTAGAGGCAAAGTGAGGGCAACTGAAAGTCTATTCTTACGGTTGCTTGACCGCCCAGACTCAGCACAGCACGGAGAGCACAAGGCTCACAGGACCTCTGCCTGTGGTCTGCAGCCCCACACACGCTGAGGCTGACTCGGTGAGCGCCCAGAAGGTGCCTGACAGACGTCATTTCCCTAGTGCTCTCCTCCCCAGCAGAGACGTGTGCAGGTGGTTTGAGCCTGCCCATGCGTGTCTGGGCTCCCGTCCACAGCCCCAGCTCAGGGAAGCAGCTCCTGTGCCAAGACCTGTGGGAGGCGCAGGGGGCCCCGCCTGGAAGCCCAGTTTACAGCATGCGGGAAGCGAGCCTCCTCGGGAGAAGAGAAGGCAGCCCTGCTGTGTGCGGCTGCATTCACTGCTTTGGCGGAGCCGAGTGCGCCTCCAGTACGGCAGAGCTCCAGCTCTGCTCAGAGGCCCGATCTGGCAGAGTTGCTGGCGTGAGGCTGCTCTGCCCTGGGCGAGCCTTGCCCAGACTTGCCTCGCGGCTAGGCTTCCAGTCCAGAAAGGAGCGGGCTGCGCGAGACTGGGAGATGCTACTGGCGCCTTCCTGGCCTCAGCTCCACTCCTGCCTTGCCTTTGCACCTAGTCCCCAGGCGTTCTTGTGGAGGGCTTAGTTGCCGGTGGGTTGCACACTGCCAAGTGCTCCAGCTTGAGGGCTCTAGTAGAGGCAAAGTGAGGGCAACTGAAAGTCTATTCTTACGGTTGCTTGACCGCCCAGACTCAGCACAGCACGGAGAGCACAAGGCTCACCGGGCCTCTGGCTGTGGTCTGCAGCCCCACACACTAGGAGGCTGACTCGGTGAGCGCCCAGAAGGTGCCTGACAGACGTCATTTCCCTAGTGCTCTCCTCCCCAGCAGAGACGTGTGCAGGTGGTTGGGGCCTGCCCCTGCGTGTCTGGGCTCCCGTCCACAGCCCCAGCTCAGGGAAGCAGCTCCTGAGCCAAGACCTGTGGGAGGCGCAGGGGGCCCCGCCTGGAAGCCTAGTTTACAGCATGACGGAAGCGAGCCTCTTCGGGAGAAAGGAAGGCAGCCCTGCTGTGTGCGGCTGCATTCACTGCTTTGGCGGAGCTGAGTGCGCCTCCAGTACGGCAGAGCTCCAGCTCTGCTCAGAGGCCCGATCTGGCAGAGTGCTGGCGTGAGGCTGCTCTGCCCTGGGCGAGCCTTGCCCAGACTTGCCTCGCGGCTAGGCTTCCAGTCCAGGAAGGAGCGGGCTGCGCGAGACTGGGAGATGCTACTGGCGCCTTCCTGGCCTCAGCTCCACTCCTGCCTTGCCTTTGCACCTAGTCCCCAGGCGTTCTTGTGGAGGACTTAGTTGCCGGTGGGTTGCACACTGCCAAGCGCTCCAGCAGTGAGGGCTCTATTAGAGGCAATGGGAGGGCAACTGCAGGGCTCCTCCAGCGGTTGCTTGACCGCCCAGACTCAGCACAGCACGGAGAGCACAAGGCTCACAGGGCCTCTGGCTGTGGTCTGCAGCCCCACACACGCTGAGGCTGACTCGGTGAGCGCCCAGAAGGTGCCTGACAGACGTCATTTCCCTAGTGCTCTCCTCCCCAGCAGAGACGTGTGCAGGTGGTTGGGGCCTGCCCCTGCGTGTCTGGGCTCCCGTCCACAGCCCCAGCTCAGGGAAGCAGCTCCTCAGCCAAGACCTGTAGGAGGCGCGTGGCGCCCCCGCCTGGAAGCCTAGTGCACAGCATGAGGGAAGCGAGCCTCCTTGGGAGAAGAGGAGATAGCCCAGATGCGTGGGGCTGCAATCACTGCTTGGGCGGAGCCGAGTGCGCCTCCAGTACGGCAGAGCTCCAGCTCTGCTCAGAGGCCCGATCTGGCAGAGTGCTGGCGTGAGGCTGCTCTGCCCTGGGCGAGCCTTGCCCAGACTTGCCTCGCGGCTAGGCTTCCAGTCCAGAAAGGAGCGGGCTGCGCGAGACTGGGAGATGCTACTGGCGCCTTCCTGGCCTCAGCTCCACTCCTGCCTTGCCTTTGCACCTAGTCCCCAGGCGTTCTTGTGGAGGGCTTAGTTGCCGGTGGGTTGCACACTGCCAAGCGCTCCAGCTTGAGGGCTCTAGTAGAGGCAAAGTGAGGGCAACTGAAAGTCTATTCTTACGGTTGCTTGACCGCCCAGACTCAGCACAGCACGGAGAGCACAAGGCTCACAGGACCTCTGCCTGTGGTCTGCAGCCCCACACACGCTGAGGCTGACTCGGTGAGCGCCCAGAAGGTGCCTGACAGACGTCATTTCCCTAGTGCTCTCCTCCCCAGCAGAGACGTGTGCAGGTGGTTTGAGCCTGCCCATGCGTGTCTGGGCTCCCGTCCACAGCCCCAGCTCAGGGAAGCAGCTCCTGTGCCAAGACCTGTGGGAGGCGCAGGGGGCCCCGCCTGGAAGCCCAGTTTACAGCATGCGGGAAGCGAGCCTCCTCGGGAGAAGAGAAGGCAGCCCTGCTGTGTGCGGCTGCATTCACTGCTTTGGCGGAGCCGAGTGCGCCTCCAGGACGGCAGAGCTCCAGCTCTGCTCAGAGGCCCGATCTGGCAGAGTTGCTGGCGTGAGGCTGCTCTGCCCTGGGCGAGCCTTGCCCAGACTTGCCTCGCGGCTAGGCTTCCAGTCCAGAAAGGAGCGGGCTGCGCGAGACTGGGAGATGCTACTGGCGCCTTCCTGGCCTCAGCTCCACTCCTGCCTTGCCTTTGCACCTAGTCCCCAGGCGTTCTTGTGGAGGGCTTAGTTGCCGGTGGGTTGCACACTGCCAAGCGCTCCAGCTTGAGGGCTCTAGTAGAGGCAAAGTGAGGGCAACTGAAAGTCTATTCTTACGGTTGCTTGACCGCCCAGACTAGGCACAGCACGGAGAGCACAAGGCTCACAGGGCCTCTGGCTGTGGTCTGCAGCCCCACACACGCTGCGGCTGACTCGGTGAGCGCCCAGAAGGTGCCTGACAGACGTCATTTCCCTAGTGCTCTCCTCCCCAGCAGAGACGTGTGCAGGTGGTTGGGGCCTGCCCCTGCGTGTCTGGGCTCCCGTCCACAGCCCCAGCTCAGGAAGCAGCTCCTCAGCCAAGACCTGTAGGAGGCGCGTGGCGCCCCCGCCTGGAAGCCTAGTGCACAGCATGAGGGAAGCGAGCCTCCTTGGGAGAAGATTAGGCAGCCCAGATGCGTGGGGCTGCAATCAATGCTTGGGCGGAGCCGAGTGCGCCTCCAGTACGGCAGAGCTCCAGCTCTGCTCAGAGGCCCGATCTGGCAGAGTGCTGGCGTGAGGCTGCTCTGCCCTGGGCGAGCCTTGCCCAGACTTGCCTCGCGGCTAGGCTTCCTGTCCAGAAAGGAGCGGGCTGCGCGAGACTGGGAGATGCTACTGGCGCCTTCCTGGCCTCAGCTCCACTCCTGCCTTGCCTTTGCACCTAGTCCCCAGGCGTTCTTGTGGAGGGCTTAGTTGCCGGTGGGTTGCACACTGCCAAGCGCTCCAGCTTGAGGGCTCTATTAGAGGCAATGGGAGGGCAACTGCAGGCCTCCTCCAGCGGTTGCTTGACCGCCCAGACTCAGCACAGCACGGAGAGCACAAGGCTCACAGGGCCTCTGGCTGTGGTCTGCAGCCCCACACACGCTGATGCTGACTCGGTGAGCGCCCAGAAGGTGCCTGACAGACGTCATTTCCCTAGTGCTCTCCTCCCCAGCAGAGACGTGTGCAGGCGGTTGGGGCCTGCCCCTGCGTGTCTGGGCTCCCGTCCGCAGCCCCAGCTCAGGGAAGCAGCTCCTCAGCCAAGACCTGTAGGAGGCGCGGGGCGCCCGCGCCTGGAAGCCTAGTGCACAGCATGAGGGAAGCGAGCCTCCTTGGGAGAAGAGGAGGCAGCCCAGATGCGTGGGGCTGCAATCACTGCTTGGGCGGAGCCGAGTGCGCCTCCAGTACGGCAGAGCTCCAGCTCTGCTCAGAGGCCCGATCTGGCAGAGTTGCTGGCGTGAGGCTGCTTTGCCCTGGGCAAGCCTTGCCCAGACTTGCCTCGTGGCTAGGCTTCCAGTCCAGAAAGGAGCGGGCTGCGCGAGACTGGGAGATGCTACTGGCGCCTTCCTGGCCTCAGCTCCACTCCTGCCTTGCCTTTGCACCTAGTCCCCAGGCGTTCTTGTGGAGGGCTTAGTTGCCGGTGGGTTGCACACTGCCAAGCGCTCCAGCTTGAGGGCTCTAGTAGAGGCAAAGTGAGGGCAACTGAAAGTCTATTCTTACGGTTGCTTGACCGCCCAGACTCAGCACAGCACGGAGACCACAAGGCTCACAGGACCTCTGCCTGTGGTCTGCAGCCCCACACACGCTGAGGCTGACTCGGTGAGCGCCCAGAAGGTGCCTGACAGACGTCATTTCCCTAGTGCTCTCCTCCCCAGCAGAGACGTGTGCAGGTGGTTTGAGCCTGCCCATGCGTGTCTGGGCTCCCGTCCACAGCCCCAGCTCAGGGAAGCAGCTCCTGTGCCAAGACCTGTGGGAGGCGCAGGGGGCCCCGCCTGGAAGCCCAGTTTACAGCATGCGGGAAGCGAGCCTCCTCGGGAGAAGAGAAGGCAGCCCTGCTGTGTGCGGCTGCATTCACTGCTTTGGCGGAGCCGAGTGCGCCTCCAGTACGGCAGAGCTCCAGCTCTGCTCAGAGGCCCGATCTGGCAGAGTTGCTGGCGTGAGGCTGCTCTGCCCTGGGCGAGCCTTGCCCAGACTTGCCTCGTGGCTAGGCTTCCAGTCCAGAAAGGAGCGGGCTGCGCGAGACTGGGAGATGCTACTGGCGCCTTCCTGGCCTCAGCTCCACTCCTGCCTTGCCTTTGCACCTAGTCCCCAGGCGTTCTTGTGGAGGGCTTAGTTGCCGGTGGGTTGCACACTGCCAAGCGCTCCAGCTTGAGGGCTCTGGTAGAGGCAAAGTGAGGGCAACTGAAAGTCTATTCTTACGGTTGCTTGACCGCCCAGACTCAGCACAGCACGGAGAGCACAAGGCTCACCGGGCCTCTGGCTGTGGTCTGCAGCCCCACACACGAGGAGGCTGACTCGGTGAGCGCCCAGAAGGTGCCTGACAGACGTCATTTCCCTAGTGCTCTCCTCCCCAGCAGAGACGTGTGCAGGTGGTTGGGGCCTGCCCCTGCGTGTCTGGGCTCCCGTCCACAGCCCCAGCTCAGGGAAGCAGCTCCTGAGCCAAGACCTGTGGGAGGCGCAGGGGGCCCCGCCTGGAAGCCTAGTTTACAGCATGAGGGAAGCGAGCCTCTTCGGGAGAAAGGAAGGCAGCCCTGCTGTGTGCGGCTGCATTCACTGCTTTGGCGGAGCTGAGTGCGCCTCCAGTACGGCAGAGCTCCAGCTCTGCTCAGAGGCCCGATCTGGCAGAGTGCTGGCGTGAGGCTACTCTGCCCTGGGCGAGCCTTGCCCAGACTTGCCTCGCGGCTAGGCTTCCAGTCCAGGAAGGAGCGGGCTGCGCGAGACTGGGAGATGCTACTGGCGCCTTCCTGGCCTCAGCTCCACTCCTGCCTTGCCTTTGCACCTAGTCCCCAGGCGTTCTTGTGGAGGGCTTAGTTGCCGGTGGGTTGCACACTGCCAAGCGCTCCAGCTTGAGGGCTCTAGTAGAGGCAAAGTGAGGGCAACTGAAAGTCTATTCTTACGGTTGCTTGACCGCCCAGACTCAGCACAGCACGGAGAGCACAAGGCTCACAGGACCTCTGCCTGTGGTCTGCAGCCCCACACACGCTGAGGCTGACTCGGTGAGCGCCCAGAAGGTGCCTGACAGACGTCATTTCCCTAGTGCTCTCCTCCCCAGCAGAGACGTGTGCAGGCGGTTGGGGCCTGCCCCTGCGTGTCTGGGCTCCCGTCCACAGCCCCAGCTCAGGGAAGCAGCTCCTCAGCCAAGACCTGTAGGAGGCGCGGGGCGCCCCCGCCTGGAAGCCTAGTGCACAGCATGAGGGAAGCGAGCCTCCTTGGGAGAAGAGGAGGCAGCCCAGATGCGTGGGGCTGCAATCACTGCTTGGGCGGAGCCGAGTGCGCCTCCAGTACGGCAGAGCTCCAGCTCTGCTCAGAGGCCCGATCTGGCAGAGTTGCTGGCGTGAGGCTGCTTTGCCCTGGGCAAGCCTTGCCCAGACTTGCCTCGCGGCTAGGCTTCCAGTCCAGAAAGGAGCGGGCTGCGCGAGACTGGGAGATGCTACTGGCGCCTACCTGGCCTCAGCTCCACTCCTGCCTTGCCTTTGCACCTAGTCCCCAGGCGTTCTTGTGGAGGGCTTAGTTGCCGGTGGGTTGCACACTGCCAAGCGCTCCAGCTTGAGAGCTCTAGTAGAGGCAAAGTGAGGGCAACTGAAAGTCTATTCTTACGGTTGCTTGACCGCCCAGACTCAGCACAGCACGGAGAGCACAAGGCTCACAGGGCCTCTGCCTGTGGTCTGCAGCCCCACACACGCTGAGGCTGACTCGGTGAGCGCCCAGAAGGTGCCTGACAGACGTCATTTCCCTAGTGCTCTCCTCCCCAGCAGAGACGTGTGCAGGTGGTTGGGGCCTGCCCCTGCGTGTCTGGGCTCCCTACCACAGCCCCAGCTCAGGGAAGCAGCTCCTGAGGAAGACCTGCGTGAGGCGCAGGGGGCCCCGCCTGGCAGCCTAGTTTACAGCATGTGGGAAGCGAGCCTCCTCGGGAGAAGAGAAGGCAGCCCTGCTGTGTGCGGTTGCATTCACTGCTTTGGCGGAGCTGAGTGCGCCTCCAGTACGGCAGAGCTCCAGCTCTGCTCAGAGGCCCAATCTGGCAGAGTGCTGGCGTGAGGCTGTTCTGCCCTGGGCGAGCCTTGCCCAGACTTGCCTCGCGGCTAGGCTTCCAGTCCAGGAAGGAGCGGGCGGCGCGAGACTGGGAGATGCTACTGGCGCCTTCCTGGCCTCAGCTCCACTCCTGCCTTGCCTTTGCACCTAGTCCCCAGGCGTTCTTGTGGAGGACTTAGTTGCCGGTGGGTTGCACACTGCCAAGCGCTCCAGCAGTGAGGGCTCTATTAGAGGCAATGGGAGGGCAACTGCAGGGCTCCTCCAGCGGTTGCTTGACCGCCCAGACTCAGCACAGCACGGAGAGCACAAGGCTCACAGGGCCTCTGGCTGTGGTCTGCAGCCCCACACACGCTGAGGCTGACTCGGTGAGCGCCCAGAAGGTGCCTGACAGACGTCATTTCCCTAGTGCTCTCCTCCCCAGCAGAGACGTGTGCAGGTGGTGGGGCCTGCCCCTGCGTGTCTGGGCTCCCGTCCACAGCCCCAGCTCAGGGAAGCAGCTCCTCAGCCAAGACCTGTAGGAGGCGTGTTGCGCCCCCGCCTGGAAGCCTAGTGCACAGCATGAGGGAAGCGAGCCTCCTTGGGAGAAGAGGAGGTAGCCCAGATGCGTGGGGCTGCAATCACTGCTTGGGCGGAGCCGAGTGCGCCTCCAGTACGGCAGAGCTCCAGCTCTGCTCAGAGGCCCGATCTGGCAGAGTGCTGGCGTGAGGCTGCTCTGCCCTGGGCGAGCCTTGCCCAGACTTGCCTCGCGGCTAGGCTTCCAGTCCAGAAAGGAGCGGGCTGCGCGAGACTGGGAGATGCTACTGGCGCCTTCCTGGCCTCAGCTCCACTCCTGCCTTGCCTTTGCACCTAGTCCCCAGGCGTTCTTGTGGAGGGCTTAGTTGCCGGTGGGTTGCACACTGCCAAGCGCTCCAGCTTGAGGGCTCTAGTAGAGGCAAAGTGAGGGCAACTGAAAGTCTATTCTTACGGTTGCTTGACCGCCCAGACTCAGCACAGCACGGAGAGCACAAGGCTCACAGGACCTCTGCCTGTGGTCTGCAGCCCCACACACGCTGAGGCTGACTCGGTGAGCGCCCAGAAGGTGCCTGACAGACGTCATTTCCCTAGTGCTCTCCTCCCCAGCAGAGACGTGTGCAGGTGGTTTGAGCCTGCCCATGCGTGTCTGGGCTCCCGTCCACAGCCCCAGCTCAGGGAAGCAGCTCCTGTGCCAAGACCTGTGGGAGGCGCAGGGGGCCCCGCCTGGAAGCCCAGTTTACAGCATGCGGGAAGCGAGCCTCCTCGGGAGAAGAGAAGGCAGCCCTGCTGTGTGCGGCTGCATTCACTGCTTTGGCGGAGCCGAGTGCGCCTCCAGTACGGCAGAGCTCCAGCTCTGCTCAGAGGCCCGATCTGGCAGAGTTGCTGGCGTGAGGCTGCTCTGCCCTGGGCGAGCCTTGCCCAGACTTGCCTCGCGGCTAGGCTTCCAGTCCAGAAAGGAGCGGGCTGCGCGAGACTGGGAGATGCTACTGGCGCCTTCCTGGCCTCAGCTCCACTCCTGCCTTGCCTTTGCACCTAGTCCCCAGGCGTTCTTGTGGAGGGCTTAGTTGCCGGTGGGTTGCACACTGCCAAGTGCTCCAGCTTGAGGGCTCTAGTAGAGGCAAAGTGAGGGCAACTGAAAGTCTATTCTTACGGTTGCTTGACCGCCCAGACTCAGCACAGCACGGAGAGCACAAGGCTCACCGGGCCTCTGGCTGTGGTCTGCAGCCCCACACACTAGGAGGCTGACTCGGTGAGCGCCCAGAAGGTGCCTGACAGACGTCATTTCCCTAGTGCTCTCCTCCCCAGCAGAGACGTGTGCAGGTGGTTGGGGCCTGCCCCTGCGTGTCTGGGCTCCCGTCCACAGCCCCAGCTCAGGGAAGCAGCTCCTGAGCCAAGACCTGTGGGAGGCGCAGGGGGCCCCGCCTGGAAGCCTAGTTTACAGCATGACGGAAGCGAGCCTCTTCGGGAGAAAGGAAGGCAGCCCTGCTGTGTGCGGCTGCATTCACTGCTTTGGCGGAGCTGAGTGCGCCTCCAGTACGGCAGAGCTCCAGCTCTGCTCAGAGGCCCGATCTGGCAGAGTGCTGGCGTGAGGCTGCTCTGCCCTGGGCGAGCCTTGCCCAGACTTGCCTCGCGGCTAGGCTTCCAGTCCAGGAAGGAGCGGGCTGCGCGAGACTGGGAGATGCTACTGGCGCCTTCCTGGCCTCAGCTCCACTCCTGCCTTGCCTTTGCACCTAGTCCCCAGGCGTTCTTGTGGAGGACTTAGTTGCCGGTGGGTTGCACACTGCCAAGCGCTCCAGCAGTGAGGGCTCTATTAGAGGCAATGGGAGGGCAACTGCAGGGCTCCTCCAGCGGTTGCTTGACCGCCCAGACTCAGCACAGCACGGAGAGCACAAGGCTCACAGGGCCTCTGGCTGTGGTCTGCAGCCCCACACACGCTGAGGCTGACTCGGTGAGCGCCCAGAAGGTGCCTGACAGACGTCATTTCCCTAGTGCTCTCCTCCCCAGCAGAGACGTGTGCAGGTGGTTGGGGCCTGCCCCTGCGTGTCTGGGCTCCCGTCCACAGCCCCAGCTCAGGGAAGCAGCTCCTCAGCCAAGACCTGTAGGAGGCGCGTGGCGCCCCCGCCTGGAAGCCTAGTGCACAGCATGAGGGAAGCGAGCCTCCTTGGGAGAAGAGGAGATAGCCCAGATGCGTGGGGCTGCAATCACTGCTTGGGCGGAGCCGAGTGCGCCTCCAGTACGGCAGAGCTCCAGCTCTGCTCAGAGGCCCGATCTGGCAGAGTGCTGGCGTGAGGCTGCTCTGCCCTGGGCGAGCCTTGCCCAGACTTGCCTCGCGGCTAGGCTTCCAGTCCAGAAAGGAGCGGGCTGCGCGAGACTGGGAGATGCTACTGGCGCCTTCCTGGCCTCAGCTCCACTCCTGCCTTGCCTTTGCACCTAGTCCCCAGGCGTTCTTGTGGAGGGCTTAGTTGCCGGTGGGTTGCACACTGCCAAGCGCTCCAGCTTGAGGGCTCTAGTAGAGGCAAAGTGAGGGCAACTGAAAGTCTATTCTTACGGTTGCTTGACCGCCCAGACTCAGCACAGCACGGAGAGCACAAGGCTCACAGGACCTCTGCCTGTGGTCTGCAGCCCCACACACGCTGAGGCTGACTCGGTGAGCGCCCAGAAGGTGCCTGACAGACGTCATTTCCCTAGTGCTCTCCTCCCCAGCAGAGACGTGTGCAGGTGGTTTGAGCCTGCCCATGCGTGTCTGGGCTCCCGTCCACAGCCCCAGCTCAGGGAAGCAGCTCCTGTGCCAAGACCTGTGGGAGGCGCAGGGGGCCCCGCCTGGAAGCCCAGTTTACAGCATGCGGGAAGCGAGCCTCCTCGGGAGAAGAGAAGGCAGCCCTGCTGTGTGCGGCTGCATTCACTGCTTTGGCGGAGCCGAGTGCGCCTCCAGGACGGCAGAGCTCCAGCTCTGCTCAGAGGCCCGATCTGGCAGAGTTGCTGGCGTGAGGCTGCTCTGCCCTGGGCGAGCCTTGCCCAGACTTGCCTCGCGGCTAGGCTTCCAGTCCAGAAAGGAGCGGGCTGCGCGAGACTGGGAGATGCTACTGGCGCCTTCCTGGCCTCAGCTCCACTCCTGCCTTGCCTTTGCACCTAGTCCCCAGGCGTTCTTGTGGAGGGCTTAGTTGCCGGTGGGTTGCACACTGCCAAGCGCTCCAGCTTGAGGGCTCTAGTAGAGGCAAAGTGAGGGCAACTGAAAGTCTATTCTTACGGTTGCTTGACCGCCCAGACTAGGCACAGCACGGAGAGCACAAGGCTCACAGGGCCTCTGGCTGTGGTCTGCAGCCCCACACACGCTGCGGCTGACTCGGTGAGCGCCCAGAAGGTGCCTGACAGACGTCATTTCCCTAGTGCTCTCCTCCCCAGCAGAGACGTGTGCAGGTGGTTGGGGCCTGCCCCTGCGTGTCTGGGCTCCCGTCCACAGCCCCAGCTCAGGAAGCAGCTCCTCAGCCAAGACCTGTAGGAGGCGCGTGGCGCCCCCGCCTGGAAGCCTAGTGCACAGCATGAGGGAAGCGAGCCTCCTTGGGAGAAGATTAGGCAGCCCAGATGCGTGGGGCTGCAATCAATGCTTGGGCGGAGCCGAGTGCGCCTCCAGTACGGCAGAGCTCCAGCTCTGCTCAGAGGCCCGATCTGGCAGAGTGCTGGCGTGAGGCTGCTCTGCCCTGGGCGAGCCTTGCCCAGACTTGCCTCGCGGCTAGGCTTCCTGTCCAGAAAGGAGCGGGCTGCGCGAGACTGGGAGATGCTACTGGCGCCTTCCTGGCCTCAGCTCCACTCCTGCCTTGCCTTTGCACCTAGTCCCCAGGCGTTCTTGTGGAGGGCTTAGTTGCCGGTGGGTTGCACACTGCCAAGCGCTCCAGCTTGAGGGCTCTATTAGAGGCAATGGGAGGGCAACTGCAGGCCTCCTCCAGCGGTTGCTTGACCGCCCAGACTCAGCACAGCACGGAGAGCACAAGGCTCACAGGGCCTCTGGCTGTGGTCTGCAGCCCCACACACGCTGATGCTGACTCGGTGAGCGCCCAGAAGGTGCCTGACAGACGTCATTTCCCTAGTGCTCTCCTCCCCAGCAGAGACGTGTGCAGGCGGTTGGGGCCTGCCCCTGCGTGTCTGGGCTCCCGTCCGCAGCCCCAGCTCAGGGAAGCAGCTCCTCAGCCAAGACCTGTAGGAGGCGCGGGGCGCCCGCGCCTGGAAGCCTAGTGCACAGCATGAGGGAAGCGAGCCTCCTTGGGAGAAGAGGAGGCAGCCCAGATGCGTGGGGCTGCAATCACTGCTTGGGCGGAGCCGAGTGCGCCTCCAGTACGGCAGAGCTCCAGCTCTGCTCAGAGGCCCGATCTGGCAGAGTTGCTGGCGTGAGGCTGCTTTGCCCTGGGCAAGCCTTGCCCAGACTTGCCTCGTGGCTAGGCTTCCAGTCCAGAAAGGAGCGGGCTGCGCGAGACTGGGAGATGCTACTGGCGCCTACCTGGCCTCAGCTCCACTCCTGCCTTGCCTTTGCACCTAGTCCCCAGGCGTTCTTGTGGAGGGCTTAGTTGCCGGTGGGTTGCACACTGCCAAGCGCTCCAGCTTGAGAGCTCTAGTAGAGGCAAAGTGAGGGCAACTGAAAGTCTATTCTTACGGTTGCTTGACCGCCAAGACTCAGCACAGCACGGAGAGCACAAGGCTCACAGGGCCTCTGCCTGTGGTCTGCAGCCCCACACACGCTGAGGCTGACTCGGTGAGCGCCCAGAAGGTGCCTGACAGACGTCATTTCCCTAGTGCTCTCCTCCCCAGCAGAGACGTGTGCAGGTGGTTGGGGCCTGCCCCTGCGTGTCTGGGCTCCCTACCACAGCCCCAGCTCAGGGAAGCAGCTCCTGAGCCAAGACCTGCGTGAGGCGCAGGGGGCCCCGCCTGGCAGCCTAGTTTACAGCATGTGGGAAGCGAGCCTCCTCGGGAGAAGAGAAGGCAGCCCTGCTGTGTGCGGCTGCATTCACTGCTTTGGCGGAGCTGAGTGCGCCTCCAGTACGGCAGAGCTCCAGCTCTGCTCAGAGGCCCAATCTGGCAGAGTGCTGGCGTGAGGCTGCTCTGCCCTGGGCGAGCCTTGCCCAGACTTGCCTCGCGGCTAGGCTTCCAGTCCAGGAAGGAGCGGGCGGCGCGAGACTGGGAGATGCTACTGGCGCCTTCCTGGCCTCAGCTCCACTCCTGCCTTGCCTTTGCACCTAGTCCCCAGGCGTTCTTGTGGAGGACTTAGTTGCCGGTGGGTTGCACACTGCCAAGCGCTCCAGCAGTGAGGCCTCTATTAGAGGCAATGGGAGGGCAACTGCAGGGCTCCTCCAGCGGTTGCTTGACCGCCCAGACTCAGCACAGCACGGAGAGCACAAGGCTCACAGGGCCTCTGGCTGTGGTCTGCAGCCCCACACACGCTGAGGCTGACTCGGTGAGCGCCCAGAAGGTGCCTGACAGACGTCATTTCCCTAGTGCTCTCCTCCCCAGCAGAGACGTGTGCAGGTGGTGGGGCCTGCCCCTGCGTGTCTGGGCTCCCGTCCACAGCCCCAGCTCAGGGAAGCAGCTCCTCAGCCAAGACCTGTAGGAGGCGTGTGGCGCCCCCGCCTGGAAGCCTAGTGCACAGCATGAGGGAAGCGAGCCTCCTTGGGAGAAGAGGAGGTAGCCCAGATGCGTGGGGCTGCAATCACTGCTTGGGCGGAGCCGAGTGCGCCTCCAGTACGGCAGAGCTCCAGCTCTGCTCAGAGGCCCGATCTGGCAGAGTGCTGGCGTGAGGCTGCTCTGCCCTGGGCGAGCCTTGCCCAGACTTGCCTCGCGGCTAGGCTTCCAGTCCAGAAAGGAGCGGGCTGCGCGAGACTGGGAGATGCTACTGGCGCCTTCCTGGCCTCAGCTCCACTCCTGCCTTGCCTTTGCACCTAGTCCCCAGGCGTTCTTGTGGAGGGCTTAGTTGCCGGTGGGTTGCACACTGCCAAGCGCTCCAGCTTGAGGGCTCTAGTAGAGGCAAAGTGAGGGCAACTGAAAGTCTATTCTTACGGTTGCTTGACCGCCCAGACTCAGCACAGCACGGAGACCACAAGGCTCACAGGACCTCTGCCTGTGGTCTGCAGCCCCACACACGCTGAGGCTGACTCGGTGAGCGCCCAGAAGGTGCCTGACAGACGTCATTTCCCTAGTGCTCTCCTCCCCAGCAGAGACGTGTGCAGGTGGTTTGAGCCTGCCCATGCGTGTCTGGGCTCCCGTCCACAGCCCCAGCTCAGGGAAGCAGCTCCTGTGCCAAGACCTGTGGGAGGCGCAGGGGGCCCCGCCTGGAAGCCCAGTTTACAGCATGCGGGAAGCGAGCCTCCTCGGGAGAAGAGAAGGCAGCCCTGCTGTGTGCGGCTGCATTCACTGCTTTGGCGGAGCCGAGTGCGCCTCCAGTACGGCAGAGCTCCAGCTCTGCTCAGAGGCCCGATCTGGCAGAGTTGCTGGCGTGAGGCTGCTCTGCCCTGGGCGAGCCTTGCCCAGACTTGCCTCGTGGCTAGGCTTCCAGTCCAGAAAGGAGCGGGCTGCGCGAGACTGGGAGATGCTACTGGCGCCTTCCTGGCCTCAGCTCCACTCCTGCCTTGCCTTTGCACCTAGTCCCCAGGCGTTCTTGTGGAGGGCTTAGTTGCCGGTGGGTTGCACACTGCCAAGCGCTCCAGCTTGAGGGCTCTGGTAGAGGCAAAGTGAGGGCAACTGAAAGTCTATTCTTACGGTTGCTTGACCGCCCAGACTCAGCACAGCACGGAGAGCACAAGGCTCACCGGGCCTCTGGCTGTGGTCTGCAGCCCCACACACGAGGAGGCTGACTCGGTGAGCGCCCAGAAGGTGCCTGACAGACGTCATTTCCCTAGTGCTCTCCTCCCCAGCAGAGACGTGTGCAGGTGGTTGGGGCCTGCCCCTGCGTGTCTGGGCTCCCGTCCACAGCCCCAGCTCAGGGAAGCAGCTCCTGAGCCAAGACCTGTGGGAGGCGCAGGGGGCCCCGCCTGGAAGCCTAGTTTACAGCATGAGGGAAGCGAGCCTCTTCGGGAGAAAGGAAGGCAGCCCTGCTGTGTGCGGCTGCATTCACTGCTTTGGCGGAGCTGAGTGCGCCTCCAGTACGGCAGAGCTCCAGCTCTGCTCAGAGGCCCGATCTGGCAGAGTGCTGGCGTGAGGCTACTCTGCCCTG
The DNA here is from genome assembly GCF_032405125.1 of Capricornis sumatraensis. Lineage (NCBI taxonomy): Eukaryota > Metazoa > Chordata > Mammalia > Artiodactyla > Bovidae > Capricornis > Capricornis sumatraensis. The sequence goes on along the minus strand of NW_027184615.1, from coordinate 7,319,331 downwards.
GGCGAGCCTTGCCCAGACTTGCCTCGCGGCTAGGCTTCCAGTCCAGGAAGGAGCGGGCTGCGCGAGACTGGGAGATGCTACTGGCGCCTTCCTGGCCTCAGCTCCACTCCTGCCTTGCCTTTGCACCTAGTCCCCAGGCGTTCTTGTGGAGGGCTTAGTTGCCGGTGGGTTGCACACTGCCAAGCGCTCCAGCTTGAGGGCTCTAGTAGAGGCAAAGTGAGGGCAACTGAAAGTCTATTCTTACGGTTGCTTGACCGCCCAGACTCAGCACAGCACGGAGAGCACAAGGCTCACAGGACCTCTGCCTGTGGTCTGCAGCCCCACACACGCTGAGGCTGACTCGGTGAGCGCCCAGAAGGTGCCTGACAGACGTCATTTCCCTAGTGCTCTCCTCCCCAGCAGAGACGTGTGCAGGCGGTTGGGGCCTGCCCCTGCGTGTCTGGGCTCCCGTCCACAGCCCCAGCTCAGGGAAGCAGCTCCTCAGCCAAGACCTGTAGGAGGCGCGGGGCGCCCCCGCCTGGAAGCCTAGTGCACAGCATGAGGGAAGCGAGCCTCCTTGGGAGAAGAGGAGGCAGCCCAGATGCGTGGGGCTGCAATCACTGCTTGGGCGGAGCCGAGTGCGCCTCCAGTACGGCAGAGCTCCAGCTCTGCTCAGAGGCCCGATCTGGCAGAGTTGCTGGCGTGAGGCTGCTTTGCCCTGGGCAAGCCTTGCCCAGACTTGCCTCGCGGCTAGGCTTCCAGTCCAGAAAGGAGCGGGCTGCGCGAGACTGGGAGATGCTACTGGCGCCTACCTGGCCTCAGCTCCACTCCTGCCTTGCCTTTGCACCTAGTCCCCAGGCGTTCTTGTGGAGGGCTTAGTTGCCGGTGGGTTGCACACTGCCAAGCGCTCCAGCTTGAGAGCTCTAGTAGAGGCAAAGTGAGGGCAACTGAAAGTCTATTCTTACGGTTGCTTGACCGCCCAGACTCAGCACAGCACGGAGAGCACAAGGCTCACAGGGCCTCTGCCTGTGGTCTGCAGCCCCACACACGCTGAGGCTGACTCGGTGAGCGCCCAGAAGGTGCCTGACAGACGTCATTTCCCTAGTGCTCTCCTCCCCAGCAGAGACGTGTGCAGGTGGTTGGGGCCTGCCCCTGCGTGTCTGGGCTCCCTACCACAGCCCCAGCTCAGGGAAGCAGCTCCTGAGGAAGACCTGCGTGAGGCGCAGGGGGCCCCGCCTGGCAGCCTAGTTTACAGCATGTGGGAAGCGAGCCTCCTCGGGAGAAGAGAAGGCAGCCCTGCTGTGTGCGGCTGCATTCACTGCTTTGGCGGAGCTGAGTGCGCCTCCAGTACGGCAGAGCTCCAGCTCTGCTCAGAGGCCCAATCTGGCAGAGTGCTGGCGTGAGGCTGTTCTGCCCTGGGCGAGCCTTGCCCAGACTTGCCTCGCGGCTAGGCTTCCAGTCCAGGAAGGAGCGGGCGGCGCGAGACTGGGAGATGCTACTGGCGCCTTCCTGGCCTCAGCTCCACTCCTGCCTTGCCTTTGCACCTAGTCCCCAGGCGTTCTTGTGGAGGACTTAGTTGCCGGTGGGTTGCACACTGCCAAGCGCTCCAGCAGTGAGGGCTCTATTAGAGGCAATGGGAGGGCAACTGCAGGGCTCCTCCAGCGGTTGCTTGACCGCCCAGACTCAGCACAGCACGGAGAGCACAAGGCTCACAGGGCCTCTGGCTGTGGTCTGCAGCCCCACACACGCTGAGGCTGACTCGGTGAGCGCCCAGAAGGTGCCTGACAGACGTCATTTCCCTAGTGCTCTCCTCCCCAGCAGAGACGTGTGCAGGTGGTGGGGCCTGCCCCTGCGTGTCTGGGCTCCCGTCCACAGCCCCAGCTCAGGGAAGCAGCTCCTCAGCCAAGACCTGTAGGAGGCGTGTTGCGCCCCCGCCTGGAAGCCTAGTGCACAGCATGAGGGAAGCGAGCCTCCTTGGGAGAAGAGGAGGTAGCCCAGATGCGTGGGGCTGCAATCACTGCTTGGGCGGAGCCGAGTGCGCCTCCAGTACGGCAGAGCTCCAGCTCTGCTCAGAGGCCCGATCTGGCAGAGTGCTGGCGTGAGGCTGCTCTGCCCTGGGCGAGCCTTGCCCAGACTTGCCTCGCGGCTAGGCTTCCAGTCCAGAAAGGAGCGGGCTGCGCGAGACTGGGAGATGCTACTGGCGCCTTCCTGGCCTCAGCTCCACTCCTGCCTTGCCTTTGCACCTAGTCCCCAGGCGTTCTTGTGGAGGGCTTAGTTGCCGGTGGGTTGCACACTGCCAAGCGCTCCAGCTTGAGGGCTCTAGTAGAGGCAAAGTGAGGGCAACTGAAAGTCTATTCTTACGGTTGCTTGACCGCCCAGACTCAGCACAGCACGGAGAGCACAAGGCTCACAGGACCTCTGCCTGTGGTCTGCAGCCCCACACACGCTGAGGCTGACTCGGTGAGCGCCCAGAAGGTGCCTGACAGACGTCATTTCCCTAGTGCTCTCCTCCCCAGCAGAGACGTGTGCAGGTGGTTTGAGCCTGCCCATGCGTGTCTGGGCTCCCGTCCACAGCCCCAGCTCAGGGAAGCAGCTCCTGTGCCAAGACCTGTGGGAGGCGCAGGGGGCCCCGCCTGGAAGCCCAGTTTACAGCATGCGGGAAGCGAGCCTCCTCGGGAGAAGAGAAGGCAGCCCTGCTGTGTGCGGCTGCATTCACTGCTTTGGCGGAGCCGAGTGCGCCTCCAGTACGGCAGAGCTCCAGCTCTGCTCAGAGGCCCGATCTGGCAGAGTTGCTGGCGTGAGGCTGCTCTGCCCTGGGCGAGCCTTGCCCAGACTTGCCTCGCGGCTAGGCTTCCAGTCCAGAAAGGAGCGGGCTGCGCGAGACTGGGAGATGCTACTGGCGCCTTCCTGGCCTCAGCTCCACTCCTGCCTTGCCTTTGCACCTAGTCCCCAGGCGTTCTTGTGGAGGGCTTAGTTGCCGGTGGGTTGCACACTGCCAAGTGCTCCAGCTTGAGGGCTCTAGTAGAGGCAAAGTGAGGGCAACTGAAAGTCTATTCTTACGGTTGCTTGACCGCCCAGACTCAGCACAGCACGGAGAGCACAAGGCTCACCGGGCCTCTGGCTGTGGTCTGCAGCCCCACACACTAGGAGGCTGACTCGGTGAGCGCCCAGAAGGTGCCTGACAGACGTCATTTCCCTAGTGCTCTCCTCCCCAGCAGAGACGTGTGCAGGTGGTTGGGGCCTGCCCCTGCGTGTCTGGGCTCCCGTCCACAGCCCCAGCTCAGGGAAGCAGCTCCTGAGCCAAGACCTGTGGGAGGCGCAGGGGGCCCCGCCTGGAAGCCTAGTTTACAGCATGACGGAAGCGAGCCTCTTCGGGAGAAAGGAAGGCAGCCCTGCTGTGTGCGGCTGCATTCACTGCTTTGGCGGAGCTGAGTGCGCCTCCAGTACGGCAGAGCTCCAGCTCTGCTCAGAGGCCCGATCTGGCAGAGTGCTGGCGTGAGGCTGCTCTGCCCTGGGCGAGCCTTGCCCAGACTTGCCTCGCGGCTAGGCTTCCAGTCCAGGAAGGAGCGGGCTGCGCGAGACTGGGAGATGCTACTGGCGCCTTCCTGGCCTCAGCTCCACTCCTGCCTTGCCTTTGCACCTAGTCCCCAGGCGTTCTTGTGGAGGACTTAGTTGCCGGTGGGTTGCACACTGCCAAGCGCTCCAGCAGTGAGGGCTCTATTAGAGGCAATGGGAGGGCAACTGCAGGGCTCCTCCAGCGGTTGCTTGACCGCCCAGACTCAGCACAGCACGGAGAGCACAAGGCTCACAGGGCCTCTGGCTGTGGTCTGCAGCCCCACACACGCTGAGGCTGACTCGGTGAGCGCCCAGAAGGTGCCTGACAGACGTCATTTCCCTAGTGCTCTCCTCCCCAGCAGAGACGTGTGCAGGTGGTTGGGGCCTGCCCCTGCGTGTCTGGGCTCCCGTCCACAGCCCCAGCTCAGGGAAGCAGCTCCTCAGCCAAGACCTGTAGGAGGCGCGTGGCGCCCCCGCCTGGAAGCCTAGTGCACAGCATGAGGGAAGCGAGCCTCCTTGGGAGAAGAGGAGATAGCCCAGATGCGTGGGGCTGCAATCACTGCTTGGGCGGAGCCGAGTGCGCCTCCAGTACGGCAGAGCTCCAGCTCTGCTCAGAGGCCCGATCTGGCAGAGTGCTGGCGTGAGGCTGCTCTGCCCTGGGCGAGCCTTGCCCAGACTTGCCTCGCGGCTAGGCTTCCAGTCCAGAAAGGAGCGGGCTGCGCGAGACTGGGAGATGCTACTGGCGCCTTCCTGGCCTCAGCTCCACTCCTGCCTTGCCTTTGCACCTAGTCCCCAGGCGTTCTTGTGGAGGGCTTAGTTGCCGGTGGGTTGCACACTGCCAAGCGCTCCAGCTTGAGGGCTCTAGTAGAGGCAAAGTGAGGGCAACTGAAAGTCTATTCTTACGGTTGCTTGACCGCCCAGACTCAGCACAGCACGGAGAGCACAAGGCTCACAGGACCTCTGCCTGTGGTCTGCAGCCCCACACACGCTGAGGCTGACTCGGTGAGCGCCCAGAAGGTGCCTGACAGACGTCATTTCCCTAGTGCTCTCCTCCCCAGCAGAGACGTGTGCAGGTGGTTTGAGCCTGCCCATGCGTGTCTGGGCTCCCGTCCACAGCCCCAGCTCAGGGAAGCAGCTCCTGTGCCAAGACCTGTGGGAGGCGCAGGGGGCCCCGCCTGGAAGCCCAGTTTACAGCATGCGGGAAGCGAGCCTCCTCGGGAGAAGAGAAGGCAGCCCTGCTGTGTGCGGCTGCATTCACTGCTTTGGCGGAGCCGAGTGCGCCTCCAGGACGGCAGAGCTCCAGCTCTGCTCAGAGGCCCGATCTGGCAGAGTTGCTGGCGTGAGGCTGCTCTGCCCTGGGCGAGCCTTGCCCAGACTTGCCTCGCGGCTAGGCTTCCAGTCCAGAAAGGAGCGGGCTGCGCGAGACTGGGAGATGCTACTGGCGCCTTCCTGGCCTCAGCTCCACTCCTGCCTTGCCTTTGCACCTAGTCCCCAGGCGTTCTTGTGGAGGGCTTAGTTGCCGGTGGGTTGCACACTGCCAAGCGCTCCAGCTTGAGGGCTCTAGTAGAGGCAAAGTGAGGGCAACTGAAAGTCTATTCTTACGGTTGCTTGACCGCCCAGACTAGGCACAGCACGGAGAGCACAAGGCTCACAGGGCCTCTGGCTGTGGTCTGCAGCCCCACACACGCTGCGGCTGACTCGGTGAGCGCCCAGAAGGTGCCTGACAGACGTCATTTCCCTAGTGCTCTCCTCCCCAGCAGAGACGTGTGCAGGTGGTTGGGGCCTGCCCCTGCGTGTCTGGGCTCCCGTCCACAGCCCCAGCTCAGGAAGCAGCTCCTCAGCCAAGACCTGTAGGAGGCGCGTGGCGCCCCCGCCTGGAAGCCTAGTGCACAGCATGAGGGAAGCGAGCCTCCTTGGGAGAAGATTAGGCAGCCCAGATGCGTGGGGCTGCAATCAATGCTTGGGCGGAGCCGAGTGCGCCTCCAGTACGGCAGAGCTCCAGCTCTGCTCAGAGGCCCGATCTGGCAGAGTGCTGGCGTGAGGCTGCTCTGCCCTGGGCGAGCCTTGCCCAGACTTGCCTCGCGGCTAGGCTTCCTGTCCAGAAAGGAGCGGGCTGCGCGAGACTGGGAGATGCTACTGGCGCCTTCCTGGCCTCAGCTCCACTCCTGCCTTGCCTTTGCACCTAGTCCCCAGGCGTTCTTGTGGAGGGCTTAGTTGCCGGTGGGTTGCACACTGCCAAGCGCTCCAGCTTGAGGGCTCTATTAGAGGCAATGGGAGGGCAACTGCAGGCCTCCTCCAGCGGTTGCTTGACCGCCCAGACTCAGCACAGCACGGAGAGCACAAGGCTCACAGGGCCTCTGGCTGTGGTCTGCAGCCCCACACACGCTGATGCTGACTCGGTGAGCGCCCAGAAGGTGCCTGACAGACGTCATTTCCCTAGTGCTCTCCTCCCCAGCAGAGACGTGTGCAGGCGGTTGGGGCCTGCCCCTGCGTGTCTGGGCTCCCGTCCGCAGCCCCAGCTCAGGGAAGCAGCTCCTCAGCCAAGACCTGTAGGAGGCGCGGGGCGCCCGCGCCTGGAAGCCTAGTGCACAGCATGAGGGAAGCGAGCCTCCTTGGGAGAAGAGGAGGCAGCCCAGATGCGTGGGGCTGCAATCACTGCTTGGGCGGAGCCGAGTGCGCCTCCAGTACGGCAGAGCTCCAGCTCTGCTCAGAGGCCCGATCTGGCAGAGTTGCTGGCGTGAGGCTGCTTTGCCCTGGGCAAGCCTTGCCCAGACTTGCCTCGTGGCTAGGCTTCCAGTCCAGAAAGGAGCGGGCTGCGCGAGACTGGGAGATGCTACTGGCGCCTACCTGGCCTCAGCTCCACTCCTGCCTTGCCTTTGCACCTAGTCCCCAGGCGTTCTTGTGGAGGGCTTAGTTGCCGGTGGGTTGCACACTGCCAAGCGCTCCAGCTTGAGAGCTCTAGTAGAGGCAAAGTGAGGGCAACTGAAAGTCTATTCTTACGGTTGCTTGACCGCCAAGACTCAGCACAGCACGGAGAGCACAAGGCTCACAGGGCCTCTGCCTGTGGTCTGCAGCCCCACACACGCTGAGGCTGACTCGGTGAGCGCCCAGAAGGTGCCTGACAGACGTCATTTCCCTAGTGCTCTCCTCCCCAGCAGAGACGTGTGCAGGTGGTTGGGGCCTGCCCCTGCGTGTCTGGGCTCCCTACCACAGCCCCAGCTCAGGGAAGCAGCTCCTGAGCCAAGACCTGCGTGAGGCGCAGGGGGCCCCGCCTGGCAGCCTAGTTTACAGCATGTGGGAAGCGAGCCTCCTCGGGAGAAGAGAAGGCAGCCCTGCTGTGTGCGGCTGCATTCACTGCTTTGGCGGAGCTGAGTGCGCCTCCAGTACGGCAGAGCTCCAGCTCTGCTCAGAGGCCCAATCTGGCAGAGTGCTGGCGTGAGGCTGCTCTGCCCTGGGCGAGCCTTGCCCAGACTTGCCTCGCGGCTAGGCTTCCAGTCCAGGAAGGAGCGGGCGGCGCGAGACTGGGAGATGCTACTGGCGCCTTCCTGGCCTCAGCTCCACTCCTGCCTTGCCTTTGCACCTAGTCCCCAGGCGTTCTTGTGGAGGACTTAGTTGCCGGTGGGTTGCACACTGCCAAGCGCTCCAGCAGTGAGGGCTCTATTAGAGGCAATGGGAGGGCAACTGCAGGGCTCCTCCAGCGGTTGCTTGACCGCCCAGACTCAGCACAGCACGGAGAGCACAAGGCTCACAGGGCCTCTGGCTGTGGTCTGCAGCCCCACACACGCTGAGGCTGACTCGGTGAGCGCCCAGAAGGTGCCTGACAGACGTCATTTCCCTAGTGCTCTCCTCCCCAGCAGAGACGTGTGCAGGTGGTGGGGCCTGCCCCTGCGTGTCTGGGCTCCCGTCCACAGCCCCAGCTCAGGGAAGCAGCTCCTCAGCCAAGACCTGTAGGAGGCGTGTGGCGCCCCCGCCTGGAAGCCTAGTGCACAGCATGAGGGAAGCGAGCCTCCTTGGGAGAAGAGGAGGTAGCCCAGATGCGTGGGGCTGCAATCACTGCTTGGGCGGAGCCGAGTGCGCCTCCAGTACGGCAGAGCTCCAGCTCTGCTCAGAGGCCCGATCTGGCAGAGTGCTGGCGTGAGGCTGCTCTGCCCTGGGCGAGCCTTGCCCAGACTTGCCTCGCGGCTAGGCTTCCAGTCCAGAAAGGAGCGGGCTGCGCGAGACTGGGAGATGCTACTGGCGCCTTCCTGGCCTCAGCTCCACTCCTGCCTTGCCTTTGCACCTAGTCCCCAGGCGTTCTTGTGGAGGGCTTAGTTGCCGGTGGGTTGCACACTGCCAAGCGCTCCAGCTTGAGGGCTCTAGTAGAGGCAAAGTGAGGGCAACTGAAAGTCTATTCTTACGGTTGCTTGACCGCCCAGACTCAGCACAGCACGGAGACCACAAGGCTCACAGGACCTCTGCCTGTGGTCTGCAGCCCCACACACGCTGAGGCTGACTCGGTGAGCGCCCAGAAGGTGCCTGACAGACGTCATTTCCCTAGTGCTCTCCTCCCCAGCAGAGACGTGTGCAGGTGGTTTGAGCCTGCCCATGCGTGTCTGGGCTCCCGTCCACAGCCCCAGCTCAGGGAAGCAGCTCCTGTGCCAAGACCTGTGGGAGGCGCAGGGGGCCCCGCCTGGAAGCCCAGTTTACAGCATGCGGGAAGCGAGCCTCCTCGGGAGAAGAGAAGGCAGCCCTGCTGTGTGCGGCTGCATTCACTGCTTTGGCGGAGCCGAGTGCGCCTCCAGTACGGCAGAGCTCCAGCTCTGCTCAGAGGCCCGATCTGGCAGAGTTGCTGGCGTGAGGCTGCTCTGCCCTGGGCGAGCCTTGCCCAGACTTGCCTCGTGGCTAGGCTTCCAGTCCAGAAAGGAGCGGGCTGCGCGAGACTGGGAGATGCTACTGGCGCCTTCCTGGCCTCAGCTCCACTCCTGCCTTGCCTTTGCACCTAGTCCCCAGGCGTTCTTGTGGAGGGCTTAGTTGCCGGTGGGTTGCACACTGCCAAGCGCTCCAGCTTGAGGGCTCTGGTAGAGGCAAAGTGAGGGCAACTGAAAGTCTATTCTTACGGTTGCTTGACCGCCCAGACTCAGCACAGCACGGAGAGCACAAGGCTCACCGGGCCTCTGGCTGTGGTCTGCAGCCCCACACACGAGGAGGCTGACTCGGTGAGCGCCCAGAAGGTGCCTGACAGACGTCATTTCCCTAGTGCTCTCCTCCCCAGCAGAGACGTGTGCAGGTGGTTGGGGCCTGCCCCTGCGTGTCTGGGCTCCCGTCCACAGCCCCAGCTCAGGGAAGCAGCTCCTGAGCCAAGACCTGTGGGAGGCGCAGGGGGCCCCGCCTGGAAGCCTAGTTTACAGCATGAGGGAAGCGAGCCTCTTCGGGAGAAAGGAAGGCAGCCCTGCTGTGTGCGGCTGCATTCACTGCTTTGGCGGAGCTGAGTGCGCCTCCAGTACGGCAGAGCTCCAGCTCTGCTCAGAGGCCCGATCTGGCAGAGTGCTGGCGTGAGGCTACTCTGCCCTGGGCGAGCCTTGCCCAGACTTGCCTCGCGGCTAGGCTTCCAGTCCAGGAAGGAGCGGGCTGCGCGAGACTGGGAGATGCTACTGGCGCCTTCCTGGCCTCAGCTCCACTCCTGCCTTGCCTTTGCACCTAGTCCCCAGGCGTTCTTGTGGAGGGCTTAGTTGCCGGTGGGTTGCACACTGCCAAGCGCTCCAGCTTGAGGGCTCTAGTAGAGGCAAAGTGAGGGCAACTGAAAGTCTATTCTTACGGTTGCTTGACCGCCCAGACTCAGCACAGCACGGAGAGCACAAGGCTCACAGGACCTCTGCCTGTGGTCTGCAGCCCCACACACGCTGAGGCTGACTCGGTGAGCGCCCAGAAGGTGCCTGACAGACGTCATTTCCCTAGTGCTCTCCTCCCCAGCAGAGACGTGTGCAGGCGGTTGGGGCCTGCCCCTGCGTGTCTGGGCTCCCGTCCACAGCCCCAGCTCAGGGAAGCAGCTCCTCAGCCAAGACCTGTAGGAGGCGCGGGGCGCCCCCGCCTGGAAGCCTAGTGCACAGCATGAGGGAAGCGAGCCTCCTTGGGAGAAGAGGAGGCAGCCCAGATGCGTGGGGCTGCAATCACTGCTTGGGCGGAGCCGAGTGCGCCTCCAGTACGGCAGAGCTCCAGCTCTGCTCAGAGGCCCGATCTGGCAGAGTTGCTGGCGTGAGGCTGCTTTGCCCTGGGCAAGCCTTGCCCAGACTTGCCTCGCGGCTAGGCTTCCAGTCCAGAAAGGAGCGGGCTGCGCGAGACTGGGAGATGCTACTGGCGCCTACCTGGCCTCAGCTCCACTCCTGCCTTGCCTTTGCACCTAGTCCCCAGGCGTTCTTGTGGAGGGCTTAGTTGCCGGTGGGTTGCACACTGCCAAGCGCTCCAGCTTGAGAGCTCTAGTAGAGGCAAAGTGAGGGCAACTGAAAGTCTATTCTTACGGTTGCTTGACCGCCCAGACTCAGCACAGCACGGAGAGCACAAGGCTCACAGGGCCTCTGCCTGTGGTCTGCAGCCCCACACACGCTGAGGCTGACTCGGTGAGCGCCCAGAAGGTGCCTGACAGACGTCATTTCCCTAGTGCTCTCCTCCCCAGCAGAGACGTGTGCAGGTGGTTGGGGCCTGCCCCTGCGTGTCTGGGCTCCCTACCACAGCCCCAGCTCAGGGAAGCAGCTCCTGAGGAAGACCTGCGTGAGGCGCAGGGGGCCCCGCCTGGCAGCCTAGTTTACAGCATGTGGGAAGCGAGCCTCCTCGGGAGAAGAGAAGGCAGCCCTGCTGTGTGCGGTTGCATTCACTGCTTTGGCGGAGCTGAGTGCGCCTCCAGTACGGCAGAGCTCCAGCTCTGCTCAGAGGCCCAATCTGGCAGAGTGCTGGCGTGAGGCTGTTCTGCCCTGGGCGAGCCTTGCCCAGACTTGCCTCGCGGCTAGGCTTCCAGTCCAGGAAGGAGCGGGCGGCGCGAGACTGGGAGATGCTACTGGCGCCTTCCTGGCCTCAGCTCCACTCCTGCCTTGCCTTTGCACCTAGTCCCCAGGCGTTCTTGTGGAGGACTTAGTTGCCGGTGGGTTGCACACTGCCAAGCGCTCCAGCAGTGAGGGCTCTATTAGAGGCAATGGGAGGGCAACTGCAGGGCTCCTCCAGCGGTTGCTTGACCGCCCAGACTCAGCACAGCACGGAGAGCACAAGGCTCACAGGGCCTCTGGCTGTGGTCTGCAGCCCCACACACGCTGAGGCTGACTCGGTGAGCGCCCAGAAGGTGCCTGACAGACGTCATTTCCCTAGTGCTCTCCTCCCCAGCAGAGACGTGTGCAGGTGGTGGGGCCTGCCCCTGCGTGTCTGGGCTCCCGTCCACAGCCCCAGCTCAGGGAAGCAGCTCCTCAGCCAAGACCTGTAGGAGGCGTGTTGCGCCCCCGCCTGGAAGCCTAGTGCACAGCATGAGGGAAGCGAGCCTCCTTGGGAGAAGAGGAGGTAGCCCAGATGCGTGGGGCTGCAATCACTGCTTGGGCGGAGCCGAGTGCGCCTCCAGTACGGCAGAGCTCCAGCTCTGCTCAGAGGCCCGATCTGGCAGAGTGCTGGCGTGAGGCTGCTCTGCCCTGGGCGAGCCTTGCCCAGACTTGCCTCGCGGCTAGGCTTCCAGTCCAGAAAGGAGCGGGCTGCGCGAGACTGGGAGATGCTACTGGCGCCTTCCTGGCCTCAGCTCCACTCCTGCCTTGCCTTTGCACCTAGTCCCCAGGCGTTCTTGTGGAGGGCTTAGTTGCCGGTGGGTTGCACACTGCCAAGCGCTCCAGCTTGAGGGCTCTAGTAGAGGCAAAGTGAGGGCAACTGAAAGTCTATTCTTACGGTTGCTTGACCGCCCAGACTCAGCACAGCACGGAGAGCACAAGGCTCACAGGACCTCTGCCTGTGGTCTGCAGCCCCACACACGCTGAGGCTGACTCGGTGAGCGCCCAGAAGGTGCCTGACAGACGTCATTTCCCTAGTGCTCTCCTCCCCAGCAGAGACGTGTGCAGGTGGTTTGAGCCTGCCCATGCGTGTCTGGGCTCCCGTCCACAGCCCCAGCTCAGGGAAGCAGCTCCTGTGCCAAGACCTGTGGGAGGCGCAGGGGGCCCCGCCTGGAAGCCCAGTTTACAGCATGCGGGAAGCGAGCCTCCTCGGGAGAAGAGAAGGCAGCCCTGCTGTGTGCGGCTGCATTCACTGCTTTGGCGGAGCCGAGTGCGCCTCCAGTACGGCAGAGCTCCAGCTCTGCTCAGAGGCCCGATCTGGCAGAGTTGCTGGCGTGAGGCTGCTCTGCCCTGGGCGAGCCTTGCCCAGACTTGCCTCGCGGCTAGGCTTCCAGTCCAGAAAGGAGCGGGCTGCGCGAGACTGGGAGATGCTACTGGCGCCTTCCTGGCCTCAGCTCCACTCCTGCCTTGCCTTTGCACCTAGTCCCCAGGCGTTCTTGTGGAGGGCTTAGTTGCCGGTGGGTTGCACACTGCCAAGTGCTCCAGCTTGAGGGCTCTAGTAGAGGCAAAGTGAGGGCAACTGAAAGTCTATTCTTACGGTTGCTTGACCGCCCAGACTCAGCACAGCACGGAGAGCACAAGGCTCACCGGGCCTCTGGCTGTGGTCTGCAGCCCCACACACTAGGAGGCTGACTCGGTGAGCGCCCAGAAGGTGCCTGACAGACGTCATTTCCCTAGTGCTCTCCTCCCCAGCAGAGACGTGTGCAGGTGGTTGGGGCCTGCCCCTGCGTGTCTGGGCTCCCGTCCACAGCCCCAGCTCAGGGAAGCAGCTCCTGAGCCAAGACCTGTGGGAGGCGCAGGGGGCCCCGCCTGGAAGCCTAGTTTACAGCATGACGGAAGCGAGCCTCTTCGGGAGAAAGGAAGGCAGCCCTGCTGTGTGCGGCTGCATTCACTGCTTTGGCGGAGCTGAGTGCGCCTCCAGTACGGCAGAGCTCCAGCTCTGCTCAGAGGCCCGATCTGGCAGAGTGCTGGCGTGAGGCTGCTCTGCCCTGGGCGAGCCTTGCCCAGACTTGCCTCGCGGCTAGGCTTCCAGTCCAGGAAGGAGCGGGCTGCGCGAGACTGGGAGATGCTACTGGCGCCTTCCTGGCCTCAGCTCCACTCCTGCCTTGCCTTTGCACCTAGTCCCCAGGCGTTCTTGTGGAGGACTTAGTTGCCGGTGGGTTGCACACTGCCAAGCGCTCCAGCAGTGAGGGCTCTATTAGAGGCAATGGGAGGGCAACTGCAGGGCTCCTCCAGCGGTTGCTTGACCGCCCAGACTCAGCACAGCACGGAGAGCACAAGGCTCACAGGGCCTCTGGCTGTGGTCTGCAGCCCCACACACGCTGAGGCTGACTCGGTGAGCGCCCAGAAGGTGCCTGACAGACGTCATTTCCCTAGTGCTCTCCTCCCCAGCAGAGACGTGTGCAGGTGGTTGGGGCCTGCCCCTGCGTGTCTGGGCTCCCGTCCACAGCCCCAGCTCAGGGAAGCAGCTCCTCAGCCAAGACCTGTAGGAGGCGCGTGGCGCCCCCGCCTGGAAGCCTAGTGCACAGCATGAGGGAAGCGAGCCTCCTTGGGAGAAGAGGAGATAGCCCAGATGCGTGGGGCTGCAATCACTGCTTGGGCGGAGCCGAGTGCGCCTCCAGTACGGCAGAGCTCCAGCTCTGCTCAGAGGCCCGATCTGGCAGAGTGCTGGCGTGAGGCTGCTCTGCCCTGGGCGAGCCTTGCCCAGACTTGCCTCGCGGCTAGGCTTCCAGTCCAGAAAGGAGCGGGCTGCGCGAGACTGGGAGATGCTACTGGCGCCTTCCTGGCCTCAGCTCCACTCCTGCCTTGCCTTTGCACCTAGTCCCCAGGCGTTCTTGTGGAGGGCTTAGTTGCCGGTGGGTTGCACACTGCCAAGCGCTCCAGCTTGAGGGCTCTAGTAGAGGCAAAGTGAGGGCAACTGAAAGTCTATTCTTACGGTTGCTTGACCGCCCAGACTCAGCACAGCACGGAGAGCACAAGGCTCACAGGACCTCTGCCTGTGGTCTGCAGCCCCACACACGCTGAGGCTGACTCGGTGAGCGCCCAGAAGGTGCCTGACAGACGTCATTTCCCTAGTGCTCTCCTCCCCAGCAGAGACGTGTGCAGGTGGTTTGAGCCTGCCCATGCGTGTCTGGGCTCCCGTCCACAGCCCCAGCTCAGGGAAGCAGCTCCTGTGCCAAGACCTGTGGGAGGCGCAGGGGGCCCCGCCTGGAAGCCCAGTTTACAGCATGCGGGAAGCGAGCCTCCTCGGGAGAAGAGAAGGCAGCCCTGCTGTGTGCGGCTGCATTCACTGCTTTGGCGGAGCCGAGTGCGCCTCCAGGACGGCAGAGCTCCAGCTCTGCTCAGAGGCCCGATCTGGCAGAGTTGCTGGCGTGAGGCTGCTCTGCCCTGGGCGAGCCTTGCCCAGACTTGCCTCGCGGCTAGGCTTCCAGTCCAGAAAGGAGCGGGCTGCGCGAGACTGGGAGATGCTACTGGCGCCTTCCTGGCCTCAGCTCCACTCCTGCCTTGCCTTTGCACCTAGTCCCCAGGCGTTCTTGTGGAGGGCTTAGTTGCCGGTGGGTTGCACACTGCCAAGCGCTCCAGCTTGAGGGCTCTAGTAGAGGCAAAGTGAGGGCAACTGAAAGTCTATTCTTACGGTTGCTTGACCGCCCAGACTAGGCACAGCACGGAGAGCACAAGGCTCACAGGGCCTCTGGCTGTGGTCTGCAGCCCCACACACGCTGCGGCTGACTCGGTGAGCGCCCAGAAGGTGCCTGACAGACGTCATTTCCCTAGTGCTCTCCTCCCCAGCAGAGACGTGTGCAGGTGGTTGGGGCCTGCCCCTGCGTGTCTGGGCTCCCGTCCACAGCCCCAGCTCAGGAAGCAGCTCCTCAGCCAAGACCTGTAGGAGGCGCGTGGCGCCCCCGCCTGGAAGCCTAGTGCACAGCATGAGGGAAGCGAGCCTCCTTGGGAGAAGATTAGGCAGCCCAGATGCGTGGGGCTGCAATCAATGCTTGGGCGGAGCCGAGTGCGCCTCCAGTACGGCAGAGCTCCAGCTCTGCTCAGAGGCCCGATCTGGCAGAGTGCTGGCGTGAGGCTGCTCTGCCCTGGGCGAGCCTTGCCCAGACTTGCCTCGCGGCTAGGCTTCCTGTCCAGAAAGGAGCGGGCTGCGCGAGACTGGGAGATGCTACTGGCGCCTTCCTGGCCTCAGCTCCACTCCTGCCTTGCCTTTGCACCTAGTCCCCAGGCGTTCTTGTGGAGGGCTTAGTTGCCGGTGGTTGCACACTGCCAAGCGCTCCAGCTTGAGGGCTCTATTAGAGGCAATGGGAGGGCAACTGCAGGCCTCCTCCAGCGGTTGCTTGACCGCCCAGACTCAGCACAGCACGGAGAGCACAAGGCTCACAGGGCCTCTGGCTGTGGTCTGCAGCCCCACACACGCTGATGCTGACTCGGTGAGCGCCCAGAAGGTGCCTGACAGACGTCATTTCCCTAGTGCTCTCCTCCCCAGCAGAGACGTGTGCAGGCGGTTGGGGCCTGCCCCTGGCGTGTCTGGGCTCCCGTCCGCAGCCCCAGCTCAGGAAGCAGCTCCTCAGCCAAGACCTGTAGGAGGCGCGGGGCGCCCGCGCCTGGAAGCCTAGTGCACAGCATGAGGGAAGCGAGCCTCCTTGGGAGAAGAGGAGGCAGCCCAGATGCGTGGGGCTGCAATCACTGCTTGGGCGGAGCCGAGTGCGCCTCCAGTACGGCAGAGCTCAGCTCTGCTCAGAGGCCCGATCTGGCAGAGTTGCTGGCGTGAGGCTGCTTTGCCCTGGGCAAGCCTTGCCCAGACTTGCCTCGTGGCTAGGCTTCCAGTCCAGAAAGGAGCGGGCTGCGCGAGACTGGGAGATGCTACTGGCGCCTACCTGGCCTCAGCTCCACTCCTGCCTTGCCTTTGCACCTAGTCCCCAGGCGTTCTTGTGGAGGGCTTAGTTGCCGGTGGGTTGCACACTGCCAAGCGCTCCAGCTTGAGAGCTCTAGTAGAGGCAAAGTGAGGGCAACTGAAAGTCTATTCTTACGGTTGCTTGACCGCCAAGACTCAGCACAGCACGGAGAGCACAAGGCTCACAGGGCCTCTGCCTGTGGTCTGCAGCCCCACACACGCTGAGGCTGACTCGGTGAGCGCCCAGAAGGTGCCTGACAGACGTCACATTTCCCTAGTGCTCTCCTCCCCAGCAGAGACGTGTGCAGGTGGTTGGGGCCTGCCCCTGCGTGTCTGGGCTCCCGTCCACAGCCCCAGCTCAGGGAAGCAGCTCCTCAGCCAAGACCTGTAGGAGGCGCGTGGCGCCCCCGCCTGGAAGCCTAGTGCACAGCATGAGGGAAGCGAGCCTCCTTGGGAGAAGAGGAGGCAGCCCAGATGCGTGGGGCTGCAATCACTGCTTGGGCGGAGCCGAGTGCGCCTCCAGTACGGCAGAGCTCCAGCTCTGCTCAGAGGACCGATCTGGCAGAGTTGCTGGCGTGAGGCTGCTTTTCCCTGGGCGAGCCTTGCCCAGACTTGCCTCGCGGCTAGGCTTCCAGTCCAGAAAAGAGCGGGCTGCGCGAGTCTGGGAGATGCTACTGGCGCCTTCCTGGCCTCAGCTCCACTCCTGCCTTGCCTTTGCACCTAGTCCCCAGGCGTTCTTGTGGAGGGCTTAGTTGCCGGTGGGTTGCACACTGCCAAGCGCTCCAGCTTGAGGGCTCTAGTAGAGGCAAAGTGAGGGCAACTGAAAGTCTATTCTTACGGTTGCTTGACAGCCCAGACTCAGCACAGCACGGAGAGCACAAGGCTCACAGGGCCTCTGGCTGTGGTCTGCAGCCCCACACACGCTGAGGCTGACTCGGTGAGCGCCCAGAAAGTGCCTGACAGACGTCATTTCCCTAGTGCTCTCCTCCCCAGCAGAGACGTGTGCAGGTGGTTGGGGCCTGCCCCTGCGTGTCTGGGCTCCCGTCTGCAGCCCCAGCTCAGGGAAGCAGCTCCTCAGCCAAGACCTGTAGGAGGCGCGTGGCGCCCCCGCCTGGAAGCCTAGTGCACAGCATGAGGGAAGCGAGCCTCCTTGGGAGAAGAGGAGGCAGCCCAGATGCGTGGGGCTGCAATCACTGCTTGGGCGGAGCCGAGTGCGCCTCCAGTACGGCAGAGCTCCAGCTCTGCTCAGAGGCCCGATCTGGCAGAGTTGCTGGCGTGAGGCTGCTTTTCCCAGGGCGAGCCTTGCCCAGACTTGCCTCGCGGCTAGGCTTCCAGTCCAGAAAAGAGCGGGCTGCGCGAGACTGGGAGATGCTACTGGCGCCTTCCTGGCCTCAGCTCCACTCCTGCCTTGCCTTTGCACCTAGTCCCCAGGCGTTCTTGCGGAGGGCTTAGTTGCCGGTGGGTTACACACTGCCAAGCGCTCCAGCTTGAGGGCTCTAGTAGAGGCAAAGTGAGGGCAACTGAAAGTCTATTCTTACGGTTGCTTGACCGCCCAGACTCAGCACAGCACGGAGAGCACAAGGCTCACAGGGCCCCTGGCTGGGGTCTGCAGCCCCACACACGAGGAGGCTGACTCGGTGAGCGCCCAGAAGGTGCCTGACAGACGTCATTTCCCTAGTGCTCTCCTCCCCAGCAGAGACGTGTGCAGGTGGTTGGGGCCTGCCCCTGTGTGTCTGGGCTCCCGTCCACAGCCCCAGCTCAGGGAAGCAGCTCCTGAGCCAAGACCTGTGGGAGGCGCAGGGGGCCCCGCCTGGAAGCCTAGTTTACAGCATGTGGGAAGCGAGCCTCCTCGGGAGAAGTGAAGGCAGCCCTGCTGTGTGCGGCTGCATTCACTGCTTTGGCGGAGCCGAGTGCGCCTCCAGTACGGGAGAGCTCCAGCTCTGCTCAGAGGCCCGATCTGGCAGAGTTGCTGGCGTGAGGCTGCTCTGCCCTGGGCGAGCCTTGCCCAAACTTGCCTCGCGGCTAGGCTTCCAGTCCAGAAAGGAGCGGGCTGCGCGAGACTGGGAGATGCTACTGGCGCCTTCCTGGCCTCAGCTCCACTCCTGCCTTGCCTTTGCACCTAGTCCCCAGGCGTTCTTGTGCAGGGCTTAGTTGCCGGTGGGTTGCACACTGCCAAGCGCTCCAGCATGAGAGCTCTAGTAGAGGCAAAGTGAGGGCAACTGAAAGTCTATTCTTACGGTTGCTTGACCGCCCAGACTCAGCACAGCACGGAGAGCACAAGGCTCACAGGGCCTCTGGCTGTGGTCTGCAGCCCCACACACGCTGATGCTGACTCGGTGAGCGCCCAGAAGGTGCCTGACAGACGTCATTTCCCTAGTGCTCTCCTCCCCAGCAGAGACGTGTGCAGGTGGTTGGGGCCTGCCCCTGCGTGTCTGGGCTCCCGTCCACAGCCCCAGCTCAGGGAAGCAGCTCCTGAGCCAAGACCTGAGGGAGGCGCGGGGCGCCCCCGCCTGGAAGCCTAGTGCACAGCATGAGGGAAGCGAGCCTCCTTGGGAGAAGAGGAGGCAGCCCAGATGCGTGGGGCTGCAATCACTGCTTTGGCGGAGCCGAGTGCGCCTCCAGTACGGCAGAGCTCCAGCTCTGCTCAGAGGCCCGATCTGGCAGAGTTGCTGGCGTGAGGCTGCTCTGCCATGGGCGAGCCTTGCCCAAACTTGCCTCGCGGCTAGGCTTCCAGTCCAGAAAGGAGCGGGCTGCGCGAGACTGGGAGATGCTACTGGCGCCTTCCTGGCCTCAGCCCCACTCCTGCCTTGCCTTTGCACCTAGTCCCCAGGCGTTCTTGTGGAGGGCTTATTTACCGGTGGGTTGCACACTGCCAAGCGCTTCAGCAGTGAGGGCTCTATTAGAGGCAATGGGAGGTCAACTGCAGGGCTCCTCCAGCGGTTGCTTGTCCGCCCAGACTCAGCACAGCACAGAGAGCACAAGGCTCTCAGGGCCCCTGGCTGGGGTCTGCAGCCCCACACACGAGGAGGCTGACTCGGTGAGCGCCCAGAAGGTGCCTGACAGACATCATTTCCCTAGTGCTCTCCTCCCCAGCAGAGACGTGTGCAGGTGGTTGGGGCCTGCCCCTGCGTGTCTGGGCTCCCGTCCACAGCCCCAGCTCAGGGAAGCAGCTCCTCAGCCAAGACCTGTAGGAGGCGCGGGGCGCCCCCGCCTGTAAGCCTCGTGCACAGCATGCGAGAAGCGAGCCTCCTTGGGAGAAGAGAAGGCAGCCCAGATGCGTGGGGCTGCAATCACTGCTTGGGCGGAGCCGAGTGCGCATCCAGTACGGCAGAGCTCCAGCTCTGCTCAGAGGCCCGATCTGCCAGAGTGCTTGTGGGAGGCTGCTCTGCCATGGGCGAGCCTTGCCCAAACTTGCCTCGCGGCTAGGCTTCCAGTCCAGAAATGAGCGGGCTGCGCGAGACTGGGAGATGCTACTGGCGCCTTCCTGGCCTCAGCTCCACTCCTGCCTTGCCTTTGCACCTAGTCCCCAGGCGTTCTTGTGGAGGGCTTAGTTGCCGGTGGGTTACACACTGCCAAGCGCTCCAGCTTGAGGGCTCTAGTAGAGGCAAAGTGAGGGCAACTGAAAGTCTATTCTTACGGTTGCTTGACCGCCCAGACTCAGCACAGCACGGAGAGCACAAGGCTCACAGGGCCCCTGGCTGGGGTCTGCAGCCCCACACACGAGGAGGCTGACTCGGTGAGCGCCCAGAAGGTGCCTGACAGACGTCATTTCCCTAGTGCTCTCCTCCCCAGCAGAGACGTGTGCAGGTGGTTGGGGCCTGCCCCTGTGTGTCTGGGCTCCCGTCCACAGCCCCAGCTCAGGGAAGCAGCTCCTGAGCCAATACCTGTGGGAGGCGCAGGGGGCCCCGCCTGGAAGCTTAGTTTACAGCATGTGGGAAGCGAGCCTCCTCGGGAGAAGTGAAGGCAGCCCTGCTGTGTGCGGCTGCATTCACTGCTTTGGCGGAGCCGAGTGCGCCTCCAGTACGGGAGAGCTCCAGCTCTGCTCAGAGGCCCGATCTGGCAGAGTTGCTGGCGTGAGGCTGCTCTGCCCTGGGCGAGCCTTGCCCAAACTTGCCTCGCGGCTAGGCTTCCAGTCCAGAAAGGAGCGGGCTGCGCGAGACCTGGAGATGCTACTGGCGCCTTCCTGGCCTCAGCTCCACTCCTGCCTTGCCTTTGCACCTAGTCCCCAGGCGTTCTTGTGGAGGGCTTAGTTGCCGGTGGGTTGCACACTGCCAAGCGCTCCAGCATGAGAGCTCTAGTAGAGGCAAATTGAGGGCAACTGAAAGTCTATTCGTACGGTTGCTGGACCGCCCAGACTCAGCACAGCACGGAGAGCACAAGGCTCACAGGGCCTCTGGCTGTGGTCTGCAGCCCCACACACGCTGATGCTGACTCGGTGAGCGCCCAGAAGGTGCCTGACAGACGTCATTTCCCTAGTGCTCTCCTCCCCAGCAGAGACGTGTGCAGGTGGTTGGGGCCTGCCCCTGCGTGTCTGGGCTCCCGTCCACAGCCCCAACTCAGGGAAGCAGCTCCTGAGCCAAGACCTGTGGGAGGCGCGGGGCGCCCCCGCCTGGAAACCTACTGCACAGCATGAGGGAAGCGAGCCTCCTTGGGAGAAGAGGAGGCAGCCCAGATGCGTGGGGCTGCAATCACTGCTTTGGCGGAGCCGAGTGCGCCTCCAGTACGGCAGAGCTCCAGCTCTGCTCAGAGGCCCGATCTGGCAGAGTTGCTGGCGTGAGGCTGCTCTGCCATGGGCGAGCCTTGCCCAAATTTGCCTCGCGGCTAGGCTTCCAGTCCAGAAAGGAGCGGGCTGCGCGAGACTGGGAGATGCTACTGGCGCCTTCCTGGCCTCAGCTCCACTCCTGCCTTGCCTTTGCACCTAGTCCCCAGGCGTTCTTGTGGAGGGCTTATTTGCCGGTGGGTTGCACACTGCCAAGCGCTTCAGCAGTGAGGGCTCTATTAGAGGCAATGGGAGGTCAACTGCAGGGCTCCTCCAGCGGTAGCTTGTCCGCCCAGACTCAGCACAGCACGGAGAGCACAAGGCTCTCAGGGCCCCTGGCTGGGGTCTGCAGCCCCACACACGAGGAGGCTGACTCGGTGAGCGCCCAGAAGTTGCCTGACAGACATCATTTCCCTAGTGCTCTCCTCCCCAGCAGAGACGTGTGCAGGTGGTTGGGGCCTGCCCCTGCGTGTCTGGGCTCCCGTCCACAGCCCCAGCTCAGGGAAGCAGCTCCTCAACCAAAACCTGTAGGAGGCGCGGGGCGCCCCCGCCTGTAAGCCTCGTGCACAGCATGCGGGAAGCGAGCCTCCTTGGGAGAAGAGAAGGCAGCCCAGATGCGTGGGGCTGCAATCACTGCTTGGGCGGAGCCGAGTGCGCATCCAGTACGGCAGAGCTCCAGCTCTGCTCAGAGGCCCGATCTGCCAGAGTGCTTGTGGGAGGCTGCTCTGCCCTGGGCGAGCCTTGCCCAGATTTGCCTCGCGGCTAGGCTTCCAGTCCAGGAAGGAGCGGGCTGCGCGAGATTGGGAGATGCTACTGGCGCCTTCCTGGCCTCAGCTCCACTCCTGCCTTGCCTTTGCACCTAGTCCCCAGGCGTTCTTGTGGACGACTTAGTTGCCGGTGGGTTGCACACTGCCAAGCGCTCCAGCAGTGAGGGCTCTATTAGAGGCAATGGGAGGGCAACTGCAGGCCTCCTCCAGCGGTTGCTTGACCGCCCAGACTCAGCACAGCACGGAGAGCACAAGGCTCACAGGGCCTCTGGCTGTGGTCTGCAGCCCCACACACGCTGATGCTGACTCGGTGAGCGCCCAGAAGGTGCCTGACAGACGTCATTTCCCTAGTGCTCTCCTCCCCAACAGAGACGTGTGCAGGTGGTTGGGGCCTGCCCCTGCGTGTCTGGCCTCCCGTCCACAGCCCCAGCTCAGGGAAGCAGCTCCTCAGCCAAGACCTGTAGGAGGCGCGGGGCGCCCCCGCCTGGAAGCCTAGTGCACAGCATGAGGGAAGCGAGCCTCCTTGGGAGAAGAGGAGGCAGCCCAGATGCGTGGGGCTGCAATCACTGCTTGGGCGGAGCCGAGTGCGCCTCCAGTACGGCAGAGCTCCAGCTCTGCTCAGAGGCCCGATCTGGCAGAGTTGCTGGCGTGAGGCTGCTCTGCCATGGGCGAGCCTTGCCCAAACTTGCCTCGCGGCTAGGCTTCCAGTCCCGAAATGAGCGGGCTGCGCGAGCCTGGGAGATGCTACTGGCGCCTTCCTGGCCTCAGCTCCACTCCTGCCTTGCCTTTGCACCTAGTCCCCAGGCGTTCTTGTGGAGGGCTTAGTTGCCGGTGGGTTGCACACTGCCAAGCGCTCCAGCTTGAGGGCTCTAGTAGAGACAAAATGAGGGCAACTGAAAGTCTATTCTTACGGTTGCTTGACCGCCCAGACTCAGCACAGCACGGAGAGCACAAGGCTCACATGGACTCTGCCTGTGGTCTGCAGCCCCACACACGAGGAGGCTGACTCGGTGAGTGCCCAGAAGGTGCCTGACAGACGTCATTTCCCTAGTGCTCTCCTCCCCAGCAGAGACGTGTGCAGGTGGTTGGGGCCTGCCCCTGTGTGTCTGGGCTCCCGTCCACAGCCCCAGCTCAGGGAAGCAGCTCCTGAGCCAAGACCTGTGGGAGGCGCAGGGGGCCCCGCCTGGAAGCCTAGTTTACAGCATGTGGGAATCGAGCCTCCTCGGGAGAAGTGAAGGCAGCCCTGCTGTGTGCGGCTGCATTCACTGCTTTGGCGGAGCCGAGTGCGCCTCCAGTACGGGAGAGCTCCAGCTCTGCTCAGAGGCCCGATCTGGCAGAGTTGCTGGCGTGAGGCTGCTCTGCCATGGGCGAGCCTTGCCCAAACTTGCCTCTCGGCTAGGCTTCCAGTCCAGAAAGGAGCGGGCTGCGCAAGACTGGGAGATGCTACTGGCGCCTTCCTGGCCTCAGCTCCACTCCTGCCATGCCTTTGCACCTAGTCCCCAGGCGTTCATGTGGAGGGCTTAGTTGCCGGTGGGTTGCACACTGCCAAGCGCTCCAGCTTGAGGGCTCTATTAGAGGCAAAGTGAGGGCAACTGGAAGTCTATTCTTACGGTTGCTTGACCGCCCAGACTCAGCACAGCATGGAGAGCACAAGGCTCACAGGGCCACTGGCTGGGGTCTGCAGCCCCACACACGCGGAGGCTGACTCGGTGAGCGCCCAGAAGGTGCCTGACAGACGTCATTTCCCTAGTGCTCTCCTCCCCAGCAGAGACGTGTGCAGCCGTTTGGGGCCTGCCCCTGCGTGTCTGGGCTCCCGTCCGCAGCCCCAGCTCAGGGAAGCAGCTCCTCAGCCAAGACCTGTAGGAGGCGCGTGGCGCCCCCGCCTGGAAGCCTAGTGCACAGCATGAGGGAAGCGAGCCTCCTTGGGAGAAGAGGAGGCAGCCCAGATGCGTGGGGCTGCAATCACTGCTTGGGCGGAGCCGAGTGCGCCTCCAGTACGGCAGAGCTCCAGCTCTGCTCAGAGGCCCGATCTGGCAGAGTTCCTGGCGTGAGGCTGCTCTGCCCTGGGCGAGCCTGGCCCAGACTTGCCTCGCGGCTAGGCTTCCAGTCCAGAAAGGAGCGGGCTGCGCGAGACTGGGAGATGCTACTGGCGCCTTCCTGGCCTCAGCTCCACTCCTGCCTTGCCTTTGCACCTAGTCCCCAGGCCTTCTTGTGGAGGGCTTAGTTGCCGGTGGGTTGCACACTGCCAAGCGCTCCAGCTTGAGGGCTCTAGTAGAGGCAAAGTGAGGGCAACTGGAAGTCTATTCTTACGGTTGCTTGACCGCCCAGACTCAGCACAGCACGGAGAGCACAAGGCTCACAGGGCCGCTGCCTGTGGTCTGCAGCCCCACACACGAGGAGGCTGACTCGGTGAGCGCCCAGAAGGTGCCTGACAGACGTCATTTCCCTAGTGCTCTCCTCCCCAGCCGAGACGTGTGCAGGTGGTTGGGGCCTGCCCCTGTGTGTCTGGGCTCCCATCCACAGCCCCAGCTCAGGGAAGCAGCTCCTGAGCCAAGACCTGTGGGAGGCGCAGGGGGCCCCGCCTGGAAGCCTAGTTTACAGCATGTGGGAAGCGAGCCTCCTCGGGAGAAGTGAAGGCAGCCCTGCTGTGTGCGGCTGCATTCACTGCTTTGGCGGAGCCGAGTGCGCCTCCAGTACGGGAGAGCTCCAGCTCTGCTCAGAGGCCCGATCTGGCAGAGTCGCTGGCGTGAGGCTGCTCTGCCCTGGGCGAGCCTTGCCCAGACTTGCCTCGCGGCTAGGCTTCCAGTCCAGGAAGGAGCGGGCTGCGCGAGATTGGGAGATGCTACTGGCGCCTTCCTGGCCTCAGCTCCACTCCTGCCTTGCCTTTGCACCTAGTCCCCAGGCGTTCTTGTGGACGACTTAGTTGCCGGTGGGTTGCACACTGCCAAGCGCTCCAGCAGTGAGGGCTCTATTAGAGGCAATGGGAGGGCAACTGCAGGCCTCCTCCAGCGGTTGCTTGACCGCCCAGACTCAGCACAGCACGGAGAGCACAAGGCTCACAGGGCCCCTGGCTGGGGTCTGCAGCCCCACACACGCGGAGGGTGACTCGGTGAGCGCCCAGAAGGTGCCTGACAGACGTCATTTCCCTAGTGCTCTCCTCCCCAGCAGAGACGTGTGCAGGTGGTTGGGGCCTGCCCCTGCGTGTCTGGGCTCCCGTCCACAGCCCCAGCTCAGGGAAGCAGCTCCTCAGCCAAGACCTGTAGGAGGCGCGGGGCGCCCCCGCCTGGAAGCCTAGTGCACAGCATGAGGGAAGCGAGCCTCCTTGGGAGAAGAGGAGGCAGCCCAGATGGGTGGGGCTGCAATTACTGCTTGGGCGGAGCCGAGTGCCCCTCCAGTACGGCAGAGCTCCAGCTCTGCTCAGAGGCCCGAACTGGCAGAGTACTGGCGTGAGGCTGCTCTGCCCTGGGCGAGCCTTGCCCAGACTTGCCTCGCGGCTAGGCTTCCATTCGAGGAAGGAGCAGGCTTCGGGAGACTGGGAGATGCTACTGGCACCTTCCTGGCCTCAGCTCCACTCCTGCGTTGCCTTTGCACCTAGTCCTCAGGCGTTCTTGTGGAGGGCTTAGTTGCCGGTGGGTTGCACACTGCCAAGCGCTCCAGCAGTGAGGGCTCTATTAGAGGCAATGGGAGGGCAACTGCAGGGCTCCTCCAGCGGTTGCTTGACCGCCCAGACTCAGCACAGCACGGAGAGCACAAGGCTCACAGGGCCTCTGGCTGTAGTCTGCAGCCCCACACACGCTGAGGCTGACTCGGTTAGCACCCAGAAGGTGCCTGACAGACGTCATTTCCCTAGTGCTCTCCTCCCCAGCAGAGACGTGTGCAGGTGGTTGTGGCCTGCCCCTGCGTGTCTGGGCTCCCGTCCACAGCCCCAGCTCAGGGAAGCAGCTCCTCAGCCAAGACCTGTAGGAGGCGCGGGGCGCCCCCGCCTGGAAGCCTAGTGCACAGCATGAGGGAAGCGAGCCTCCTTGGGAGAAGAGGAGGCAGCCCAGATGCGTGGGGCTGCAATTACTGCTTGGGCGGAGCCGAGTGCCCCTCCAGTACGGCAGAGCTCCAGCTCTGCTCAGAGGCCCGATCTGGCAGAGTGCTGGCGTGAGGCTGCTCTGCCCTGGGCGAGCCTTGCCCAGACTTGCCTCGCGGCTAGGCTTCCATTCGAGGGAGGAGCAGGCTGCGCGAGACTGGGAGATGCTACTGGCACCTTCCTGGCCTCAGCTCCACTCCTGCCTTGCCTTTGCACCTAGTCCCCAGGCGTTCTTGTGGAGGGCTTAGTTGCCGGTGGGTTGCACACTGCCAAGCGCTCCAGCTTGAGGGTTCTAGTAGAGGCAAAGTGAGGGCAACTGGAAGTCTATTCTTACGGTTGCTTGACCGCCCAGACTCAGCACAGCACGGAGAGCACAAGGCTCACAGGGCCCCTGGCTGGGGTCTGCAGCCCCACACACGCGGAGGCTGACTCGGTGAGCGCCCAGAAGGTGCCTGACAGACGTCATTTCCCTAGTGCTCTCCTCCCCAGCAGAGACGTGTGCAGGTGGTTGGGGCCTGCCCCTGCGTGTCTGGGCTCCCGTCCACAGCCCCAGCTCAGGGAAGCAGCTCCTGAGCCAAGACCTGAAGAGGGCGCAGGGGGCCCCGCCTGGAAGCCTAGTTTACAGCATGCGGGAAGCGAGCCTCCTCGGGAGAAGAGAAGGCAGCCCTGCTGTGTGCGGCTGCATTCACTGCTTTGGCGGAGCCGAGTGCGCCTCCAGTACGGCAGAGCTCCAGCTCTGCTCAGAGGCCCGATCTGGCAGAGTTGCTGGCGTGAGGCTGCTCTGCCCTGATCGAGCCTTGCCCAGACTTGCCTCGCGGCTAGGCTTCCAGTCCAGAAAGGAGCGGGCTGCGCGAGACTGGGAGATGCTACTGGCGCCTTCCTGGCCTCAGCTCCACTCCTGCCTTGCCTTTGCACCTAGTCCCCAGGCGTTCTTGTGGAGGGCTTAGTTGCCGGTGGTTTGCACACTGCCAAGCGCTCCAGCTTCAGGGCTCTAGTAGAGGCAAAGTGAGGGCAACTGAAAGTCTATTCTTACGGTTGCTTGACCGCCCAGACTCAGCACAGCACGGAGAGCACAAGGCTCACAGGACCTCTGCCTGTGGTCTGCAGCCCCACACACGCTGAGGCTGACTCGGTGAGCGCCCAGAAGGTGCCTGACAGACGTCATTTCCCTAGTGCTCTCCTCCCCAGCAGAGACGTGTGCAGGTGGTTTGAGCCTGCCCCTGCGTGTCTGGGCTCCCGTCCACAGCCCCAGCTCAGGGAAGCAGCTCCTGTGCCAAGACCTGTGGGAGGCGCAGGGGGCCCCGCCTGGAAGCCCAGTTTACAGCATGTGGGAAGCGAGCCTCCTCGGGAGAAGAGAAGGCAGCCCTGCTGTGTGCGGCTGCATTCACTGCTTGGGCGGAGCCGAGTGCGCCTCCAGTACGGCAGAGCTGCAGCTCTGCTCAGAGGCCCGATCTGGAAGAGTGCTGGCGTGAGGCTGCTCTGCCATCGGCGAGCCTTGCCCAGACTTGCCTCGCGGCTAGGCTTCCAGTCCAGGAAGGAGCGGGCTGCGCGAGACTGGGAGATGCTACTGGCGCCTTCCTGGCCTCAGCTCCACTCCTGCCTTGCCTTTGCACCTAGTCCCCAGGCGTTCTTGTGGAGGGCTTAGTTGCCGGTGGGTTGCACACTGCCAAGCGCTCCAGCTTGAGGGCTCTATTAGAGGTAAAGTGAGGGCAACTGGAAGTCTATTCTTACGGTTGCTTGACCGCCCAGACTCAGCACAGCACGGAGAGCACAAGGCTCACAGGGCCCCTGGCTGGGGTCTGCAGCCCCACACACGCGGAGGCTGACTCGGTGAGCGCCCAGAAGGTGCCTGACAGACGTCATTTCCCTAGTGCTCTCCTCCCCAGCAGACACGTGTGCAGGTGGTTGGGGCCTGCCCCTGCGTGTCTGGGCTCCCGTCCGCAGCCCCAGCTCAGGGAAGCAGCTCCTCAGCCAAGACCTGTAGGAGGCGCGTGGCGCCCCCGCCTGGAAGCCTAGTGCACAGCATGAGGGAAGCGAGCCTCCTTGGGAGAAGAGGAGGCAGCCCAGATGCGTGGGGCTGCAATCACTGCTTGGGCGGAGCCGAGTGCGCCTCCAGTACGGCAGAGCTCCAGCTCTGCTCAGAGGCCCGATCTGGCAGAGTTCCTGGCGTGAGGCTGCTCTGCCCTGGGCGAGCCTGGCCCAGACTTGCCTCGCGGCTAGGATTCCAGTCCAGAAAGGAGCGGGCTGCGCGAGACTGGGAGATGCTACTGGCGCCTTCCTGGCCTCAGCTCCACTCCTGCCTTGCCTTTGCACCTAGTCCCCAGGCCTTCTTGTGGAGGGCTTAGTTGCCGGTGGGTTGCACACTGCCAAGCGCTCCAGCTTGAGGGCTCTAGTAGAGGCAAAGTGAGGGCAACTGGAAGTCTATTCTTACGGTTGCTTGACCGCCCAGACTCAGCACAGCACGGAGAGCACAAGGCTCACAGGGCCGCTGCCTGTGGTCTGCAGCCCCACACACGAGGAGGCTGACTCGGTGAGCGCCCAGAAGGTGCCTGACAGACGTCATTTCCCTAGTGCTCTCCTCCCCAGCCGAGACGTGTGCAGGTGGTTGGGGCCTGCCCCTGTGTGTCTGGGCTCCCATCCACAGCCCCAGCTCAGGGAAGCAGCTCCTGAGCCAAGACCTGTGGGAGGCGCAGGTGGCCCCGCCTGGAAGCCTAGTTTACAGCATGTGGGAAGCGAGCCTCCTCGGGAGAAGTGAAGGCAGCCCTGCTGTGTGCGGCTGCATTCACTGCTTTGGCGGAGCCGAGTGCGCCTCCAGTACGGGAGAGCTCCAGCTCTGCTCAGAGGCCCGATCTGGCAGAGTCGCTGGCGTGAGGCTGCTCTGCCCTGGGCGAGCCTTGCCCAGACTTGCCTCGCGGCTAGGCTTCCAGTCCAGGAAGGAGCGGGCTGCGCGAGATTGGGAGATGCTACTGGCGCCTTCCTGGCCTCAGCTCCACTCCTGCCTTGCCTTTGCACCTAGTCCCCAGGCGTTCTTGTGGACGACTTAGTTGCCGGTGGGTTGCACACTGCCAAGCGCTCCAGCAGTGAGGGCTCTATTAGAGGCAATGGGAGGGCAACTGCAGGCCTCCTCCAGCGGTTGCTTGACCGCCCAGACTCAGCACAGCACGGAGAGCACAAGGCTCACAGGGCCCCTGGCTGGGGTCTGCAGCCCCACACACGCGGAGGCTGACTCGGTGAGCGCCCAGAAGGTGCCTGACAGACGTCATTTCCCTAGTGCTCTCCTCCCCAGCAGAGACGTGTGCAGGTGGTTGGGGCCTGCCCCTGCGTGTCTGGGCTCCCGTCCACAGCCCCAGCTCAGGGAAGCAGCTCCTCAGCCAAGACCTGTAGGAGGCGCGGGGCGCCCCCGCCTGGAAGCCTAGTGCACAGCATGAGGGAAGCGAGCCTCCTTGGGAGAAGAGGAGGCAGCCCAGATGGGTGGGGCTGCAATTACTGCTTGGGCGGAGCCGAGTGCCCCTCCAGTACGGCAGAGCTCCAGCTCTGCTCAGAGGCCCGAACTGGCAGAGTACTGGCGTGAGGCTGCTCTGCCCTGGGCGAGCCTTGCCCAGACTTGCCTCGCGGCTAGGCTTCCATTCGAGGAAGGAGCAGGCTTCGGGAGACTGGGAGATGCTACTGGCACCTTCCTGGCCTCAGCTCCACTCCTGCGTTGCCTTTGCACCTAGTCCTCAGGCGTTCTTGTGGAGGGCTTAGTTGCCGGTGGGTTGCACACTGCCAAGCGCTCCAGCAGTGAGGGCTCTATTAGAGGCAATGGGAGGGCAACTGCAGGGCTCCTCCAGCGGTTGCTTGACCGCCCAGACTCAGCACAGCACGGAGAGCACAAGGCTCACAGGGCCTCTGGCTGTAGTCTGCAGCCCCACACACGCTGAGGCTGACTCGGTTAGCACCCAGAAGGTGCCTGACAGACGTCATTTCCCTAGTGCTCTCCTCCCCAGCAGAGACGTGTGCAGGTGGTTGGGGCCTGCCCCTGCGTGTCTGGGCTCCCGTCCACAGCCCCAGCTCAGGGAAGCAGCTCCTCAGCCAAGACCTGTAGGAGGCGCGGGGCGCCCCCGCCTGGAAGCCTAGTGCACAGCATGAGGGAAGCGAGCCTCCTTGGGAGAAGAGGAGGCAGCCCAGATGCGTGGGGCTGCAATTACTGCTTGGGCGGAGCCGAGTGCCCCTCCAGTACGGCAGAGCTCCAGCTCTGCTCAGAGGCCCGATCTGGCAGAGTGCTGGCGTGAGGCTGCTCTGCCCTGGGCGAGCCTTGCCCAGACTTGCCTCGCGGCTAGGCTTCCATTCGAGGGAGGAGCAGGCTGCGCGAGACTGGGAGATGCTACTGGCACCTTCCTGGCCTCAGCTCCACTCCTGCCTTGCCTTTGCACCTAGTCCCCAGGCGTTCTTGTGGAGGGCTTAGTTGCCGGTGGGTTGCACACTGCCAAGCGCTCCAGCTTGAGGGTTCTAGTAGAGGCAAAGTGAGGGCAACTGGAAGTCTATTCTTACGGTTGCTTGACCGCCCAGACTCAGCACAGCACGGAGAGCACAAGGCTCACAGGGCCCCTGGCTGGGGTCTGCAGCCCCACACACGCGGAGGCTGACTCGGTGAGCGCCCAGAAGGTGCCTGACAGACGTCATTTCCCTAGTGCTCTCCTCCCCAGCAGAGACGTGTGCAGGTGGTTGGGGCCTGCCCCTGCGTGTCTGGGCTCCCGTCCACAGCCCCAGCTCAGGGAAGCAGCTCCTGAGCCAAGACCTGAAGAGGGCGCAGGGGGCCCCGCCTGGAAGCCTAGTTTACAGCATGCGGGAAGCGAGCCTCCTCGGGAGAAGAGAAGGCAGCCCTGCTGTGTGCGGCTGCATTCACTGCTTTGGCGGAGCCGAGTGCGCCTCCAGTACGGCAGAGCTCCAGCTCTGCTCAGAGGCCCGATCTGGCAGAGTTGCTGGCGTGAGGCTGCTCTGCCCTGATCGAGCCTTGCCCAGACTTGCCTCGCGGCTAGGCTTCCAGTCCAGAAAGGAGCGGGCTGCGCGAGACTGGGAGATGCTACTGGCGCCTTCCTGGCCTCAGCTCCACTCCTGCCTTGCCTTTGCACCTAGTCCCCAGGCGTTCTTGTGGAGGGCTTAGTTGCCGGTGGTTTGCACACTGCCAAGCGCTCCAGCTTCAGGGCTCTAGTAGAGGCAAAGTGAGGGCAACTGAAAGTCTATTCTTACGGTTGCTTGACCGCCCAGACTCAGCACAGCACGGAGAGCACAAGGCTCACAGGACCTCTGCCTGTGGTCTGCAGCCCCACACACGCTGAGGCTGACTCGGTGAGCGCCCAGAAGGTGCCTGACAGACGTCATTTCCCTAGTGCTCTCCTCCCCAGCAGAGACGTGTGCAGGTGGTTTGAGCCTGCCCCTGCGTGTCTGGGCTCCCGTCCACAGCCCCAGCTCAGGGAAGCAGCTCCTGTGCCAAGACCTGTGGGAGGCGCAGGGGGCCCCGCCTGGAAGCCCAGTTTACAGCATGTGGGAAGCGAGCCTCCTCGGGAGAAGAGAAGGCAGCCCTGCTGTGTGCGGCTGCATTCACTGCTTGGGCGGAGCCGAGTGCGCCTCCAGTACGGCAGAGCTGCAGCTCTGCTCAGAGGCCCGATCTGGAAGAGTGCTGGCGTGAGGCTGCTCTGCCATCGGCGAGCCTTGCCCAGACTTGCCTCGCGGCTAGGCTTCCAGTCCAGGAAGGAGCGGGCTGCGCGAGACTGGGAGATGCTACTGGCGCCTTCCTGGCCTCAGCTCCACTCCTGCCTTGCCTTTGCACCTAGTCCCCAGGCGTTCTTGTGGAGGGCTTAGTTGCCGGTGGGTTGCACACTGCCAAGCGCTCCAGCTTGAGGGCTCTATTAGAGGTAAAGTGAGGGCAACTGGAAGTCTATTCTTACGGTTGCTTGACCGCCCAGACTCAGCACAGCACGGAGAGCACAAGGCTCACAGGGCCCCTGGCTGGGGTCTGCAGCCCCACACACGCGGAGGCTGACTCGGTGAGCGCCCAGAAGGTGCCTGACAGACGTCATTTCCCTAGTGCTCTCCTCCCCAGCAGAGACGTGTGCAGGTGGTTGGGGCCTGCCCCTGCGTGTCTGGGCTCCCGTCCACAGCCACAGCTCAGGGAAGCAGCTCCTGAGCCAAGACCTGTGGGAGGCGCAGGGGGCCCCGCCTGGAAGCCTAGTTTACAGCATGCGGGAAGCGAGCCTCTTCGGGAGAAGAGAAGGCAGCCCTGCTGTGTGCGCCTGCATTCACTGCTTTGGTGGAGCTGAGTGCGCCTCCACTACGGCAGAGCTCCAGCTCTGCTCAGAGGCCCGATCTGGCAGAGTCGCTGGCGTGAGGCTGCTCTGCCCTGGGCGAGCCTTGCCCAGACTTGCCTCGCGGCTAGGCTTCCAGTCCAGAAAGGAGCGGGCTCCGCGAGACTGGGAGATGCTACTGGCGCCTTCCTGGCCTCAGCTCCACTCCTGCCTTGCCTTTGCACCTAGTCCTCAGGCGTTCTTGTGGAGGGCTTAGTTGCCGGTGGGTTGCACACTGCCAAGCGCTCCAGCAGTGAGGGCTCTATTAGAGGCAATGGGAGGGCAACTGCAGGGCTCCTCCAGCGGTTGCTTGACCGCCCAGACTCAGCACAGCACGGAGAGCACAAGGCTCACAGGGACTCTGGCTGTGGTCTGCAGCCCCACACACGCTGAGGCTGACTCGGTTAGCGCCCAGAAGGTGCCTGACAGACGTCATTTCCCTAGTGCTCTCCTCCCCAGCAGAGACGTGTGCAGGTGGTTGGGGCCTGCCCCTGCGTGTCTGGGCTCCCGTCCACAGCCCCAGCTCAGGGAAGCAGCTCCTCAGCCAAGACCTGTAGGAGGCGCGGGGCGCCCCCGCCTGGAAGCCTAGTGCACAGCATGAGGGAAGCGAGCCTCCTTGGGAGAAGAGGAGGCAGCCCAAATGCGTGGGGTGCAATTACTGCTTGGGCGGAGCCGAGTGCCCCTCCAGTACGGCAGAGCTCCAGCTCTGCTCAGAGGCCCGATCTGGCAGAGTGCTGGCGTGAGGCTGCTCTGCCCTGGGCGAGCCTTGCCCAGACTTGCCTCGCGGCTAGGCTTCCATTCGAGGGAGGAGCAGGCTGCGCGAGACTGGGAGATGCTATTGGCACCTTCCTGGCCTCAGCTCCACTCCTGCCTTGCCTTTGCACCTAGTCCCCAGGCGTTCTTGTGGAGGGCTTAGTTGCCGGTGGGTTGCACACTGCCAAGAGCTCCAGCTTGAGGGCTCTAGTAGAGGCAAAGTGAGGGCAACTGGAAGTCTATTCTTACGGTTGCTTGACCGCCCAGACTCAGCACAGCACGGAGAGCACAAGGCTCACAGGGCCCCTGGCTGGGGTCTGCAGCCCCACACACGCGGAGGCTGACTCGGTGAGCGCCCAGAAGGTGCCTGACAGACGTCATTTCCCTAGTGCTCTCCTCCCCAGCAGAGACGTGTGCAGGTGGTTGGGGCCTGCCCCTGCGTGTCTGGGCTCCCGTCCACAGCCCCAGCTCAGGGAAGCAGCTCCTGAGCCAAGACCTGAAGAGGGCGCAGGGGGCCCCGCCTGGAAGCCTAGTTTACAGCATGCGGGAAGCGAGCCTCCTCGGGAGAAGAGAAGGCAGCCCTGCTGTGTGCGTCTGCATTCACTGCTTTGGCGGAGCCGAGTGCGCCTCCAGTACGGCAGAGCTCCAGCTCTGCTCAGAGGCCCGATCTGGCAGAGTTGCTGGCGTGAGGCTGCTCTGCCCTGGGCGAGCCTTGCCCAGACTTGCCTCGCGGCTAGGCTTCCAGTCCAGAAAGGAGCGGGCTGCGCGAGACTGGGAGATGCTACTGGCGCCTTCCTGGCCTCAGCTCCACTCCTGCCTTGCCTTTGCACCTAGTCCACAGGCGTTCTTGTGGAGGGCTTAGTTGCCGGTGGGTTGCACACTGCCAAGCGCTCCAGCTTGAGGGCTCTATTAGAGGCAAAGTGAGGGCAACTGGAAGTCTATTCTTACGGTTGCTTGACCGCCCAGACTCAGCACAGCACGGAGAGCACAAGGCTCACAGGGCCCCTGGCTGGGGTCTGCAGCCCCACACACGCGGAGGCTGACTCGGTGAGCGCCCAGAAGGTGCCTGACAGACGTCATTTCCCTAGTGCTCTCCTCCCCAGCAGAGACGTGTGCAGGTGGTTGGGGCCTGCCCCTGCGTGTCTGGGCTCCCGTCCACAGCCCCAGCTCAGGGAAGCAGCTCCTCAGCCAAGACCTGTAGGAGGCGCGGGGCGCCCCCACCTGGAAGCCTAGTGCACAGCATGAGGGAAGCGAGCCTCCTTGGGAGAAGAGGAGGCAGCCCAGATGGGTGGGGCTGCAATTACTGCTTGGGCGGAGCCGAGTGCCCCTCCAGTACGGCAGAGCTCCAGCTCTGCTCAGAGGCCCGAACTGGCAGAGTGCTGGCGTGAGGCTGCTCTGCCCTGGGCGAGCCTTGCCCAGAATTGCCTCGCGGCTAGGCTTCCATTCGAGGAAGGAGCAGGCTACGGGAGACTGGGAGATGCTACTGGCACCTTCCTGGCCTCAGCTCCACTCCTGCGTTGCCTTTGCACCTAGTCCTCAGGCGTTCTTGTGGAGGGCTTAGTTGCCGGTGGGTTGCACACTGCCAAGCGCTCCAGCAGTGAGGGCTCTATTAGAGGCAATGGGAGGGCAACTGCAGGGCTCCTCCAGCGGTTGCTTGACCGCCCAGACTCAGCACAGCACGGAGAGCACAAGGCTCACAGGGCCTCTGGCTGTGGTCTGCAGCCCCACACACGCTGAGGCTGACTCGGTTAGCGCCCAGAAGGTGCCTGACAGACGTCATTTCCCTAGTGCTCTCCTCCCCAGCAGAGACGTGTGCAGGTGGTTGGGGCCTGCCCCTGCGTGTCTGGGCTCCCGTCCACAGCCCCAGCTCAGGGAAGCAGCTCCTCAGCCAAGACCTGTAGGAGGCGCGGGGCGCCCCCGCCTGGAAGCCTAGTGCACAGCATGAGGGAAGCGAGCCTCCTTGGGAGAAGAGGAGGCAGCCCAGATGCGTGGGGCTGCAATTACTGCTTGGGCGGAGCCGAGTGCCCCTCCAGTACGGCAGAGCTCCAGCTCTGCTCAGAGGCCCGATCTGGCAGAGTTGCTGGCGTGAGGCTGCTCTGCCCTGGGCGAGCCTTGCCCAGACTTGCCTCGCGGCTAGGCTTCCAGTCCAGAAAGGAGCGGGCTGCGCGAGACTGGGAGATGCTACTGGCGCCTTCCTGGCCTCAGCTCCACTCCTGCCTTGCCTTTGCACCTAGTCCCCAGGCGTTCTTGTGGAGGGCTTAGTTGCCGGTGGGTTGCACACTGCCAAGCGCTCCAGCTTGAGGGCTCTATTAGAGGCAAAGTGAGGGCAACTGGAAGTCTATTCTTACGGTTGCTTGACCGCCCAGACTCAGCACAGCACGGAGAGCACAAGGCTCACAGGGCCCCTGGCTGGGGTCTGCAGCCCCACACACGCGGAGGCTGACTCGGTGAGCGCCCAGAAGGTGCCTGACAGACGTCATTTCCCTAGTGCTCTCCTCCCCAGCAGAGACGTGTGCAGGTGGTTGGGGCCTGCCCCTGCGTGTCTGGGCTCCCGTCCACAGCCCCAGCTCAGGGAAGCAGCTCCTGAGCCAAGACCTGTGGAGGGCGCAGGGGGCCCCGCCTGGAAGCCTAGTTTACAGCATGCGGGAAGCGAGCCTCCTCGGGAGAAGAGAAGGCAGCCCTGCTGTGTGCGGCTGCATTCACTGCTTTGGCGGAGCCGAGTGCGCCTCCAGTACGGCAGAGCTCCAGCTCTGCTCAGAGGCCCGATCTGGCAGAGTCGCTGGCGTGAGGCTGCTCTGCCCTGGGCGAGCCTTGCTCAGACTTGCCTCGCGGCTAGGCTTCCAGTCCAGAAAGGAGCGGGCTCCGCGAGACTGGGAGATGCTACTGGCGCCTTCCTGGCCTCAGCTCCACTCCTGCCTTGCCTTTGCACCTAGTCCTCAGGCGTTCTTGTGGAGGGCTTAGTTGCCGGTGGGTTGCACACTGCCAAGCGCTCCAGCAGTGAGGGCTCTATTAGAGGCAATGGGAGGGCAACTGCAGGGCTCCTCCAGCGGTTGCTTGACCGCCCAGACTCAGCACAGCACGGAGAGCACAAGGCTCACAGGGCCTCTGGCTGTGGTCTGCAGCCCCACACACGCTGAGGCTGACTCGGTTAGCGCCCAGAAGGTGCCTGACAGACGTCATTTCCCTAGTGCTCTCCTCCCCAGCAGAGACGTGTGCAGGTGGTTGGGGCCTGCCCCTGCGTGTCTGGGCTCCCGTCCACAGCCCCAGCTCAGGGAAGCAGCTCCTCAGCCAAGACCTGTAGGAGGCGCGGGGCGCCCCCGCCTGGAAGCCTAGTGCACAGCATGAGGGAAGCGAGCCTCCTTGGGAGAAGAGGAGGCAGCCCAAATGCGTGGGGTGCAATTACTGCTTGGGCGGAGCCGAGTGCCCCTCCAGTACGGCAGAGCTCCAGCTCTGCTCAGAGGCCCGATCTGGCAGAGTGCTGGCGTGAGGCTGCTCTGCCCTGGGCGAGCCTTGCCCAGACTTGCCTCGCGGCTAGGCTTCCATTCGAGGGAGGAGCAGGCTGCGCGAGACTGGGAGATGCTATTGGCACCTTCCTGGCCTCAGCTCCACTCCTGCCTTGCCTTTGCACCTAGTCCCCAGGCGTTCTTGTGGAGGGCTTAGTTGCCGGTGGGTTGCACACTGCCAAGAGCTCCAGCTTGAGGGCTCTAGTAGAGGCAAAGTGAGGGCAACTGGAAGTCTATTCTTACGGTTGCTTGACCGCCCAGACTCAGCACAGCACGGAGAGCACAAGGCTCACAGGGCCCCTGGCTGGGGTCTGCAGCCCCACACACGCGGAGGCTGACTCGGTGAGCGCCCAGAAGGTGCCTGACAGACGTCATTTCCCTAGTGCTCTCCTCCCCAGCAGAGACGTGTGCAGGTGGTTGGGGCCTGCCCCTGCGTGTCTGGGCTCCCGTCCACAGCCCCAGCTCAGGGAAGCAGCTCCTGAGCCAAGACCTGAAGAGGGCGCAGGGGGCCCCGCCTGGAAGCCTAGTTTACAGCATGCGGGAAGCGAGCCTCCTCGGGAGAAGAGAAGGCAGCCCTGCTGTGTGCGGCTGCATTCACTGCTTTGGCGGAGCCGAGTGCGCCTCCAGTACGGCAGAGCTCCAGCTCTGCTCAGAGGCCCGATCTGGCAGAGTTGCTGGCGTGAGGCTGCTCTGCCCTGATCGAGCCTTG
Organism: Capricornis sumatraensis; assembly: GCF_032405125.1. NCBI lineage: Eukaryota > Metazoa > Chordata > Mammalia > Artiodactyla > Bovidae > Capricornis > Capricornis sumatraensis. The sequence continues at coordinate 7,282,962 of NW_027184615.1, read as the reverse complement.
CCCAGACTTGCCTCGCGGCTAGGCTTCCAGTCCAGAAAGGAGCGGGCTGCGCGAGACTGGGAGATGCTACTGGCGCCTTCCTGGCCTCAGCTCCACTCCTGCCTTGCCTTTGCACCTAGTCCCCAGGCGTTCTTGTGGAGGGCTTAGTTGCCGGTGGTTTGCACACTGCCAAGCGCTCCAGCTTCAGGGCTCTAGTAGAGGCAAAGTGAGGGCAACTGAAAGTCTATTCTTACGGTTGCTTGACCGCCCAGACTCAGCACAGCACGGAGAGCACAAGGCTCACAGGACCTCTGCCTGTTGTCTGCAGCCCCACACACGCTGAGGCTGACTCGGTGAGCGCCCAGAAGGTGCCTGACAGACGTCATTTCCCTAGTGCTCTCCTCCCCAGCAGAGACGTGTGCAGGCGGTTTGAGCCTGCCCCTGCGTGTCTGGGCTCCCGTCCACAGCCCCAGCTCAGGGAAGCAGCTCCTGTGCCAAGACCTGTGGGAGGCGCAGGGGGCCCCGCCTGGAAGCCCAGTTTACAGCATGTGGGAAGGGAGCCTCCTCGGGAGAAGAGAAGGCAGCCCTGCTGTGTGCGGCTGCATTCACTGCTTGGGCGGAGCCGAGTGCGCCTCCAGTACGGCAGAGCTGCAGCTCTGCTCAGAGGCCCGATCTGGAAGAGTGCTGGCGTGAGGCTGCTCTGCCATCGGCGAGCCTTGCCCAGACTTGCCTCGCGGCTAGGCTTCCAGTCCAGGAAGGAGCGGGCTGCGCGAGACTGGGAGATGCTACTGGCGCCTTCCTGGCCTCAGCTCCACTCCTGCCTTGCCTTTGCACCTAGTCCCCAGGCGTTCTTGTGGAGGGCTTAGTTGCCGGTGGGTTGCACACTGCCAAGCGCTCCAGCTTGAGGGCTCTATTAGAGGTAAAGTGAGGGCAACTGGAAGTCTATTCTTACGGTTGCTTGACCGCCCAGACTCAGCACAGCACGGAGAGCACAAGGCTCACAGGGCCCCTGGCTGGGGTCTGCAGCCCCACACACGCGGAGGCTGACTCGGTGAGCGCCCAGAAGGTGCCTGACAGACGTCATTTCCCTAGTGCTCTCCTCCCCAGCAGAGACGTGTGCAGGTGGTTGGGGCCTGCCCCTGCGTGTCTGGGCTCCCGTCCACAGCCACAGCTCAGGGAAGCAGCTCCTGAGCCAAGACCTGTGGGAGGCGCAGGGGGCCCCGCCTGGAAGCCTAGTTTACAGCATGCGGGAAGCGAGCCTCTTCGGGAGAAGAGAAGGCGGCCCTGCTGTGTGCGGCTGCATTCACTGCTTTGGTGGAGCTGAGTGCGCCTCCACTACGGCAGAGCTCCAGCTCTGCTCAGAGGCCCGATCTGGCAGAGTCGCTGGCGTGAGGCTGCTCTGCCCTGGGCGAGCCTTGCCCAGACTTGCCTCGCGGCTAGGCTTCCAGTCCAGAAAGGAGCGGGCTCCGCGAGACTGGGAGATGCTACTGGCGCCTTCCTGGCCTCAGCTCCACTCCTGCCTTGCCTTTGCACCTAGTCCTCAGGCGTTCTTGTGGAGGGCTTAGTTGCCGGTGGGTTGCACACTGCCAAGCGCTCCAGCAGTGAGGGCTCTATTAGAGGCAATGGGAGGGCAACTGCAGGGCTCCTCCAGCGGTTGCTTGACCGCCCAGACTCAGCACAGCACGGAGAGCACAAGGCTCACAGGGCCTCTGGCTGTGGTCTGCAGCCCCACACACGCTGAGGCTGACTCGGTTAGCGCCCAGAAGGTGCCTGACAGACGTCATTTCCCTAGTGCTCTCCTCCCCAGCAGAGACGTGTGCAGGTGGTTGGGGCCTGCCCCTGCGTGTCTGGGCTCCCGTCCACAGCCCCAGCTCAGGGAAGCAGCTCCTCAGCCAAGACCTGTAGGAGGCGCGGGGCGCCCCCGCCTGGAAGCCTAGTGCACAGCATGAGGGAAGCGAGCCTCCTTGGGAGAAGAGGAGGCAGCCCAAATGCGTGGGGTGCAATTACTGCTTGGGCGGAGCCGAGTGCCCCTCCAGTACGGCAGAGCTCCAGCTCTGCTCAGAGGCCCGATCTGGCAGAGTGCTGGCGTGAGGCTGCTCTGCCCTGGGCGAGCCTTGCCCAGACTTGCCTCGCAGCTAGGCTACCATTCGAGGGAGGAGCAGGCTGCGCGAGACTGGGAGATGCTATTGGCACCTTCCTGGCCTCAGCTCCACTCCTGCCTTGCCTTTGCACCTAGTCCCCAGGCGTTCTTGTGGAGGGCTTAGTTGCCGGTGGGTTGCACACTGCCAAGAGCTCCAGCTTGAGGGCTCTAGTAGAGGCAAAGTGAGGGCAACTGGAAGTCTATTCTTACGGTTGCTTGACCGCCCAGACTCAGCACAGCACGGAGAGCACAAGGCTCACAGGGCCCCTGGCTGGGGTCTGCAGCCCCACACACGCGGAGGCTGACTCGGTGAGCGCCCAGAAGGTGCCTGACAGACGTCATTTCCCTAGTGCTCTCCTCCCCAGCAGAGACGTGTGCAGGTGGTTGGGGCCTGCCCCTGCGTGTCTGGGCTCCCGTCCACAGCCCCAGCTCAGGGAAGCAGCTCCTGAGCCAAGACCTGTGGAGGGCGCAGGGGGCCCCGCCTGGAAGCCTAGTTTACAGCATGCGGGAAGCGAGCCTCCTCGGGAGAAGAGAAGGCAGCCCTGCTGTGTGCGGCTGCATTCACTGCTTTGGCGGAGCCGAGTGCGCCTCCAGTACGGCAGAGCTCCAGCTCTGCTCAGAGGCCCGATCTGGCAGAGTCGCTGGCGTGAGGCTGCTCTGCCCTGGGCGAGCCTTGCCCAGACTTGCCTCGCGGCTAGGCTTCCAGTCCAGAAAGGAGCGGGCTCCGCGAGACTGGGAGATGCTACTGGCGCCTTCCTGGCCTCAGCTCCACTCCTGCCTTGCCTTTGCACCTAGTCCTCAGGCGTTCTTGTGGAGGGCTTAGTTGCCGGTGGGTTGCACACTGCCAAGCGCTCCAGCAGTGAGGGCTCTATTAGAGGCAATGGGAGGGCAACTGCAGGGCTCCTCCAGCGGTTGCTTGACCGCCCAGACTCAGCACAGCACGGAGAGCACAAGGCTCACAGGGCCTCTGGCTGTGGTCTGCAGCCCCACACACGCTGAGGCTGACTCGGTTAGCGCCCAGAAGGTGCCTGACAGACGTCATTTCCCTAGTGCTCTCCTCCCCAGCAGAGACGTGTGCAGGTGGTTGGGGCCTGCCCCTGCGTGTCTGGGCTCCCGTCCACAGCCCCAGCTCAGGGAAGCAGCTCCTCAGCCAAGACCTGTAGGAGGCGCGGGGCGCCCCCGCCTGGAAGCCTAGTGCACAGCATGAGGGAAGCGAGCCTCCTTGGGAGAAGAGGAGGCAGCCCAAATGCGTGGGGTGCAATTACTGCTTGGGCGGAGCCGAGTGCCCCTCCAGTACGGCAGAGCTCCAGCTCTGCTCAGAGGCCCGATCTGGCAGAGTGCTGGCGTGAGGCTGCTCTGCCCTGGGCGAGCCTTGCCCAGACTTGCCTCGCGGCTAGGCTTCCATTCGAGGGAGGAGCAGGCTGCGCGAGACTGGGAGATGCTATTGGCACCTTCCTGGCCTCAGCTCCACTCCTGCCTTGCCTTTGCACCTAGTCCCCAGGCGTTCTTGTGGAGGGCTTAGTTGCCGGTGGGTTGCACACTGCCAAGAGCTCCAGCTTGAGGGCTCTAGTAGAGGCAAAGTGAGGGCAACTGGAAGTCTATTCTTACGGTTGCTTGACCGCCCAGACTCAGCACAGCACGGAGAGCACAAGGCTCACAGGGCCCCTGGCTGGGGTCTGCAGCCCCACACGCGCGGAGGCTGACTCGGTGAGCGCCCAGAAGGTGCCTGACAGACGTCATTTCCCTAGTGCTCTCCTCCCCAGCAGAGACGTGTGCAGGTGGTTGGGGCCTGCCCCTGCGTGTCTGGGCTCCCGTCCACAGCCCCAGCTCAGGGAAGCAGCTCCTGAGCCAAGACCTGAAGAGGGCGCAGGGGGCCCCGCCTGGAAGCCTAGTTTACAGCATGCGGGAAGCGAGCCTCCTCGGGAGAAGAGAAGGCAGCCCTGCTGTGTGCGGCTGCATTCACTGCTTTGGCGGAGCCGAGTGCGCCTCCAGTACGGCAGAGCTCCAGCTCTGCTCAGAGGCCCGATCTGGCAGAGTTGCTGGCGTGAGGCTGCTCTGCCCTGATCGAGCCTTGCCCAGACTTGCCTCGCGGCTAGGCTTCCAGTCCAGAAAGGAGCGGGCTGCGCGAGACTGGGAGATGCTACTGGCGCCTTCCTGGCCTCAGCTCCACTCCTGCCTTGCCTTTGCACCTAGTCCCCAGGCGTTCTTGTGGAGGGCTTAGTTGCCGGTGGTTTGCACACTGCCAAGCGCTCCAGCTTCAGGGCTCTAGTAGAGGCAAAGTGAGGGCAACTGAAAGTCTATTCTTACGGTTGCTTGACCGCCCAGACTCAGCACAGCACGGAGAGCACAAGGCTCACAGGACCTCTGCCTGTTGTCTGCAGCCCCACACACGCTGAGGCTGACTCGGTGAGCGCCCAGAAGGTGCCTGACAGACGTCATTTCCCTAGTGCTCTCCTCCCCAGCAGAGACGTGTGCAGGCGGTTTGAGCCTGCCCCTGCGTGTCTGGGCTCCCGTCCACAGCCCCAGCTCAGGGAAGCAGCTCCTGTGCCAAGACCTGTGGGAGGCGCAGGGGGCCCCGCCTGGAAGCCCAGTTTACAGCATGTGGGAAGGGAGCCTCCTCGGGAGAAGAGAAGGCAGCCCTGCTGTGTGCGGCTGCATTCACTGCTTGGGCGGAGCCGAGTGCGCCTCCAGTACGGCAGAGCTGCAGCTCTGCTCAGAGGCCCGATCTGGAAGAGTGCTGGCGTGAGGCTGCTCTGCCATCGGCGAGCCTTGCCCAGACTTGCCTCGCGGCTAGGCTTCCAGTCCAGGAAGGAGCGGGCTGCGCGAGACTGGGAGATGCTACTGGCGCCTTCCTGGCCTCAGCTCCACTCCTGCCTTGCCTTTGCACCTAGTCCCCAGGCGTTCTTGTGGAGGGCTTAGTTGCCGGTGGGTTGCACACTGCCAAGCGCTCCAGCTTGAGGGCTCTATTAGAGGTAAAGTGAGGGCAACTGGAAGTCTATTCTTACGGTTGCTTGACCGCCCAGACTCAGCACAGCACGGAGAGCACAAGGCTCACAGGGCCCCTGGCTGGGGTCTGCAGCCCCACACACGCGGAGGCTGACTCGGTGAGCGCCCAGAAGGTGCCTGACAGACGTCATTTCCCTAGTGCTCTCCTCCCCAGCAGAGACGTGTGCAGGTGGTTGGGGCCTGCCCCTGCGTGTCTGGGCTCCCGTCCACAGCCACAGCTCAGGGAAGCAGCTCCTGAGCCAAGACCTGTGGGAGGCGCAGGGGGCCCCGCCTGGAAGCCTAGTTTACAGCATGCGGGAAGCGAGCCTCCTCGGGAGAAGAGAAGGCAGCCCTGCTGTGTGCGGCTGCATTCACTGCTTTGGTGGAGCTGAGTGCGCCTCCACTACGGCAGAGCTCCAGCTCTGCTCAGAGGCCCGATCTGGCAGAGTCGCTGGCGTGAGGCTGCTCTGCCCTGGGCGAGCCTTGCCCAGACTTGCCTCGCGGCTAGGCTTCCAGTCCAGAAAGGAGCGGGCTCCGCGAGACTGGGAGATGCTACTGGCGCCTTCCTGGCCTCAGCTCCACTCCTGCCTTGCCTTTGCACCTAGTCCTCAGGCGTTCTTGTGGAGGGCTTAGTTGCCGGTGGGTTGCACACTGCCAAGCGCTCCAGCAGTGAGGGCTCTATTAGAGGCAATGGGAGGGCAACTGCAGGGCTCCTCCAGCGGTTGCTTGACCGCCCAGACTCAGCACAGCACGGAGAGCACAAGGCTCACAGGGCCTCTGGCTGTGGTCTGCAGCCCCACACACGCTGAGGCTGACTCGGTTAGCGCCCAGAAGGTGCCTGACAGACGTCATTTCCCTAGTGCTCTCCTCCCCAGCAGAGACGTGTGCAGGTGGTTGGGGCCTGCCCCTGCGTGTCTGGGCTCCCGTCCACAGCCCCAGCTCAGGGAAGCAGCTCCTCAGCCAAGACCTGTAGGAGGCGCGGGGCGCCCCCGCCTGGAAGCCTAGTGCACAGCATGAGGGAAGCGAGCCTCCTTGGGAGAAGAGGAGGCAGCCCAAATGCGTGGGGTGCAATTACTGCTTGGGCGGAGCCGAGTGCCCCTCCAGTACGGCAGAGCTCCAGCTCTGCTCAGAGGCCCGATCTGGCAGAGTGCTGGCGTGAGGCTGCTCTGCCCTGGGCGAGCCTTGCCCAGACTTGCCTCGCGGCTAGGCTTCCATTCGAGGGAGGAGCAGGCTGCGCGAGACTGGGAGATGCTATTGGCACCTTCCTGGCCTCAGCTCCACTCCTGCCTTGCCTTTGCACCTAGTCCCCAGGCGTTCTTGTGGAGGGCTTAGTTGCCGGTGGGTTGCACACTGCCAAGAGCTCCAGCTTGAGGGCTCTAGTAGAGGCAAAGTGAGGGCAACTGGAAGTCTATTCTTACGGTTGCTTGACCGCCCAGACTCAGCACAGCACGGAGAGCACAAGGCTCACAGGGCCCCTGGCTGGGGTCTGCAGCCCCACACACGCGGAGGCTGACTCGGTGAGCGCCCAGAAGGTGCCTGACAGACGTCATTTCCCTAGTGCTCTCCTCCCCAGCAGAGACGTGTGCAGGTGGTTGGGGCCTGCCCCTGCGTGTCTGGGCTCCCGTCCACAGCCCCAGCTCAGGGAAGCAGCTCCTGAGCCAAGACCTGTGGAGGGCGCAGGGGGCCCCGCCTGGAAGCCTAGTTTACAGCATGCGGGAAGCGAGCCTCCTCGGGAGAAGAGAAGGCAGCCCTGCTGTGTGCGGCTGCATTCACTGCTTGGGCGGAGCCGAGTGCGCCTCCAGTACGGCAGAGCTGCAGCTCTGCTCAGAGGCCCGATCTGGAAGAGTGCTGGCGTGAGGCTGCTCTGCCATCGGCGAGCCTTGCCCAGACTTGCCTCGCGGCTAGGCTTCCAGTCCAGGAAGGAGCGGGCTGCGCGAGACTGGGAGATGCTACTGGCGCCTTCCTGGCCTCAGCTCCACTCCTGCCTTGCCTTTGCACCTAGTCCCCAGGCGTTCTTGTGGAGGGCTTAGTTGCCGGTGGGTTGCACACTGCCAAGCGCTCCAGCTTGAGGGCTCTATTAGAGGTAAAGTGAGGGCAACTGGAAGTCTATTCTTACGGTTGCTTGACCGCCCAGACTCAGCACAGCACGGAGAGCACAAGGCTCACAGGGCCCCTGGCTGGGGTCTGCAGCCCCACACACGCGGAGGCTGACTCGGTGAGCGCCCAGAAGGTGCCTGACAGACGTCATTTCCCTAGTGCTCTCCTCCCCAGCAGAGACGTGTGCAGGTGGTTGGGGCCTGCCCCTGCGTGTCTGGGCTCCCGTCCACAGCCACAGCTCAGGGAAGCAGCTCCTGAGCCAAGACCTGTGGGAGGCGCAGGGGGCCCCGCCTGGAAGCCTAGTTTACAGCATGCGGGAAGCGAGCCTCTTCGGGAGAAGAGAAGGCAGCCCTGCTGTGTGCGGCTGCATTCACTGCTTTGGTGGAGCTGAGTGCGCCTCCACTACGGCAGAGCTCCAGCTCTGCTCAGAGGCCCGATCTGGCAGAGTCGCTGGCGTGAGGCTGCTCTGCCCTGGGCGAGCCTTGCCCAGACTTGCCTCGCGGCTAGGCTTCCAGTCCAGAAAGGAGCGGGCTCCGCGAGACTGGGAGATGCTACTGGCGCCTTCCTGGCCTCAGCTCCACTCCTGCCTTGCCTTTGCACCTAGTCCTCAGGCGTTCTTGTGGAGGGCTTAGTTGCCGGTGGGTTGCACACTGCCAAGCGCTCCAGCAGTGAGGGCTCTATTAGAGGCAATGGGAGGGCAACTGCAGGGCTCCTCCAGCGGTTGCTTGACCGCCCAGACTCAGCACAGCACGGAGAGCACAAGGCTCACAGGGCCTCTGGCTGTGGTCTGCAGCCCCACACACGCTGAGGCTGACTCGGTTAGCGCCCAGAAGGTGCCTGACAGACGTCATTTCCCTAGTGCTCTCCTCCCCAGCAGAGACGTGTGCAGGTGGTTGGGGCCTGCCCCTGCGTGTCTGGGCTCCCGTCCACAGCCCCAGCTCAGGGAAGCAGCTCCTCAGCCAAGACCTGTAGGAGGCGCGGGGCGCCCCCGCCTGGAAGCCTAGTGCACAGCATGAGGGAAGCGAGCCTCCTTGGGAGAAGAGGAGGCAGCCCAAATGCGTGGGGTGCAATTACTGCTTGGGCGGAGCCGAGTGCCCCTCCAGTACGGCAGAGCTCCAGCTCTGCTCAGAGGCCCGATCTGGCAGAGTGCTGGCGTGAGGCTGCTCTGCCCTGGGCGAGCCTTGCCCAGACTTGCCTCGCAGCTAGGCTACCATTCGAGGGAGGAGCAGGCTGCGCGAGACTGGGAGATGCTATTGGCACCTTCCTGGCCTCAGCTCCACTCCTGCCTTGCCTTTGCACCTAGTCCCCAGGCGTTCTTGTGGAGGGCTTAGTTGCCGGTGGGTTGCACACTGCCAAGAGCTCCAGCTTGAGGGCTCTAGTAGAGGCAAAGTGAGGGCAACTGGAAGTCTATTCTTACGGTTGCTTGACCGCCCAGACTCAGCACAGCACGGAGAGCACAAGGCTCACAGGGCCCCTTGCTGGGGTCTGCAGCCCCACACACGCGGAGGCTGACTCGGTGAGCGCCCAGAAGGTGCCTGACAGACGTCATTTCCCTAGTGCTCTCCTCCCCAGCAGAGACGTGTGCAGGTGGTTGGGGCCTGCCCCTGCGTGTCTGGGCTCCCGTCCACAGCCCCAGCTCAGGGAAGCAGCTCCTGAGCCAAGACCTGTGGAGGGCGCAGGGGGCCCCGCCTGGAAGCCTAGTTTACAGCATGCGGGAAGCGAGCCTCCTCGGGAGAAGAGAAGGCAGCCCTGCTGTGTGCGTCTGCATTCACTGCTTTGGCGGAGCCGAGTGCGCCTCCAGTACGGCAGAGCTCCAGCTCTGCTCAGAGGCCCGATCTGGCAGAGTTGCTGGCGTGAGGCTGCTCTGCCCTGGGCGAGCCTTGCCCAGACTTGCCTCGCGGCTAGGCTTCCAGTCCAGAAAGGAGCGGGCTGCGCGAGACTGGGAGATGCTACTGGCGCCTTCCTGGCCTCAGCTCCACTCCTGCCTTGCCTTTGCACCTAGTCCCCAGGCGTTCTTGTGGAGGGCTTAGTTGCCGGTGGGTTGCACACTGCCAAGCGCTCCAGCTTGAGGGCTCTATTAGAGGCAAAGTGAGGGCAACTGGAAGTCTATTCTTACGGTTGCTTGACCGCCCAGACTCAGCACAGCACGGAGAGCACAAGGCTCACAGGGCCCCTGGCTGGGGTCTGCAGCCCCACACACGCGGAGGCTGACTCGGTGAGCGCCCAGAAGGTGCCTGACAGACGTCATTTCCCTAGTGCTCTCCTCCCCAGCAGAGACGTGTGCAGGTGGTTGGGGCCTGCCCCTGCGTGTCTGGGCTCCCGTCCACAGCCCCAGCTCAGGGAAGCAGCTCCTCAGCCAAGACCTGTAGGAGGCGCGGGGCGCCCCCACCTGGAAGCCTAGTGCACAGCATGAGGGAAGCGAGCCTCCTTGGGAGAAGAGGAGGCAGCCCAGATGGGTGGGGCTGCAATTACTGCTTGGGCGGAGCCGAGTGCCCCTCCAGTACGGCAGAGCTCCAGCTCTGCTCAGAGGCCCGAACTGGCAGAGTGCTGGCGTGAGGCTGCTCTGCCCTGGGCGAGCCTTGCCCAGACTTGCCTCGCGGCTAGGCTTCCATTCGAGGAAGGAGCAGGCTACGGGAGACTGGGAGATGCTACTGGCACCTTCCTGGCCTCAGCTCCACTCCTGCGTTGCCTTTGCACCTAGTCCTCAGGCGTTCTTGTGGAGGGCTTAGTTGCCGGTGGGTTGCACACTGCCAAGCGCTCCAGCAGTGAGGGCTCTATTAGAGGCAATGGGAGGGCAACTGCAGGGCTCCTCCAGCGGTTGCTTGACCGCCCAGACTCAGCACAGCACGGAGAGCACAAGGCTCACAGGGCCTCTGGCTGTGGTCTGCAGCCCCACACACGCTGAGGCTGACTCGGTTAGCGCCCAGAAGGTGCCTGACAGACGTCATTTCCCTAGTGCTCTCCTCCCCAGCAGAGACGTGTGCAGGTGGTTGGGGCCTGCCCCTGCGTGTCTGGGCTCCCGTCCACAGCCCCAGCTCAGGGAAGCAGCTCCTCAGCCAAGACCTGTAGGAGGCGCGGGGCGCCCCCGCCTGGAAGCCTAGTGCACAGCATGAGGGAAGCGAGCCTCCTTGGGAGAAGAGGAGGCAGCCCAGATGCGTGGGGCTGCAATTACTGCTTGGGCGGAGCCGAGTGCCCCTCCAGTACGGCAGAGCTCCAGCTCTGCTCAGAGGCCCGATCTGGCAGAGTTGCTGGCGTGAGGCTGCTCTGCCCTGGGCGAGCCTTGCCCAGACTTGCCTCGCGGCTAGGCTTCCAGTCCAGAAAGGAGCGGGCTGCGCGAGACTGGGAGATGCTACTGGCGCCTTCCTGGCCTCAGCTCCACTCCTGCCTTGCCTTTGCACCTAGTCCCCAGGCGTTCTTGTGGAGGGCTTAGTTGCCGGTGGGTTGCACACTGCCAAGCGCTCCAGCTTGAGGGCTCTATTAGAGGCAAAGTGAGGGCAACTGGAAGTCTATTCTTACGGTTGCTTGACCGCCCAGACTCAGCACAGCACGGAGAGCACAAGGCTCACAGGGCCCCTGGCTGGGGTCTGCAGCCCCACACACGCGGAGGCTGACTCGGTGAGCGCCCAGAAGGTGCCTGACAGACGTCATTTCCCTAGTGCTCTCCTCCCCAGCAGAGACGTGTGCAGGTGGTTGGGGCCTGCCCCTGCGTGTCTGGGCTCCCGTCCACAGCCCCAGCTCAGGGAAGCAGCTCCTGAGCCAAGACCTGTGGAGGGCGCAGGGGGCCCCGCCTGGAAGCCTAGTTTACAGCATGCGGGAAGCGAGCCTCCTCGGGAGAAGAGAAGGCAGCCCTGCTGTGTGCGGCTGCATTCACTGCTTTGGCGGAGCCGAGTGCGCCTCCAGTACGGCAGAGCTCCAGCTCTGCTCAGAGGCCCGATCTGGCAGAGTTGCTGGCGTGAGGCTGCTCTGCCCTGGGCGAGCCTTGCCCAGACGTGCCTCGCGGCTAGGCTTCCAGTCCAGAAAGGAGCGGGCTGCGCGAGACTGGGAGATGCTACTGGCGCCTTCCTGGCCTCAGCTCCACTCCTGCCTTGCCTTTGCACCTAGTCCCCAGGCGTTCTTGTGGAGGGCTTAGTTGCCGGTGGGTTGCACACTGCCAAGCGCTCCAGCTTGAGGGCTCTATTAGAGGCAAAGTGAGGGCAACTGGAAGTCTATTCTTACGGTTGCTTGACCGCCCAGACTCAGCACAGCACGGAGAGCACAAGGCTCACAGGGCCCCTGGCTGGGGTCTGCAGCCCCACATACGCGGAGGCTGACTCGGTGAGCGCGCAGAAGGTGCCTGACAGACGTCATTTCCCTAGTGCTCTCCTCCCCAGCAGAGACGTGTGCAGGTGGTTGGGGCCTGCCCCTGCGTGTCTGGGCTCCCGTCCACAGCCCCAGCTCAGGGAAGCAGCTCCTGAGCCAAGACCTGTGGGAGGCGTAGGGGGCCCCGCCTGGAAGCCTAGTTTACAGCATGCGGGAAGCGAGCCTACTCGGGAGAAGAGAAGGCAGCCCTGCTGTGTGCGGCTGCATTCACTGCTTTGGCGGAGCCGAGTGCGCCTCCAGTACGGCAGAGCTCCAGCTCTGCTCAGAGGCCCGATCTGGCAGAGTTGCTGGCGTGAGGCTGCTCTGCCCTGGGCGAGCCTTGCCCAGACTTGCCTCGCGGCTAGGCTTCCAGTCCAGAAAGGAGCGGGCTGCGCGAGACTGGGAGATGCTACTGGCGCCTTCCTGGCCTCAGCTCCACTCCTGCCTTGCCTTTGCACCTAGTCCTCAGGCGTTCTTGTGGAGGGCTTAGTTGCCGGTGGGTTGCACACTGCCAAGCGCTCCAGCAGTGAGGGCTCTATTAGAGGCAATGGGAGGGCAACTGCAGGGCTCCTCCAGCGGTTGCTTGACCGCCCAGACTCAGCACAGCACGGAGAGCACAAGGCTCACAGGGCCTCTGGCTGTGGTCTGCAGCCCCACACACGCTGAGGCTGACTCGGTTAGCGCCCAGAAGGTGCCTGACAGACGTCATTTCCCTAGTGCTCTCCTCCCCAGCAGAGACGTGTGCAGGTGGTTGGGGCCTGCCCCTGCGTGTCTGGGCTCCCGTCCACAGCCCCAGCTCAGGGAAGCAGCTCCTCAGCCAAGACCTGTAGGAGGCGCGGGGCGCCCCCGCCTGGAAGCCTAGTGCACAGCATGAGGGAAGCGAGCCTCCTTGGGAGAAGAGGAGGCAGCCCAAATGCGTGGGGTGCAATTACTGCTTGGGCGGAGCCGAGTGCCCCTCCAGTACGGCAGAGCTCCAGCTCTGCTCAGAGGCCCGATCTGGCAGAGTGCTGGCGTGAGGCTGCTCTGCCCTGGGCGAGCCTTGCCCAGACTTGCCTCGCGGCTAGGCTTCCATTCGAGGGAGGAGCAGGCTGCGCGAGACTGGGAGATGCTATTGGCACCTTCCTGGCCTCAGCTCCACTCCTGCCTTGCCTTTGCACCTAGTCCCCAGGCGTTCTTGTGGAGGGCTTAGTTGCCGGTGGGTTGCACACTGCCAAGAGCTCCAGCTTGAGGGCTCTAGTAGAGGCAAAGTGAGGGCAACTGGAAGTCTATTCTTACGGTTGCTTGACCGCCCAGACTCAGCACAGCACGGAGAGCACAAGGCTCACAGGGCCCCTGGCTGGGGTCTGCAGCCCCACACACGCGGAGGCTGACTCGGTGAGCGCCCAGAAGGTGCCTGACAGACGTCATTTCCCTAGTGCTCTCCTCCCCAGCAGAGACGTGTGCAGGTGGTTGGGGCCTGCCCCTGCGTGTCTGGGCTCCCGTCCACAGCCCCAGCTCAGGGAAGCAGCTCCTGAGCCAAGACCTGAAGAGGGCGCAGGGGGCCCCGCCTGGAAGCCTAGTTTACAGCATGCGGGAAGCGAGCCTCCTCGGGAGAAGAGAAGGCAGCCCTGCTGTGTGCGGCTGCATTCACTGCTTTGGCGGAGCCGAGTGCGCCTCCAGTACGGCAGAGCTCCAGCTCTGCTCAGAGGCCCGATCTGGCAGAGTTGCTGGCGTGAGGCTGCTCTGCCCTGATCGAGCCTTGCCCAGACTTGCCTCGCGGCTAGGCTTCCAGTCCAGAAAGGAGCGGGCTGCGCGAGACTGGGAGATGCTACTGGCGCCTTCCTGGCCTCAGCTCCACTCCTGCCTTGCCTTTGCACCTAGTCCCCAGGCGTTCTTGTGGAGGGCTTAGTTGCCGGTGGTTTGCACACTGCCAAGCGCTCCAGCTTCAGGGCTCTAGTAGAGGCAAAGTGAGGGCAACTGAAAGTCTATTCTTACGGTTGCTTGACCGCCCAGACTCAGCACAGCACGGAGAGCACAAGGCTCACAGGACCTCTGCCTGTTGTCTGCAGCCCCACACACGCTGAGGCTGACTCGGTGAGCGCCCAGAAGGTGCCTGACAGACGTCATTTCCCTAGTGCTCTCCTCCCCAGCAGAGACGTGTGCAGGCGGTTTGAGCCTGCCCCTGCGTGTCTGGGCTCCCGTCCACAGCCCCAGCTCAGGGAAGCAGCTCCTGTGCCAAGACCTGTGGGAGGCGCAGGGGGCCCCGCCTGGAAGCCCAGTTTACAGCATGTGGGAAGGGCGCCTCCTCGGGAGAAGAGAAGGCAGCCCTGCTGTGTGCGGCTGCATTCACTGCTTGGGCGGAGCCGAGTGCGCCTCCAGTACGGCAGAGCTGCAGCTCTGCTCAGAGGCCCGATCTGGAAGAGTGCTGGCGTGAGGCTGCTCTGCCATCGGCGAGCCTTGCCCAGACTTGCCTCGCGGCTAGGCTTCCAGTCCAGGAAGGAGCGGGCTGCGCGAGACTGGGAGATGCTACTGGCGCCTTCCTGGCCTCAGCTCCACTCCTGCCTTGCCTTTGCACCTAGTCCCCAGGCGTTCTTGTGGAGGGCTTAGTTGCCGGTGGGTTGCACACTGCCAAGCGCTCCAGCTTGAGGGCTCTATTAGAGGTAAAGTGAGGGCAACTGGAAGTCTATTCTTACGGTTGCTTGACCGCCCAGACTCAGCACAGCACGGAGAGCACAAGGCTCACAGGGCCCCTGGCTGGGGTCTGCAGCCCCACACACGCGGAGGCTGACTCGGTGAGCGCCCAGAAGGTGCCTGACAGACGTCATTTCCCTAGTGCTCTCCTCCCCAGCAGAGACGTGTGCAGGTGGTTGGGGCCTGCCCCTGCGTGTCTGGGCTCCCGTCCACAGCCACAGCTCAGGGAAGCAGCTCCTGAGCCAAGACCTGTGGGAGGCGCAGGGGGCCCCGCCTGGAAGCCTAGTTTACAGCATGCGGGAAGCGAGCCTCTTCGGGAGAAGAGAAGGCAGCCCTGCTGTGTGCGGCTGCATTCACTGCTTTGGTGGAGCTGAGTGCGCCTCCACTACGGCAGAGCTCCAGCTCTGCTCAGAGGCCCGATCTGGCAGAGTCGCTGGCGTGAGGCTGCTCTGCCCTGGGCGAGCCTTGCCCAGACTTGCCTCGCGGCTAGGCTTCCAGTCCAGAAAGGAGCGGGCTCCGCGAGACTGGGAGATGCTACTGGCGCCTTCCTGGCCTCAGCTCCACTCCTGCCTTGCCTTTGCACCTAGTCCTCAGGCGTTCTTGTGGAGGGCTTAGTTGCCGGTGGGTTGCACACTGCCAAGCGCTCCAGCAGTGAGGGCTCTATTAGAGGCAATGGGAGGGCAACTGCAGGGCTCCTCCAGCGGTTGCTTGACCGCCCAGACTCAGCACAGCACGGAGAGCACAAGGCTCACAGGGCCTCTGGCTGTGGTCTGCAGCCCCACACACGCTGAGGCTGACTCGGTTAGCGCCCAGAAGGTGCCTGACAGACGTCATTTCCCTAGTGCTCTCCTCCCCAGCAGAGACGTGTGCAGGTGGTTGGGGCCTGCCCCTGCGTGTCTGGGCTCCCGTCCACAGCCCCAGCTCAGGGAAGCAGCTCCTCAGCCAAGACCTGTAGGAGGCGCGGGGCGCCCCCGCCTGGAAGCCTAGTGCACAGCATGAGGGAAGCGAGCCTCCTTGGGAGAAGAGGAGGCAGCCCAAATGCGTGGGGTGCAATTACTGCTTGGGCGGAGCCGAGTGCCCCTCCAGTACGGCAGAGCTCCAGCTCTGCTCAGAGGCCCGATCTGGCAGAGTGCTGGCGTGAGGCTGCTCTGCCCTGGGCGAGCCTTGCCCTGACTTGCCTCGCAGCTAGGCTACCATTCGAGGGAGGAGCAGGCTGCGCGAGACTGGGAGATGCTATTGGCACCTTCCTGGCCTCAGCTCCACTCCTGCCTTGCCTTTGCACCTAGTCCCCAGGCGTTCTTGTGGAGGGCTTAGTTGCCGGTGGGTTGCACACTGCCAAGAGCTCCAGCTTGAGGGCTCTAGTAGAGGCAAAGTGAGGGCAACTGGAAGTCTATTCTTACGGTTGCTTGACCGCCCAGACTCAGCACAGCACGGAGAGCACAAGGCTCACAGGGCCCCTGGCTGGGGTCTGCAGCCCCACACACGCGGAGGCTGACTCGGTGAGCGCCCAGAAGGTGCCTGACAGACGTCATTTCCCTAGTGCTCTCCTCCCCAGCAGAGACGTGTGCAGGTGGTTGGGGCCTGCCCCTGCGTGTCTGGGCTCCCGTCCACAGCCCCAGCTCAGGGAAGCAGCTCCTGAGCCAAGACCTGTGGAGGGCGCAGGGGGCCCCGCCTGGAAGCCTAGTTTACAGCATGCGGGAAGCGAGCCTCCTCGGGAGAAGAGAAGGCAGCCCTGCTGTGTGCGGCTGCATTCACTGCTTTGGCGGAGCCGAGTGCGCCTCCAGTACGGCAGAGCTCCAGCTCTGCTCAGAGGCCCGATCTGGCAGAGTCGCTGGCGTGAGGCTGCTCTGCCCTGGGCGAGCCTTGCCCAGACTTGCCTCGCGGCTAGGCTTCCAGTCCAGAAAGGAGCGGGCTCCGCGAGACTGGGAGATGCTACTGGCGCCTTCCTGGCCTCAGCTCCACTCCTGCCTTGCCTTTGCACCTAGTCCTCAGGCGTTCTTGTGGAGGGCTTAGTTGCCGGTGGGTTGCACACTGCCAAGCGCTCCAGCAGTGAGGGCTCTATTAGAGGCAATGGGAGGGCAACTGCAGGGCTCCTCCAGCGGTTGCTTGACCGCCCAGACTCAGCACAGCACGGAGAGCACAAGGCTCACAGGGCCTCTGGCTGTGGTCTGCAGCCCCACACACGCTGAGGCTGACTCGGTTAGCGCCCAGAAGGTGCCTGACAGACGTCATTTCCCTAGTGCTCTCCTCCCCAGCAGAGACGTGTGCAGGTGGTTGGGGCCTGCCCCTGCGTGTCTGGGCTCCCGTCCACAGCCCCAGCTCAGGGAAGCAGCTCCTCAGCCAAGACCTGTAGGAGGCGCGGGGCGCCCCCGCCTGGAAGCCTAGTGCACAGCATGAGGGAAGCGAGCCTCCTTGGGAGAAGAGGAGGCAGCCCAAATGCGTGGGGTGCAATTACTGCTTGGGCGGAGCCGAGTGCCCCTCCAGTACGGCAGAGCTCCAGCTCTGCTCAGAGGCCCGATCTGGCAGAGTGCTGGCGTGAGGCTGCTCTGCCCTGGGCGAGCCTTGCCCAGACTTGCCTCGCGGCTAGGCTTCCATTCGAGGGAGGAGCAGGCTGCGCGAGACTGGGAGATGCTATTGGCACCTTCCTGGCCTCAGCTCCACTCCTGCCTTGCCTTTGCACCTAGTCCCCAGGCGTTCTTGTGGAGGGCTTAGTTGCCGGTGGGTTGCACACTGCCAAGAGCTCCAGCTTGAGGGCTCTAGTAGAGGCAAAGTGAGGGCAACTGGAAGTCTATTCTTACGGTTGCTTGACCGCCCAGACTCAGCACAGCACGGAGAGCACAAGGCTCACAGGGCCCCTGGCTGGGGTCTGCAGCCCCACACGCGCGGAGGCTGACTCGGTGAGCGCCCAGAAGGTGCCTGACAGACGTCATTTCCCTAGTGCTCTCCTCCCCAGCAGAGACGTGTGCAGGTGGTTGGGGCCTGCCCCTGCGTGTCTGGGCTCCCGTCCACAGCCCCAGCTCAGGGAAGCAGCTCCTGAGCCAAGACCTGAAGAGGGCGCAGGGGGCCCCGCCTGGAAGCCTAGTTTACAGCATGCGGGAAGCGAGCCTCCTCGGGAGAAGAGAAGGCAGCCCTGCTGTGTGCGGCTGCATTCACTGCTTTGGCGGAGCCGAGTGCGCCTCCAGTACGGCAGAGCTCCAGCTCTGCTCAGAGGCCCGATCTGGCAGAGTTGCTGGCGTGAGGCTGCTCTGCCCTGATCGAGCCTTGCCCAGACTTGCCTCGCGGCTAGGCTTCCAGTCCAGAAAGGAGCGGGCTGCGCGAGACTGGGAGATGCTACTGGCGCCTTCCTGGCCTCAGCTCCACTCCTGCCTTGCCTTTGCACCTAGTCCCCAGGCTTTCTTGTGGAGGGCTTAGTTGCCGGTGGTTTGCACACTGCCAAGCGCTCCAGCTTCAGGGCTCTAGTAGAGGCAAAGTGAGGGCAACTGAAAGTCTATTCTTACGGTTGCTTGACCGCCCAGACTCAGCACAGCACGGAGAGCACAAGGCTCACAGGACCTCTGCCTGTTGTCTGCAGCCCCACACACGCTGAGGCTGACTCGGTGAGCGCCCAGAAGGTGCCTGACAGACGTCATTTCCCTAGTGCTCTCCTCCCCAGCAGAGACGTGTGCAGGCGGTTTGAGCCTGCCCCTGCGTGTCTGGGCTCCCGTCCACAGCCCCAGCTCAGGGAAGCAGCTCCTGTGCCAAGACCTGTGGGAGGCGCAGGGGGCCCCGCCTGGAAGCCCAGTTTACAGCATGTGGGAAGGGAGCCTCCTCGGGAGAAGAGAAGGCAGCCCTGCTGTGTGCGGCTGCATTCACTGCTTGGGCGGAGCCGAGTGCGCCTCCAGTACGGCAGAGCTGCAGCTCTGCTCAGAGGCCCGATCTGGAAGAGTGCTGGCGTGAGGCTGCTCTGCCATCGGCGAGCCTTGCCCAGACTTGCCTCGCGGCTAGGCTTCCAGTCCAGGAAGGAGCGGGCTGCGCGAGACTGGGAGATGCTACTGGCGCCTTCCTGGCCTCAGCTCCACTCCTGCCTTGCCTTTGCACCTAGTCCCCAGGCGTTCTTGTGGAGGGCTTAGTTGCCGGTGGGTTGCACACTGCCAAGCGCTCCAGCTTGAGGGCTCTATTAGAGGTAAAGTGAGGGCAACTGGAAGTCTATTCTTACGGTTGCTTGACCGCCCAGACTCAGCACAGCACGGAGAGCACAAGGCTCACAGGGCCCCTGGCTGGGGTCTGCAGCCCCACACACGCGGAGGCTGACTCGGTGAGCGCCCAGAAGGTGCCTGACAGACGTCATTTCCCTAGTGCTCTCCTCCCCAGCAGAGACGTGTGCAGGTGGTTGGGGCCTGCCCCTGCGTGTCTGGGCTCCCGTCCACAGCCACAGCTCAGGGAAGCAGCTCCTGAGCCAAGACCTGTGGGAGGCGCAGGGGGCCCCGCCTGGAAGCCTAGTTTACAGCATGCGGGAAGCGAGCCTCCTCGGGAGAAGAGAAGGCAGCCCTGCTGTGTGCGGCTGCATTCACTGCTTTGGTGGAGCTGAGTGCGCCTCCACTACGGCAGAGCTCCAGCTCTGCTCAGAGGCCCGATCTGGCAGAGTCGCTGGCGTGAGGCTGCTCTGCCCTGGGCGAGCCTTGCCCAGACTTGCCTCGCGGCTAGGCTTCCAGTCCAGAAAGGAGCGGGCTCCGCGAGACTGGGAGATGCTACTGGCGCCTTCCTGGCCTCAGCTCCACTCCTGCCTTGCCTTTGCACCTAGTCCTCAGGCGTTCTTGTGGAGGGCTTAGTTGCCGGTGGGTTGCACACTGCCAAGCGCTCCAGCAGTGAGGGCTCTATTAGAGGCAATGGGAGGGCAACTGCAGGGCTCCTCCAGCGGTTGCTTGACCGCCCAGACTCAGCACAGCACGGAGAGTACAAGGCTCACAGGGCCTCTGGCTGTGGTCTGCAGCCCCACACACGCTGAGGCTGACTCGGTTAGCGCCCAGAAGGTGCCTGACAGACGTCATTTCCCTAGTGCTCTCCTCCCCAGCAGAGACGTGTGCAGGTGGTTGGGGCCTGCCCCTGCGTGTCTGGGCTCCCGTCCACAGCCCCAGCTCAGGGAAGCAGCTCCTCAGCCAAGACCTGTAGGAGGCGCGGGGCGCCCCCGCCTGGAAGCCTAGTGCACAGCATGAGGGAAGCGAGCCTCCTTGGGAGAAGAGGAGGCAGCCCAAATGCGTGGGGTGCAATTACTGCTTGGGCGGAGCCGAGTGCCCCTCCAGTACGGCAGAGCTCCAGCTCTGCTCAGAGGCCCCATCTGGCAGAGTGCTGGCGTGAGGCTGCTCTGCCCTGGGCGAGCCTTGCCCAGACTTGCCTCGCGGCTAGGCTTCCATTCGAGGGAGGAGCAGGCTGCGCGAGACTGGGAGATGCTATTGGCACCTTCCTGGCCTCAGCTCCACTCCTGCCTTGCCTTTGCACCTAGTCCCCAGGCGTTCTTGTGGAGGGCTTAGTTGCCGGTGGGTTGCACACTGCCAAGAGCTCCAGCTTGAGGGCTCTAGTAGAGGCAAAGTGAGGGCAACTGGAAGTCTATTCTTACGGTTGCTTGACCGCCCAGACTCAGCACAGCACGGAGAGCACAAGGCTCACAGGGCCCCTGGCTGGGGTCTGCAGCCCCACACACGCGGAGGCTGACTCGGTGAGCGCCCAGAAGGTGCCTGACAGACGTCATTTCCCTAGTGCTCTCCTCCCCAGCAGAGACGTGTGCAGGTGGTTGGGGCCTGCCCCTGCGTGTCTGGGCTCCCGTCCACAGCCCCAGCTCAGGGAAGCAGCTCCTGAGCCAAGACCTGTGGAGGGCGCAGGGGGCCCCGCCTGGAAGCCTAGTTTACAGCATGCGGGAAGCGAGCCTCCTCGGGAGAAGAGAAGGCAGCCCTGCTGTGTGCGGCTGCATTCACTGCTTGGGCGGAGCCGAGTGCGCCTCCAGTACGGCAGAGCTGCAGCTCTGCTCAGAGGCCCGATCTGGAAGAGTGCTGGCGTGAGGCTGCTCTGCCATCGGCGAGCCTTGCCCAGACTTGCCTCGCGGCTAGGCTTCCAGTCCAGGAAGGAGCGGGCTGCGCGAGACTGGGAGATGCTACTGGCGCCTTCCTGGCCTCAGCTCCACTCCTGCCTTGCCTTTGCACCTAGTCCCCAGGCGTTCTTGTGGAGGGCTTAGTTGCCGGTGGGTTGCACACTGCCAAGCGCTCCAGCTTGAGGGCTCTATTAGAGGTAAAGTGAGGGCAACTGGAAGTCTATTCTTACGGTTGCTTGACCGCCCAGACTCAGCACAGCACGGAGAGCACAAGGCTCACAGGGCCCCTGGCTGGGGTCTGCAGCCCCACACACGCGGAGGCTGACTCGGTGAGCGCCCAGAAGGTGCCTGACAGACGTCATTTCCCTAGTGCTCTCCTCCCCAGCAGAGACGTGTGCAGGTGGTTGGGGCCTGCCCCTGCGTGTCTGGGCTCCCGTCCACAGCCACAGCTCAGGGAAGCAGCTCCTGAGCCAAGACCTGTGGGAGGCGCAGGGGGCCCCGCCTGGAAGCCTAGTTTACAGCATGCGGGAAGCGAGCCTCTTCGGGAGAAGAGAAGGCAGCCCTGCTGTGTGCGGCTGCATTCACTGCTTTGGTGGAGCTGAGTGCGCCTCCACTACGGCAGAGCTCCAGCTCTGCTCAGAGGCCCGATCTGGCAGAGTCGCTGGCGTGAGGCTGCTCTGCCCTGGGCGAGCCTTGCCCAGACTTGCCTCGCGGCTAGGCTTCCAGTCCAGAAAGGAGCGGGCTCCGCGAGACTGGGAGATGCTACTGGCGCCTTCCTGGCCTCAGCTCCACTCCTGCCTTGCCTTTGCACCTAGTCCTCAGGCGTTCTTGTGGAGGGCTTAGTTGCCGGTGGGTTGCACACTGCCAAGCGCTCCAGCAGTGAGGGCTCTATTAGAGGCAATGGGAGGGCAACTGCAGGGCTCCTCCAGCGGTTGCTTGACCGCCCAGACTCAGCACAGCACGGAGAGCACAAGGCTCACAGGGCCTCTGGCTGTGGTCTGCAGCCCCACACACGCTGAGGCTGACTCGGTTAGCGCCCAGAAGGTGCCTGACAGACGTCATTTCCCTAGTGCTCTCCTCCCCAGCAGAGACGTGTGCAGGTGGTTGGGGCCTGCCCCTGCGTGTCTGGGCTCCCGTCCACAGCCCCAGCTCAGGGAAGCAGCTCCTCAGCCAAGACCTGTAGGAGGCGCGGGGCGCCCCCGCCTGGAAGCCTAGTGCACAGCATGAGGGAAGCGAGCCTCCTTGGGAGAAGAGGAGGCAGCCCAAATCCGTGGGGTGCAATTACTTCTTGGGCGGAGCCGAGTGCCCCTCCAGTACGGCAGAGCTCCAGCTCTGCTCAGAGGCCCGATCTGGCAGAGTGCTGGCGTGAGGCTGCTCTGCCCTGGGCGAGCCTTGCCCAGACTTGCCTCGCAGCTAGGCTACCATTCGAGGGAGGAGCAGGCTGCGCGAGACTGGGAGATGCTATTGGCACCTTCCTGGCCTCAGCTCCACTCCTGCCTTGCCTTTGCACCTAGTCCCCAGGCGTTCTTGTGGAGGGCTTAGTTGCCGGTGGGTTGCACACTGCCAAGAGCTCCAGCTTGAGGGCTCTAGTAGAGGCAAAGTGAGGGCAACTGGAAGTCTATTCTTACGGTTGCTTGACCGCCCAGACTCAGCACAGCACGGAGAGCACAAGGCTCACAGGGCCCCTGGCTGGGGTCTGCAGCCCCACACACGCGGAGGCTGACTCGGTGAGCGCCCAGAAGGTGCCTGACAGACGTCATTTCCCTAGTGCTCTCCTCCCCAGCAGAGACGTGTGCAGGTGGTTGGGGCCTGCCCCTGCGTGTCTGGGCTCCCGTCCACAGCCCCAGCTCAGGGAAGCAGCTCCTGAGCCAAGACCTGTGGAGGGCGCAGGGGGCCCCGCCTGGAAGCCTAGTTTACAGCATGCGGGAAGCGAGCCTCCTCGGGAGAAGAGAAGGCAGCCCTGCTGTGTGCGTCTGCATTCACTGCTTTGGCGGAGCCGAGTGCGCCTCCAGTACGGCAGAGCTCCAGCTCTGCTCAGAGGCCCGATCTGGCAGAGTTGCTGGCGTGAGGCTGCTCTGCCCTGGGCGAGCCTTGCCCAGACTTGCCTCGCGGCTAGGCTTCCAGTCCAGAAAGGAGCGGGCTGCGCGAGACTGGGAGATGCTACTGGCGCCTTCCTGGCCTCAGCTCCACTCCTGCCTTGCCTTTGCACCTAGTCCCCAGGCGTTCTTGTGGAGGGCTTAGTTGCCGGTGGGTTGCACACTGCCAAGCGCTCCAGCTTGAGGGCTCTATTAGAGGCAAAGTGAGGGCAACTGGAAGTCTATTCTTACGGTTGCTTGACCGCCCAGACTCAGCACAGCACGGAGAGCACAAGGCTCACAGGGCCCCTGGCTGGGGTCTGCAGCCCCACACACGCGGAGGCTGACTCGGTGAGCGCCCAGAAGGTGCCTGACAGACGTCATTTCCCTAGTGCTCTCCTCCCCAGCAGAGACGTGTGCAGGTGGTTGGGGCCTGCCCCTGCGTGTCTGGGCTCCCGTCCACAGCCCCAGCTCAGGGAAGCAGCTCCTCAGCCAAGACCTGTAGGAGGCGCGGGGCGCCCCCACCTGGAAGCCTAGTGCACAGCATGAGGGAAGCGAGCCTCCTTGGGAGAAGAGGAGGCAGCCCAGATGGGTGGGGCTGCAATTACTGCTTGGGCGGAGCCGAGTGCCCCTCCAGTACGGCAGAGCTCCAGCTCTGCTCAGAGGCCCGAACTGGCAGAGTGCTGGCGTGAGGCTGCTCTGCCCTGGGCGAGCCTTGCCCAGACTTGCCTCGCGGCTAGGCTTCCATTCGAGGAAGGAGCAGGCTACGGGAGACTGGGAGATGCTACTGGCACCTTCCTGGCCTCAGCTCCACTCCTGCGTTGCCTTTGCACCTAGTCCTCAGGCGTTCTTGTGGAGGGCTTAGTTGCCGGTGGGTTGCACACTGCCAAGCGCTCCAGCAGTGAGGGCTCTATTAGAGGCAATGGGAGGGCAACTGCAGGGCTCCTCCAGCGGTTGCTTGACCGCCCAGACTCAGCACAGCACGGAGAGCACAAGGCTCACAGGGCCTCTGGCTGTGGTCTGCAGCCCCACACACGCTGAGGCTGACTCGGTTAGCGCCCAGAAGGTGCCTGACAGACGTCATTTCCCTAGTGCTCTCCTCCCCAGCAGAGACGTGTGCAGGTGGTTGGGGCCTGCCCCTGCGTGTCTGGGCTCCCGTCCACAGCCCCAGCTCAGGGAAGCAGCTCCTCAGCCAAGACCTGTAGGAGGCGCGGGGCGCCCCCGCCTGGAAGCCTAGTGCACAGCATGAGGGAAGCGAGCCTCCTTGGGAGAAGAGGAGGCAGCCCAGATGCGTGGGGCTGCAATTACTGCTTGGGCGGAGCCGAGTGCCCCTCCAGTACGGCAGAGCTCCAGCTCTGCTCAGAGGCCCGATCTGGCAGAGTTGCTGGCGTGAGGCTGCTCTGCCCTGGGCGAGCCTTGCCCAGACTTGCCTCGCGGCTAGGCTTCCAGTCCAGAAAGGAGCGGGCTGCGCGAGACTGGGAGATGCTACTGGCGCCTTCCTGGCCTCAGCTCCACTCCTGCCTTGCCTTTGCACCTAGTCCCCAGGCGTTCTTGTGGAGGGCTTAGTTGCCGGTGGGTTGCACACTGCCAAGCGCTCCAGCTTGAGGGCTCTATTAGAGGCAAAGTGAGGGCAACTGAAAGTCTATTCTTACGGTTGCTTGACCGCCCAGACTCAGCACAGTACGGAGAGCACAAGGCTCACAGGGCCCCTGGCTGGGGTCTGCAGCCCCACACACGCGGAGGCTGACTCGGTGAGCGCCCAGAAGGTGCCTGACAGACGTCATTTCCCTAGTGCTCTCCTCCCCAGCAGAGACGTGTGCAGGTGGTTGGGGCCTGCCCCTGCGTGTCTGGGCTCCCGTCCACAGCCCCAGCTCAGGGAAGCAGCTCCTGAGCCAAGACCTGTGGAGGGCGCAGGGGGCCCCGCCTGGAAGCCTAGTTTACAGCATGCGGGAAGCGAGCCTCCTCGGGAGAAGAGAAGGCAGCCCTGCTGTGTGCGGCTGCATTCACTGCTTTGGCGGAGCCGAGTGCGCCTCCAGTACGGCAGAGCTCCAGCTCTGCTCAGAGGCCCGATCTGGCAGAGTTGCTGGCGTGAGGCTGCTCTGCCCTGGGCGAGCCTTGCCCAGACGTGCCTCGCGGCTAGGCTTCCAGTCCAGAAAGGAGCGGGCTGCGCGAGACTGGGAGATGCTACTGGCGCCTTCCTGGCCTCAGCTCCACTCCTGCCTTGCCTTTGCACCTAGTCCCCAGGCGTTCTTGTGGAGGGCTTAGTTGCCGGTGGGTTGCACACTGCCAAGCGCTCCAGCTTGAGGGCTCTATTAGAGGCAAAGTGAGGGCAACTGGAAGTCTATTCTTACGGTTGCTTGACCGCCCAGACTCAGCACAGCACGGAGACAACAAGGCTCACAGGGCCCCTGGCTGGGGTCTGCAGCCCCACATACGCGGAGGCTGACTCGGTGAGCGCGCAGAAGGTGCCTGACAGACGTCATTTCCCTAGTGCTCTCCTCCCCAGCAGAGACGTGTGCAGGTGGTTGGGGCCTGCCCCTGCGTGTCTGGGCTCCCGTCCACAGCCCCAGCTCAGGGAAGCAGCTCCTGAGCCAAGACCTGTGGGAGGCGTAGGGGGCCCCGCCTGGAAGCCTAGTTTACAGCATGCGGGAAGCGAGCCTACTCGGGAGAAGAGAAGGCAGCCCTGCTGTGTGCGGCTGCATTCACTGCTTTGGCGGAGCCGAGTGCGCCTCCAGTACGGCAGAGCTCCAGCTCTGCTCAGAGGCCCGATCTGGCAGAGTTGCTGGCGTGAGGCTGCTCTGCCCTGGGCGAGCCTTGCCCAGACTTGCCTCGCGGCTAGGCTTCCAGTCCAGAAAGGAGCGGGCTGCGCGAGACTGGGAGATGCTACTGGCGCCTTCCTGGCCTCAGCTCCACTCCTGCCTTGCCTTTGCACCTAGTCCCCAGGCGTTCTTGTGGAGGGCTTAGTTGCCGGTGGGTTGCACACTGCCAAGCGCTCCAGCTTGAGGGCTCTATTAGAGGCAAAGTGAGGGCAACTGGAAGTCTATTCTTACGGTTGCTTGACCGCCCAGACTCAGCACAGCACGGAGAGCACAAGGCTCACAGGGCCCCTGGCTGGGGTCTGCAGCCCAACACACGCGGAGGCTGACTCGGTGAGCGCCCAGAAGGTGCCTGACAGACGTCATTTCCCTAGTGCTCTCCTCCCCAGCAGAGACGTGTGCAGGTGGTTGGGGCCTGCCCCTGCGTGTCTGGGCTCCCGTCCACAGCCCCAGCTCAGGGAAGCAGCTCCTGAGCCAAGACCTGTGGAGGGCGAAGGGGGCCCCGCCTGGAAGCCTAGTTTACAGCATGCGGGAAGCGAGCCTCCTCGGGAGAAGAGAAGGCAGCCCTGCTGTGTGCGGCTGCATTCACTGCTTTGGCGGAGCCGAGTGCGCCTCCAGTACGGCAGAGCTCCAGCTCTGCTCAGAGGCCCGATCTGGCAGAGTTGCTGGCGTGAGGCTGCTCTGCCCTGAGCGAGCCTTGCCCAGACTTGCCTCGCGGCTAGGCTTCCAGTCCAGAAAGGAGCGGGCTGCGCGAGACTGGGAGATGCTACTGGCGCCTTCCTGGCCTCAGCTCCACTCCTGCCTTGCCTTTGCACCTAGTCCCCAGGCGTTCTTGTGGAGGGCTTAGTTGCCGGTGGGTTGCACACTGCCAAGCGCTCCAGCTTGAGGGCTCTAGTAGAGGCAAAGTGAGGGCAACTGAAAGTCTATTCTTACGGTTGCTTGACCGCCCAGACTCAGCACAGCACGGAGAGCACAAGGCTCACAGGGCCTCTGGCTGTGGTCTGCAGCCCCACACACGAGGAGGCTGACTCGGTGAGCGCCCAGAAGGTGCCTGACAGACGTCATTTCCCTAGTGCTCTCCTCCCCAGCAGAGACGTGTGCAGGTGGTTGGGGCCTGCCCCTGCGTGTCTGGGCTCCCGTCCACAGCCCCAGCTCAGGGAAGCAGCTCCTCAGCCAAGACCTGTAGGAGGCGCGGGGCGCCCCCGCCTGGAAGCCTAGTGCACAGCATGAGGGAAGCGAGCCTCCTTGGGAGAAGAGGAGGCAGCCCAGATGCGTGGGGCTGCAATCACTGCTTGGGCGGAGCCGAGTGCTCCTCCAGTACGGCAGAGCTGCAGCTCTGCTCAGAGGCCCGATCTGGAAGAGTGCTGGCGTGAGGCTGCTCTGCCATGGGCGAGCCTTGCCCAGACTTGCCTCGCGGCTAGGCTTCCAGTCCAGGAAGGAGCGGGCTGCGCGAGACTGGGAGATGCTACTGGCGCCTTCCTGGCCTCAGCTCCACTCCTGCCTTGCCTTTGCACCTAGTCCCCAGGCGTTCTTGTGGAGTGCTTAGTTGCCGGTGGGTTGCACACTGCCAAGCGCTCCAGCTTGAGGGCTCTATTAGAGGCAAAGTGAGGGCAACTGGAAGTCTATTCTTACGGTTGCTTGACCGCCCAGACTCAGCACAGCACGGAGAGCACAAGGCTCACAGGGCCCCTGGCTGGGGTCTGCAGCCCCACACACGCGGAGGCTGACTCGGTGAGCGCCCAGAAGGTGCCTGACAGACGTCATTTCCCTAGTGCTCTCCTCCCCAGCAGAGACGTGTGCAGGTGGTTGGGGCCTGCCCCTGCGTGTCTGGGCTCCCGTCCACAGCCCCAGCTCAGGGAAGCAGCTCCTGAGCCAAGACCTGTGGAGGGCGCAGGGGGCCCCGCCTGAAAGCCTAGTTTACAGCATGCGGGAAGCGAGCCTCCTCGGGAGAAGAGAAGGCAGCCCTGCTGTGTGCGGCTGCATTCACTGCTTTGGCGGAGCCGAGTGCGCCTCCAGTACGGCATAGCTCCAGCTCTGCTCAGAGGCCCGATCTGGCAGAGTTGCTGGCGTGAGGCTGCTCTGCCCTGGGCGAGCCTTGCCCAGACTTGCCTCGCGGCTAGGCTTCCAGTCCAGAAAGGAGCGGGCTGCGCGAGACTGGGAGATGCTACTGGCGCCTTCCTGGCCTCAGCACCACTCCTGCCTTGCCTTTGCACCTAGTCCCCAGGCTTTCTTGTGGAGGGCTTAGTTGCCGGTGGGTTGCACACTGCCAAGCGCTCCAGCTTGAGGGCTCTAGTAGAGGCAAAGTGAGGGCAACTGAAAGTCTATTCTTACGGTTGCTTGACCGCCCAGACTCAGCACAGCACGGAGAGCACAAGGCTCACAGGGCCTCTGGCTGTGGTCTGCAGCCCCACACACGAGGAGGCTGACTCGGTGAGCGCCCAGAAGGTGCCTGACAGACGTCATTTCCCTAGTGCTCTCCTCCCCAGCAGAGACGTGTGCAGGTGGTTAGGGCCTGCCCCTGCGTGTCTGGGCTCCCGTCCACAGCCCCAGCTCAGGGAAGCAGCTCCTCAGCCAAGACCTGTAGGAGGCGCGGGGCGCCCCCGCCTGGAAGCCTAGTGCATAGCATGAGGGAAGCGAGCCTCCTTGGGAGAAGAGGAGGCAGCCCAGATGCGTGGGGCTGCAATTACTGCTTGGGCGGAGCCGAGTGCCCCTCCAGTACGGCAGAGCTGCAGCTCTGCTCAGAGGCCCGATCTGGAAGAGTGCTGGCGTGAGGCTGCTCTGCCCTGGGCGAGCCTTGCCCAGACTTGCCTCGCGGCTAGGCTTCCATTCGAGGAAGGAGCAGGCTGCGCGAGACTGGGAGATGCTACTGGCGCCTTCCTGGCCTCAGCTCCACTCCTGCCTTGCCTTTGCACCTAGTCCCCAGGCGTTCTTGTGGAGGGCTTAGTTGCCGGTGGGTTGCACACTGCCAAGCGCTCCAGCTTGAGGGCTCTAGTAGAGGCAATGGGAGGGCAACTGCAGGGCTCCTCCAGCTGTTGCTTGACCGCCCAGACTCAGCACAGCACGGAGAGCACAAGGCTCACAGGGCCTCTGGCTGTGGTCTGCAGCCCCACACACGCTGAGGCTGACTCGGTGAGCGCCCAGAAGGTGCCTGACTGACGTCTTTTCCCTAGTGCTCTCCTCCCCAGCAGAGACGTGTGCAGGTGGTTGGGGCCTGCCCCTGCGTGTCTGGGCTCCCGTCCACAGCCCCAGCTCAGGGAAGCAGCTCCTGAGCCAAGACCTGTTGAGGGGGCAGGGGGCCCCGCCTGGAAGCCTAGTTTACAGCATGCGGGAAGCGAGCCTCCTCGGGAGAAGAGAAGGCAGCCCTGCTGTGTGCGGCTGCATTCACTGCTTTGGCGGAGCCGAGTGCGCCTCCAGTACGGCAGAGCTGCAGCTCTGCTCAGAGGCCCGATCTGGCAGAGTTGCTGGCGTGAGGCTGCTCTGCCATGGGCGAGGCTTGCCCAGACTTGCCTCGCGGCTAGGCTTCCAGTCCAGAAAGGAGCGGGCTGCGCGAGACTGGGAGATGCTACTGGCGCCTTCCTGGCCTCAGCTCCACTCCTGCCTTGCCTTTGCACCTAGTCCCCAGGCGTTCTTGTGGAGGGCTTAGTTGCCGGTGGGTTGCACACTGCCAAGCGCTCCAGCTTGAGGGCTCTAGTAGAGGCAAAGTGAGGGCAACTGAAAGTCTATTCTTACGGTTGCTTGACCGCCCAGACTCAGCACAGCACGGAGAGCACAAGGCTCACAGGGCCTCTGGCTGTGGTCTGCAGCCCCACACACGAGGAGGCTGACTCGGTGAGCGCCCAGAAGGTGCCTGACAGACGTCATTTCCCTAGTGCTCTCCTCCCCAGCAGAGACGTGTGCAGGTGGTTGGGGCCTGCCCCTGCGTGTCTGGGCTCCCGTCCACAGCCCCAGCTCAGGGAAGCAGCTCCTCAGCCAAGACCTGTAGGAGGCGCGGGGCGCCCCCGCCTGGAAGCCTAGTGCACAGCATGAGGGAAGCGAGCCTCCTTGGGAGAAGAGGAGGCAGCCCAGATGCGTGGGGCTGCAATCACTGCTTGGGCGGAGCCGAGTGCTCCTCCAGTACGGCAGAGCTGCAGCTCTGCTCAGAGGCCCGATCTGGAAGAGTGCTGGCGTGAGGCTGCTCTGCCATGGGCGAGCCTTGCCCAGAATTGCCTCGCGGCTAGGCTTCCAGTCCAGAAAGGAGCGAGCTGCGCGAGACTGGGAGATGCTACTGGCGCCTTCCTGGCCTCAGCTCCACTCCTGCCTTGCCTTTGCACCTAGTCCCCAGGCGTTCTTGTGGAGTGCTTAGTTGCCGGTGGGTTGCACACTGCCAAGCGCTCCAGCTTGAGGGCTCTATTAGAGGCAAAGTGAGGGCAACTGGAAGTCTATTCTTACGGTTGCTTGACCGCCCAGACTCAGCACAGCACGGAGAGCACAAGGCTCACAGGGCCCCTGGCTGGGGTCTGCAGCCCCACACACGCGGAGGCTGACTCGGTGAGCGCCCAGAAGGTGCCTGACAGACGTCATTTCCCTAGTGCTCTCCTCCCCAGCAGAGACGTGTGCAGGTGGTTGGGGCCTGCCCCTGCGTGTCTGGGCTCCCGTCCACAGCCCCAGCTCAGGGAAGCAGCTCCTGAGCCAAGACCTGTGGAGGGCGCAGGGGGCCCCGCCTGGAAGCCTAGTTTACAGCATGCGGGAAGCGAGCCTCCTCGGGAGAAGAGAAGGCAGCCCTGCTGTGTGCGGCTGCATTCACTGCTTTGGCGGAGCCGAGTGCGCCTCCAGTACGGCATAGCTCCAGCTCTGCTCAGAGGCCCGATCTGGCAGAGTTGCTGGCGTGAGGCTGCTCTGCCCTGGGCGAGCCTTGCCCAGACTTGCCTCGCGGCTAGGCTTCCATTCGAGGAAGGAGCAGGCTGCGCGAGACTGGGAGATGCTACTGGCGCCTTCCTGGCCTCAGCTCCACTCCTGCCTTGCCTTTGCACCTAGTCCCCAGGCGTTCTTGTGGAGGGCTTAGTTGCCGGTGGGTTGCACACTGCCAAGCGCTCCAGCTTGAGGGCTCTAGTAGAGGCAAGTGAGGGCAACTGGAAGTCTATTCTT
Source organism: Capricornis sumatraensis (assembly GCF_032405125.1). Lineage (NCBI taxonomy): Eukaryota > Metazoa > Chordata > Mammalia > Artiodactyla > Bovidae > Capricornis > Capricornis sumatraensis. Next base: position 7,252,677 of record NW_027184615.1, on the reverse strand, counting down.
ACGGTTGCTTGACCGCCCAGACTCAGCACAGCACGGAGAGCACAAGGCTCACAGGGCCCCTGGCTGGGGTCTGCAGCCCCACACACGCGGATGCTGACTCGGTGAGCGCCCAGAAGGTGCCTGACAGACGTCATTTCCCTAGTGCTCTCCTCCCCAGCAGAGACGTGTGCAGGTGGTTGGGGCCTGCCCCTGCGTGTCTGGGCTCCCGTCCACAGCCCCAGCTCAGGGAAGCAGCTCCTCAGCCAAGACCTGTGGAGGGCGCAGGGGGCCCCTCCTGGAAGCCTAGTTTACAGCATGCGGGAAGCGAGCCTCCTCGGGAGAAGAGAAGGCAGCCCTGCTGTGTGTGGCTGCATTCACTGCTTTGGCGGAGCCGAGTGCGCCTCCAGTACGGCAGAGCTCCAGCTCTGCTCAGAGGCCCGATCTGGCAGAGTTGCTGGCGTGAGGCTGCTCTGCCCTGGGCGAGCCTTGCCCAGACTTGCCTCGCGGCTAGGCTTCCAGTCCAGAAAGGAGCGGGCTGCGCGAGACTGGGAGATGCTACTGGCGCCTTCCTGGCCTCAGCACCACTCCTGCCTTACCTTTGCACCTAGTCCTCAGGCGTTCTTGTGGAGGGCTTAGTTGCCGGTGGGTTGCACACTGCCAAGCGCTCCAGCTTGAGGGCTCTATTAGAGGCAATGGGAGGGCAACTGCAGGGCTCCTCCAGCGGTTGCTTGACCGCCCAGACTCAGCACAGCACGGAGAGCACAAGGCTCACAGGGCCTCTGGCTGTGGTCTGCAGCCCCACACACGCTGAGGCTGACTCGGTGAGCGCCCAGAAGGTGCCTGACTGACGTCTTTTCCCTAGTGCTCTCCTCCCCAGCAGAGACGTGTGCAGGTGGTTGGGGCCTGCCCCTGCGTGTCTGGGCTCCCGTCCACAGCCCCAGCTCAGGGAAGCAGCTCCTGAGCCAAGACCTGTTGAGGGGGCAGGGGGCCCCGCCTGGAAGCCTAGTTTACAGCATGCGGGAAGCGAGCCTCCTCGGGAGAAGAGAAGGCAGCCCTGCTGTGTGCGGCTGCATTCACTGCTTTGGCGGAGCCGAGTGCGCCTCCAGTACGGCAGAGCTCCAGCTCTGCTCAGAGGCCCGATCTGGCAGAGTTGCTGGCGTGAGGCTGCTCTGCCATGGGCGAGGCTTGCCCAGACTTGCCTCGCGGCTAGGCTTCCAGTCCAGAAAGGAGCGGGCTGCGCGAGACTGGGAGATGCTACTGGCGCCTTCCTGGCCTCAGCTCCACTCCTGCCTTGCCTTTGCACCTAGTCCCCAGGCGTTCTTGTGGAGGGCTTAGTTGCCGGTGGGTTGCACACTGCCAAGCGCTCCAGCTTGAGGGCTCTAGTAGAGGCAAAGTGAGGGCAACTGAAAGTCTATTCTTACGGTTGCTTGACCGCCCAGACTCAGCACAGCACGGAGAGCACAAGGCTCACAGGGCCTCTGGCTGTGGTCTGCAGCCCCACACACGAGGAGGCTGACTCGGTGAGCGCCCAGAAGGTGCCTGACAGACGTCATTTCCCTAGTGCTCTCCTCCCCAGCAGAGACGTGTGCAGGTGGTTGGGGCCTGCCCCTGCGTGTCTGGGCTCCCGTCCACAGCCCCAGCTCAGGGAAGCAGCTCCTCAGCCAAGACCTGTAGGAGGCGCGGGGCGCCCCCGCCTGGAAGCCTAGTGCACAGCATGAGGGAAGCGAGCCTCCTTGGGAGAAGAGGAGGCAGCCCAGATGCGTGGGGCTGCAATCACTGCTTGGGCGGAGCCGAGTGCTACTCCAGTACGGCAGAGCTGCAGCTCTGCTCAGAGGCCCGATCTGGAAGAGTGCTGGCGTGAGGCTGCTCTGCCATGGGCGAGCCTTGCCCAGACTTGCCTCGCGGCTAGGCTTCCAGTCGAGGAAGGAGCGGGCTGCGCGAGACTGGGAGATGCTACTGGCGCCTTCCTGGCCTCAGCTCCACTCCTGCCTTGCCTTTGCACCTAGTCCCCAGGCGTTCTTGTGGAGGGCTTAGTTGCCGGTTGGTTGCACACTGCCAAGCGCTCCAGCTTGAGGGCACTATTAGAGGCAAAGTGAGGGCAACTGGAAGTCTATTCTTACGGTTGCTTGACCGCCCAGACTCAGCACAGCACGGAGAGCACAAGGCTCACAGGGCCCCTGGCTGGGGTCTGCAGCCCCACACACGCGGAGGCTGACTCGGTGAGCGCCCAGAAGGTGCCTGACAGACGTCATTTCCCTAGTGCTCTCCTCCCCAGCAGAGACGTGTGCAGGTGGTTGGGGCCTGCCCCTGCGTATCTGGGCTCCCGTCCACAGCCCCAGCTCAGGGAAGCAGCTCCTGAGCCAAGACCTGTGGAGGGCGCAGGGGGCCCCGCCTGGAAGCCTAGTTTACAGCATGCGGGAAGCGAGCCTCCTCGGGAGAAGAGAAGGCAGCCCTGCTGTGTGCGGCTGCATTCACTGCTTTGTCGGAGCCGAGTGCGCCTCCAGTACGGCAGAGCTCCAGCTCTGCTCAGAGGCCCGATCTGGCAGAGTTGCTGGCGTGAGGCTGCTCTGCCCTGGGCGAGCCTTGCCCAGACTTGCCTCGCGGCTAGGCTTCCAGTCCAGAAAGGAGCGGGCTGCGCGAGACTGGGAGATGCTACTGGCGCCTTCCTGGCCTCAGCACCACTCCTGCCTTGCCTTTGCACCTAGTCCCCAGGCGTTCTTGTGGAGGGCTTAGTTGCCGGTGGGTTGCACACTGCCAAGCGCTCCAGCTTGAGGGCTCTATTAGAGGCAAAGTGAGGGCAACTGGAAGTCTATTCTTACGGTTGCTTGACCGCCCAGACTCAGCACAGCACGGAGAGCACAAGGCTCACAGGGCCTCTGGCTGTGGTCTGCAGCCCCACACACGAGGAGGCTGACTCGGTGAGCGCCCAGAAGGTGCCTGACAGACGTCATTTCCCTAGGGCTCTCCTCCCCAGCAGAGATGTGTGCAGGTGGTTGGGGCCTGCCCCTGCGTGTCTGGGCTCCCGTCCACAGCCCCAGCTCAGGGAAGCAGCTCCTCAGCCAAGACCTGTAGGAGGCGCGGGGCGCCCCCGCTTGGAAGCCTAGTGCACAGCATGAGGGAAGCGAGCCTCCTTGGGAGAAGAGGAGGCAGCCCAGATGCGTGGGGCTGCAATCACTGCTTGGGTGGAGCCGCGTGCGCCTCCAGTACGGCAGAGCTGCAGCTGTGCTCAGAGGCCCGATCTGGAAGAGTGCTGGCGTGAGGCTGCTCTGCCATGGGCGAGCCTTGCCCAGACTTGCCTCGCGGCTAGGCTTCCAGTCCAGGAAGGAGCGGGCTGCGCGAGACTGGGAGAGGCTACTGGCGCCTTCCTGGCCTCAGCTCCACTCCTGCGTTGCCTTTGCACCTAGTCATCAGGCGTTCTTGTGGAGGGCTTAGTTGCCGGTGGGTTGCACACTGCCAAGCGCTCCAGCAGTGAGGGCTCTATTAGAGGCAATGGGAGGGCAACTGCAGGGCTCCTCCAGCGGTTGCTTGACCGCCCAGACTCAGCACAGCACGGAGAGCACAAGGCTCACAGGGCCTTTGGCTGTGGTCTGCAGCCCCACACACGCTGAGGCTGACTCGGTGAGCGCCCAGAAGGTGCCTGACAGACGTCTTTTCCCTAGTGCTCTCCTCCCCAGCAGAGACGTGTGCAGGTGGTTGGGGCCTGCCCCTGCGTGTCTGGGCTCCCGTCCACAGCCCCAGCTCAGGGAAGCAGCTCCTCAGCCAAGACCTGTAGGAGGCGCGGGGCGCCCCCGCCTGGAAGCCTTGTGCACAGCATGAGGGAAGCGAGCCTCCTTGGGAGAAGAGGAGGCAGCCCAGATGCGTGGGGCTGCAATCACTGCTTGGGCGGAGCCAAGTGCGCCTCCAGTACGGCAGAGCTCCAGCTCTGCTCAGAGGCCCGATCTGGCAGAGTGCTGGCGTGAGGCTGCTCTGCCCTGGGCGAGCCTTGCCCAGACTTGCCTCGCGGCTAGGCTTCCAGTCCAGAAAGGAGCGGGCTGCGCGAGACTGGGAGATGCTACTGGCGCCTTCCTGGCCTCAGCTCCACTCCTGCCTTGCCTTTGCACCTAGTCGCCAGGCGTTCTTGTGGAGGGCTTAGTTGCCGGTGGGTTGCACACTGCCAAGCGCTCCAGCTTGAGGGCTCTAGTAGAGGCAAAGTGAGTTCAACTGGAAGTCTATTCTTACGGTTGCTTGACCGCCCAGACTCAGCACAGCACGGAGAGCACAAGGCTCACAGGGCCCCTGGCTGGGGTCTGCAGCCCCACACACGCAGAGGCTGACTCGGTGAGCGCCCAGAAGTTGCCTGACAGACGTCTTTACCCTAGTGCTCTCCTCCCCAGCAGAGACGTGTGCAGGTGGTTGGGGCCTGCCCCTGCGTGTCTGGGCTCCCGTCCACAGCCCCAGCTCAGGGAAGCAGCTCCTGAGCCAAGACCTGTGGAAGGCGCAGGGGGCCCCGCCTGGAAGCCTAGTTTACAGCATGCGGGAAGCGCGCCTCCTTGGGAGAAGAGAAGGCAGCCCTGCTGTGTGCGGCTGCATTCACTGCTTTGGCGGAGCCGAGTGCGCCTCCAGTACGGCAGAGCTCCAGCTCTGCTCAGAGGCCAGATCTGGCAGAGTTGCTGGCGTGAGGCTGCTCGGCCATGGGCGAGCCTTGCCCAGACTTGCCTCGCGGCTAGGCTTCCAGTCCAGAAAGGAGCGGGCTGCGCGAGACTGGGAGATGCTACTGGCGCCTTCCTGGCCTCAGCACCACTCCTGCCTTACCTTTGCACCTAGTCCTCAGGCGTTCTTGTGGCGGGCTTAGTTGCCGGTGGGTTGCACACTGCCAAGCGCTCCAGCAGAGAGGGCTCTATTAGAGGCAATGGGAGGGCAACTGCAGGGCTCCTCCAGCGGTTGCTTGACCGCCCAGACTCAGCACAGCACGGAGAGCACAAGGCTCACAGGGCCTCTGGCTGTGGTCTGCAGCCCCACACACGCTGAGGCTGACTCGGTGAGCGCCCAGAAGGTGCCTGACAGACGTCATTTCCCTAGTGCTCTCCTCCCCAGCAGAGACGTGTGCAGGTGGTTGGGGCCTGCCCCTGCGTGTCTGGGCTCCCGTCCACAGCCCCAGCTCAGGGAAGCAGCTCCTCAGCCAAGACCTGTAGGAGGCGTGGGGCGCCCCGGCCTGGAAGCCTAGTGCACAGCATGAGGGAAGCGATCCTCCTTGGGAGAAGAGGAGGCAGCCCAGATGCATGGGGCTGCAATCACTGCTTGGGCGGAGCCGGGTGCGCCTCCAGTACGGCAGAGCTCCAGGTCTGCTCAGAGGCCCGATCTGGCAGAGGGCTGGCGTGAGGCTTCTCTGCCCTGGGCGAGCCTTGCCCAGACTTGCCTCACGGCTAGGCTTCCAGTCCAGAAAGGAGCGGGCTGCGCGAGACTGGGAGATGCTACTGGCCCCTTCCTGGCCTAAGCTCCACTCCTGCCTTGCCTTTGCACCTAGTCCCCAGGCGTTCTTGTGGAGGGCTTAGTTGCCGGTGGGTTGCACACTGCCAAGCGCTCCAGCTTGAGGGCTCTAGTAGAGGCAAAGTGAGGGCAACTGAAAGTCTATTCTTACGGTTGCTTGACCGCCCAGACTCAGCACAGCACGGAGAGCACAAGGCTCACAGGGCCCCTGGCTGGGGTCTGCAGCCCCACACACGCGGAGGCTGACTCGGTGAGCGCCCAGAAGGTGCCTGACAGACGTCATTTCCCTAGTGCTCTCCTCCCCAGCAGAGACGTGTGCAGGTGGTTGGGGCCTGCCCCTGCGTGTCTGGGCTCCCGTCCACAGCCCCAGCTCAGGGAAGCAGCTCCTGAGCCAAGACCTGTGGGAGGCGTAGGGGGCCCCGCCTGGAAGCCTAGTTTACAGCATGCGGGAAGCGAGCCTCCTCGGGAGAAGAGAAGGCAGCCCTGCTGTGTGCGGCTGCATTCACTGCTTTGGCGGAGCCGAGTGCGCCTCCAGTACGGCAGAGCTCCAGCTCTGCTCAGAGGCCCGATCTGGCAGAGTTGCTGTCGTGAGGCTGCTCTGCCCTGGGCGAGCCTTGCCCAGACTTGCCTCGCGGCTAGGCTTCCAGTCCAGAAAGGAGCGGGCTGCGCGAGACTGGGAGATGCTACTGGCGCCTTCCTGGCCTCAGCTCCACTCCTGCCTTTCCTTTGCACCTAGTCCCCAGGCGTTCTTGTGGAGGGCTTAGTTGCCGGTGGGTTGCACACTGCCAAGCGCTCCAGCAGAGAGGGCTCTATTAGAGGCAATGGGAGGGCAACTGCAGGGCTCCTCCAGCGGTTGCTTGACCGCCCAGACTCAGCACAGCACGGAGAGCACAAGGCTCACAGGGCCTCTGGCTGTGGTCTGCAGCCCCACACACGCTGAGGCTGACTCGGTGAGCGCCCAGAAGGTGCCTGACAGACGTCATTTCCCTAGTGCTCTCCTCCCCAGCAGAGATGTGTGCAGGTGGTTGGGGCCTGCCCCTGCGTGTCTGGGCTCCCGTCCACAGCCCCAGCTCAGGGAAGCAGCTCCTCAGCCAAGACCTGTAGGAGGCGCGGGGCGCCCCCGCTTGGAAGCCTAGTGTACAGCATGAGGGAAGCGAGCCTCCTTGGGAGAAGAGGAGGCAGCCCAGATGCGTGGGGCTGCAATCACTGCTTGGGTGGAGCCGAGTGCGCCTCCAGTACGGCAGAGCTGCAGCTCTGCTCAGAGGCCCGATCTGGAAGAGTGCTGGCGTGAGGCTGCTCTGCCATCGGCGAGCCTTGCCCAGACTTGCCTCGCGGCTAGGCTTCCAGTCCAGGAAGGAGCGGGCTGCGCGAGACTGGGAGATGCTACTGGCGCCTTCCTGGCCTCAGCTCCACTCCTGCCTTGCCTTTGCACCTAGTCCCCAGGCGTTCTTGTGTAGGGCTTAGTTGCCGGTGGGTTGCACACTGTCAAGCGCTCCAGCTTGAGGGCTCTATTAGAGGCAAAGTGAGGGCAACTGGAAGTCTATTCTTACGGTTGCTTGACCGCCCAGACTCAGCACAGCACGGAGAGCACAAGGCTCACAGGGCCCCTGGCTGGGGTCTGCAGCCCCACACACGCGGAGGCTGACTCGGTGAGCGCCCAGAAGGTGCCTGACAGACGTCATTTCCCTAGTGCTCTCCTCCCCAGCAGAGACGTGTGCAGGTGGTTGGGGCCTGCCCCTGCGTGTCTGGGCTCCCGTCCACAGCCCCAGCTCAGGGTAGCAGCTCCTCAGCCAAGACCTGTAGGAGGCGCGGGGTGCCCCCGCCTGGAAGCCTAGTGCACAGCATGAGGGAAGCGAGCCTCCTTGGGAGAAGAGAAGGCAGCCCTGCTGTGTGCGGCTGCATTCACTGCTTTGGCGGAGCCGAGTGCCCCTCCAGTACGGCAGAGCTCCAGCTCTGCTCAGAGGCCCGAACTGGCAGAGTGCTGGCGTGAGGCTGCTCTGCCCTGGGCGTGCCTTGCCCAGACTTGCCTCGCGGCTAGGCTTCCATTCGAGGAAGGAGCAGGCTGCGCGAGACTGGGAGATGCTACTGGCACCTTCCTGGCCTCAGCTCCACTCCTGCGTTGCCTTTGCACCTAGTCCTCAGGCGTTCTTGTGGAGGGCTTAGTTGCCGGTGGGTTGCACACTGCCAAGCGCTCCAGCAGTGAGGGCTCTATTAGAGGCAATGGGAGGGCAACTGCAGGGCTCCTCCAGCGGTTGCTTGACCGCCCAGACTCAGCACAGCACGGAGAGCACAAGGCTCACAGGGCCTTTGGCTGTGGTCTGCAGCCCCACACACGCTGAGGCTGACTCGGTGAGCGCCCAGAAGGTGCCTGACAGACGTCTTTTCCCTAGTGCTCGCCTCCCCAGCAGAGACGTGTGCAGGTGGTTGGGGCCTGCCCCTGCGTGTCTGGGCTCCCGTCCACAGCCCCAGCTCAGGGAAGCAGCTCCTCAGCCAAGACCTGTAGGAGGCGCGGGGCGCCCCCGCCTGGAAGCCTTGTGCACAGCATGAGGGAAGCGAGCCTCCTTGGGAGAAGAGGAGGCAGCCCAGATGCGTGGGGCTGCAATCACTGCTTGGGCGGAGCCAAGTGCGCCTCCAGTACGGCAGAGCTCCAGCTCTGCTCAGAGGCCCGATCTGGCAGAGTGCTGGCGTGAGGCTGCTCTGCCCTGGGCGAGCCTTGCCCAGACTTGCCTCGCGGCTAGGCTTCCAGTCCAGAAAGGAGCGGGCTGCGCGAGACTGGGAGATGCTACTGGCGCCTTCCTGGCCTCAGCTCCACTCCTGCCTTGCCTTTGCACCTAGTCGCCAGGCGTTCTTGTGGAGGGCTTAGTTGCCGGTGGGTTGCACACTGCCAAGCGCTCCAGCTTGAGGGCTCTAGTAGAGGCAAAGTGAGTTCAACTGGAAGTCTATTCTTACGGTTGCTTGACCGCCCAGACTCAGCACAGCACGGAGAGCACAAGGCTCACAGGGCCCCTGGCTGGGGTCTGCAGCCCCACACACGCGGAGGCTGACTCGGTGAGCGCCCAGAAGTTGCCTGACAGACGTCTTTACCCTAGTGCTCTCCTCCCCAGCAGAGACGTGTGCAGGTGGTTGGGGCCTGCCCCTGCGTGTCTGGGCTCCCGTCCACAGCCCCAGCTCAGGGAAGCAGCTCCTGAGCCAAGACCTGTGGAAGGCGCAGGAGGCCCCGCCTGGAAGCCTAGTTTACAGCATGCGGGAAGCGAGCCTCCTCGGGAGAAGAGAAGGCAGCCCTGCTGTGTGCGGCTGCATTCACTGCTTTGGCGGAGCCGAGTGCGCCTCCAGTACGGCAGAGCTCCAGCTCTGCTCAGAGGCCAGATCTGGCAGAGTTGCTGGCGTGAGGCTGCTCGGCCATGGGCGAGCCTTGCCCAGACTTGCCTCGCGGCTAGGCTTCCAGTCCAGAAAGGAGCGGGCTGCGCGAGACTGGGAGATGATACTGGCGCCTTCCTGGCCTCAGCACCACTCCTGCCTTACCTTTGCACCTAGTCCTCAGGCGTTCTTGTGGCGGGCTTAGTTGCCGGTGGGTTGCACACTGCCAAGCGCTCCAGCAGAGAGGGCTCTATTAGAGGCAATGGGAGGGCAACTGTAGGGCTCCTCCAGCGGTTGCTTGACCGCCCAGACTCAGCACAGCACGGAGAGCACAAGGCTCACAGGGCCTCTGGCTGTGGTCTGCAGCCCCACACACGCTGAGGCTGACTCGGTGAGCGCCCAGAAGGTGCCTGACAGACGTCATTTCCCTAGTGCTCTCCTCCCCAGCAGAGACGTGTGCAGGTGGTTGGGGCCTGCCCCTGCGTGTCTGGGCTCCCGTCCACAGCCCCAGCTCAGGGAAGCAGCTCCTCAGCCAAGACCTGTAGGAGGCGTGGGGCGCCCCGGCCTGGAAGCCTAGTGCACAGCATGAGGGAAGCGATCCTCCTTGGGAGAAGAGGAGTCAGCCCAGATGCATGGGGCTGCAATCACTGCTTGGGCGGAGCCGGGTGCGCCTCCAGTACGGCAGAGCTCCAGCTCTGCTCAGAGGCCCGATCTGGCAGAGGGCTGGCGTGAGGCTTCTCTGCCCTGGGCGAGCCTTGCCCAGACTTGCCTCACGGCTAGGCTTCCAGTCCAGAAAGGAGCGGGCTGCGCGAGACTGGGAGATGCTACTGGCCCCTTCCTGGCCTAAGCTCCACTCCTGCCTTGCCTTTGCACCTAGTCCCCAGGCGTTCTTGTGGAGGGCTTAGTTGCCGGTGGGTTGCACACTGCCAAGCGCTCCAGCTTGAGGGCTCTAGTAGAGGCAAAGTGAGGGCAACTGAAAGTCTATTCTTACGGTTGCTTGACCGCCCAGACTCAGCACAGCACGGAGAGCACAAGGCTCACAGGGCCCCTGGCTGGGGTCTGCAGCCCCACACACGCGGAGGCTGACTCGGTGAGCGCCCAGAAGGTGCCTGACAGACGTCATTTCCCTAGTGCTCTCCTCCCCAGCAGAGACGTGTGCAGGTGGTTGGGGCCTGCCCCTGCGTGTCTGGGCTCCCGTCCACAGCCCCAGCTCAGGGAAGCAGCTCCTGAGCCAAGACCTGTGGGAGGCGTAGGTGGCCCCGCCTGGAAGCCTAGTTTACAGCATGCGGGAAGCGAGCCTACTCGGGAGAAGAGAAGGCAGCCCTGCTGTGTGCGGCTGCATTCACTGCTTTGGCGGAGCCGAGTGCGCCTCCAGTACGGCAGAGCTCCAGCTCTGCTCAGAGGCCAGATCTGGCAGAGTGCTGTCGTGAGGCTGCTCTGCCCTGGGCGAGCCTTGCCCAGACTTGCCTCGCGGCTAGGCTTCCAGTCCAGAAAGGAGCGGGCTGCGCGAGACTGGGAGATGCTACTGGCGCCTTCCTGGCCTCAGCTCCACTCCTGCCTTGCCTTTGCACCTAGTCCCCAGGCGTTCTTGTGGAGGGCTTAGTTGCCGGTGGGTTGCACACTGAAAAGCGCTCCAGCTTGAGGGCTCTAGTAGAGGCAAAGTGAGGGCAACTGAAAGTCTATTCTTACGGTTGCTTGACCGCCCAGACTCAGCACAGTACGGAGAGCACAAGGCTCACAGGGCCCCTGGCTGGGGTCTGCAGCCCCACACACGCGGAGGCTGACTCGGTGAGCGCCCAGAAGGTGCCTGACAGACGTCATTTCCCTAGTGCTCTCCTCCCCAGCAGAGACGTGTGCAGGTGGTTGGGGCCTGCCCCTGCGTGTCTGGGCTCCCGTCCACAGCCCCAGCTCAGGGAAGCAGCTCCTGAGCCAAGACCTGTGGGAGGCGTAGGGGGCCCCGCCTGGAAGCCTAGTTTACAGCATGCGGGAAGCGAGCCTCCTCGGGAGAAGAGAAGGCAGCCCTGCTGGGTGCGGCTGCATTCACTGCTTTGGCGGAGCCGAGTGCGCCTCCAGTACGGCAGAGCTCCAGCTCTGCTCAGAGGCCCGATCTGGCAGAGTTGCTGTCGTGAGGCTGCTCTGCCCTGGGCGAGCCTTACCCAGACTTGCCTCGCGGCTAGGCTTCCAGTCCAGAAAGGAGCGGGCTGCGCGAGACTGGGAGATGCTACTGGAGCCTTCCTGGCCTCAGCTCCACTCCTGCCTTTCCTTTGCACCTAGTCCCCAGGCGTTCTTGTGGAGGGCTTAGTTGCCGGTGGGTTGCACACTGCCAAGCGCTCCAGCAGAGAGGGCTCTATTAGAGGCAATGGGAGGGCAACTGCAGGGCTCCTCCAGCGGTTGCTTGACCGCCCAGACTCAGCACAGCACGGAGAGCACAAGGCTCACAGGGCCTCTGGCTGTGGTCTGCAGCCCCACACACGCTGAGGCTGACTCGGTGAGCGCCCAGAAGGTGCCTGACAGACGTCATTTCCCTAGTGCTCTCCTCCCCAGCAGAGATGTGTGCAGGTGGTTGGGGCCTGCCCCTGCGTGTCTGGGCTCCCGTCCACAGCCCCAGCTCAGGGAAGCAGCTCCTCAGCCAAGACCTGTAGGAGGCGCGGGGCGCCCCCGCTTGGAAGCCTAGTGCACAGCATGAGGGAAGCGAGCCTCCTTGGGAGAAGAGGAGGCAGCCCAGATGCGTGGGGCTGCAATCACTGCTTGGGTGGAGCCGCGTGCGCCTCCAGTACGGCAGAGCTGCAGCTCTGCTCAGAGGCCCGATCTGGAAGAGTGCTGGCGTGAGGCTGCTCTGCCATGGGCGAGCCTTGCCCAGACTTGCCTCGCGGCTAGGCTTCCAGTCCAGGAAGGAGCGGGCTGCGCGAGACTGGGAGATGCTACTGGCGCCTTCCTGGCCTCAGCTCCACTCCTGCCTTGCCTTTGCACCTAGTCCCCAGGCGTTCTTGTGTAGGGCTTAGTTGCCGGTGGGTTGCACACTGCCAAGCGCTCCAGCTTGAGGGCTCTATTAGAGGCAAAGTGAGGGCAACTGGAAGTCTATTCTTACGGTTGCTTGACCGCCCAGACTCAGCACAGCACGGAGAGCACAAGGCTCACAGGGCCCCTGGCTGGGGTCTGCAGCCCCACACACGCGGAGGCTGACTCGGTGAGCGCCCAGAAGGTGCCTGACAGACGTCATTTCCCTAGTGCTCTCCTCCCCAGCAGAGACGTGTGCAGGTGGTTGGGGCCTGCCCCTGCGTGTCTGGGCTCCCGTCCACAGCCCCAGCTCAGGGTAGCAGCTCCTCAGCCAAGACCTGTAGGAGGCGCGGGGTGCCCCCGCCTGGAAGCCTAGTGCACAGCATGAGGGAAGCGAGCCTCCTTGGGAGAAGAGAAGGCAGCCCTGCTGTGTGCGGCTGCATTCACTGCTTTGGCGGAGCCGAGTGCCCCTCCAGTACGGCAGAGCTCCAGCTCTGCTCAGAGGCCCGAACTGGCAGAGTGCTGGCGTGAGGCTGCTCTGCCCTGGGCGTGCCTTGCCCAGACTTGCCTCGCGGCTAGGCTTCCATTCGAGGAAGGAGCAGGCTGCGCGAGACTGGGAGATGCTACTGGCACCTTCCTGGCCTCAGCTCCACTCCTGCGTTGCCTTTGCACCTAGTCCTCAGGCGTTCTTGTGGAGGGCTTAGTTGCCGGTGGGTTGCACACTGCCAAGCGCTCCAGCAGTGAGGGCTCTATTAGAGGCAATGGGAGGGCAACTGCAGGGCTCCTCCAGCGGTTGCTTGACCGCCCAGACTCAGCACAGCACGGAGAGCACAAGGCTCACAGGGCCTTTGGCTGTGGTCTGCAGCCCCACACACGCTGAGGCTGACTCGGTGAGCGCCCAGAGGTGCCTGACAGACGTCTTTTCCCTAGTGCTCTCCTCCCCCGCAGAGACGTGTGCAGGTGGTTGGGGCCTGCCCCTGCGTGTCTGGGCTCCCGTCCACAGCCCCAGCTCAGGGAAGCAGCTCCTCAGCCAAGACCTGTAGGAGGCGCGGGGCGCCCCCGCCTGGAAGCCTTGTGCACAGCATGAGGGAAGCGAGCCTCCTTGGGAGAAGAGGAGGCAGCCCAGATGCGTGGGGCTGCAATCACTGCTTGGGCGGAGCCAAGTGCGCCTCCAGTACGGCAGAGCTCCAGCTCTGCTCAGAGGCCCGATCTGGCAGAGTGCTGGCGTGAGGCTGCTCTGCCCTGGGCGAGCCTTGCCCAGACTTGCCTCGCGGCTAGGCTTCCAGTCCAGAAAGGAGCGGGCTGCGCGAGACTGGGAGATGCTACTGGCGCCTTCCTGGCCTCAGCTCCACTCCTGCCTTGCCTTTGCACCTAGTCGCCAGGCGTTCTTGTGGAGGGCTTAGTTGCCGGTGGGTTGCACACTGCCAAGCGCTCCAGCTTGAGGGCTCTAGTAGAGGCAAAGTGAGTTCAACTGGAAGTCTATTCTTACGGTTGCTTGACCGCCCAGACTCAGCACAGCACGGAGAGCACAAGGCTCACAGGGCCCCTGGCTGGGGTCTGCAGCCCCACACACGCGGAGGCTGACTCGGTGAGCGCCCAGAAGTTGCCTGACAGACGTCTTTACCCTAGTGCTCTCCTCCCCAGCAGAGACGTGTGCAGGTGGTTGGGGCCTGCCCCTGCGTGTCTGGGCTCCCGTCCACAGCCCCAGCTCAGGGAAGCAGCTCCTGAGCCAAGACCTGTGGAAGGCGCAGGGGTCCCCGCCTGGAAGCCTAGTTTACAGCATGCGGGAAGCGAGCCTCCTCGGGAGAAGAGAAGGCAGCCCTGCTGTGTGCGGCTGCATTCACTGCTTTGGCGGAGCCGAGTGCGCCTCCAGTACGGCAGAGCTCCAGCTCTGCTCAGAGGCCAGATCTGGCAGAGTTGCTGGCGTGAGGCTGCTCGGCCATGGGCGAGCCTTGCCCAGACTTGCCTCGCGGCTAGGCTTCCAGTCCAGAAAGGAGCGGGCTGCGCGAGACTGGGAGATGCTACTGGCGCCTTCCTGGCCTCAGCACCACTCCTGCCTTACCTTTGCACCTAGTCCTCAGGCGTTCTTGTGGCGGGCTTAGTTGCCGGTGGGTTGCACACTGCCAAGCGCTCCAGCAGAGAGGGCTCTATTAGAGGCAATGGGAGGGCAACTGCAGGGCTCCTCCAGCGGTTGCTTGACCGCCCAGACTCAGCACAGCACGGAGAGCACAAGGCTCACAGGGCCTCTGGCTGTGGTCTGCAGCCCCACACACGCTGAGGCTGACTCGGTGAGCGCCCAGAAGGTGCCTGACAGACGTCATTTCCCTAGTGCTCTCCTCCCCAGCAGAGATGTGTGCAGGTGGTTGGGGCCTGCCCCTGCGTGTCTGGGCTCCCGTCCACAGCCCCAGCTCAGGGAAGCAGCTCCTCAGCCAAGACCTGTAGGAGGCGCGGGGCGCCCCCGCTTGGAAGCCTAGTGCACAGCATGAGGGAAGCGAGCCTCCTTGGGAGAAGAGGAGGCAGCCCAGATGCGTGGGGCTGCAATCACTGCTTGGGTGGAGCCGCGTGCGCCTCCAGTACGGCAGAGCTGCAGCTCTGCTCAGAGGCCCGATCTGGAAGAGTGCTGGCGTGAGGCTGCTCTGCCATGGGCGAGCCTTGCCCAGACTTGCCTCGCGGCTAGGCTTCCAGTCCAGGAAGGAGCGGGCTGCGCGAGACTGGGAGATGCTACTGGCGCCTTCCTGGCCTCAGCTCCACTCCTGCCTTGCCTTTGCACCTAGTCCCCAGGCGTTCTTGTGTAGGGCTTAGTTGCCGGTGGGTTGCACACTGCCAAGCGCTCCAGCTTGAGGGCTCTATTAGAGGCAAAGTGAGGGCAACTGGAAGTCTATTCTTACGGTTGCTTGACCGCCCAGACTCAGCACAGCACGGAGAGCACAAGGCTCACAGGGCCCCTGGCTGGGGTCTGCAGCCCCACACACGCGGAGGCTGACTCGGTGAGCGCCCAGAAGGTGCCTGACAGACGTCATTTCCCTAGTGCTCTCCTCCCCAGCAGAGACGTGTGCAGGTGGTTGGGGCCTGCCCCTGCGTGTCTGGGCTCCCGTCCACAGCCCCAGCTCAGGGTAGCAGCTCCTCAGCCAAGACCTGTAGGAGGCGCGGGGTGCCCCCGCCTGGAAGCCTAGTGCACAGCATGAGGGAAGCGAGCCTCCTTGGGAGAAGAGAAGGCAGCCCTGCTGTGTGCGGCTGCATTCACTGCTTTGGCGGAGCCGAGTGCCCCTCCAGTACGGCAGAGCTCCAGCTCTGCTCAGAGGCCCGAACTGGCAGAGTGCTGGCGTGAGGCTGCTCTGCCCTGGGCGTGCCTTGCCCAGACTTGCCTCGCGGCTAGGCTTCCATTCGAGGAAGGAGCAGGCTGCGCGAGACTGGGAGATGCTACTGGCACCTTCCTGGCCTCAGCTCCACTCCTGCGTTGCCTTTGCACCTAGTCCTCAGGCGTTCTTGTGGAGGGCTTAGTTGCCGGTGGGTTGCACACTGCCAAGCGCTCCAGCAGTGAGGGCTCTATTAGAGGCAATGGGAGGGCAACTGCAGGGCTCCTCCAGCGGTTGCTTGACCGCCCAGACTCAGCACAGCACGGAGAGCACAAGGCTCACAGGGCCTTTGGCTGTGGTCTGCAGCCCCACACACGCTGAGGCTGACTCGGTGAGCGCCCAGAGGTGCCTGACAGACGTCTTTTCCCTAGTGCTCTCCTCCCCCGCCGAGACGTGTGCAGGTGGTTGGGGCCTGCCCCTGCGTGTCTGGGCTCCCGTCCACAGCCCCAGCTCAGGGAAGCAGCTCCTCAGCCAAGACCTGTAGGAGGCGCGGGGCGCCCCCGCCTGGAAGCCTTGTGCACAGCATGAGGGAAGCGAGCCTCCTTGGGAGAAGAGGAGGCAGCCCAGATGCGTGGGGCTGCAATCACTGCTTGGGCGGAGCCAAGTGCGCCTCCAGTACGGCAGAGCTCCAGCTCTGCTCAGAGGCCCGATCTGGCAGAGTGCTGGCGTGAGGCTGCTCTGCCCTGGGCGAGCCTTGCCCAGACTTGCCTCGCGGCTAGGCTTCCAGTCCAGAAAGGAGCGGGCTGCGCGAGACTGGGAGATGCTACTGGCGCCTTCCTGGCCTCAGCTCCACTCCTGCCTTGCCTTTGCACCTAGTCGCCAGGCGTTCTTGTGGAGGGCTTAGTTGCCGGTGGGTTGCACACTGCCAAGCGCTCCAGCTTGAGGGCTCTAGTAGAGGCAAAGTGAGTTCAACTGGAAGTCTATTCTTACGGTTGCTTGACCGCCCAGACTCAGCACAGCACGGAGAGCACAAGGCTCACAGGGCCCCTGGCTGGGGTCTGCAGCCCCACACACGCGGAGGCTGACTCGGTGAGCGCCCAGAAGGTGCCTGACAGACGTCTTTACCCTAGTGCTCTCCTCCCCAGCAGAGACGTGTGCAGGTGGTTGGGGCCTGCCCCTGCGTGTCTGGGCTCCCGTCCACAGCCCCAGCTCAGGGAAGCAGCTCCTGAGCCAAGACCTGTGGAAGGCGCAGGGGTCCCCGCCTGGAAGCCTAGTTTACAGCATGCGGGAAGCGAGCCTCCTCGGGAGAAGAGAAGGCAGCCCTGCTGTGTGCGGCTGCATTCACTGCTTTGGCGGAGCCGAGTGCGCCTCCAGTACGGCAGAGCTCCAGCTCTGCTCAGAGGCCAGATCTGGCAGAGTTGCTGGCGTGAGGCTGCTCGGCCATGGGCGAGCCTTGCCCAGACTTGCCTCGCGGCTAGGCTTCCAGTCCAGAAAGGAGCGGGCTGCGCGAGACTGGGAGATGCTACTGGCGCCTTCCTGGCCTCAGCACCACTCCTGCCTTACCTTTGCACCTAGTCCTCAGGCGTTCTTGTGGCGGGCTTAGTTGCCGGTGGGTTGCACACTGCCAAGCGCTCCAGCAGAGAGGGCTCTATTAGAGGCAATGGGAGGGCAACTGCAGGGCTCCTCCAGCGGTTGCTTGACCGCCCAGACTCAGCACAGCACGGAGAGCACAAGGCTCACAGGGCCTCTGGCTGTGGTCTGCAGCCCCACACACGCTGAGGCTGACTTGGTGAGCGCCCAGAAGGTGCCTGACAAACGTCATTTCCCTAGTGCTCTCCTCCCCAGCAGAGACGTGTGCAGGTGGTTGGGGCCTGCCCCTGCCTGTCTGGGCTCCCGTCCACAGCCCCAGCTCAGGGAAGCAGCTCCTCAGCCAAGACCTGTAGGAGGCGTGGGGCGCCCCGGCCTGGAAGCCTAGTGCACAGCATGAGGGAAGCGATCCTCCTTGGGAGAAGAGGAGGCAGCCCAGATGCATGGGGCTGCAATCACTGCTTGGGCGGAGCCGGGTGCGCCTCCAGTACGGCAGAGCTCCAGCTCTGCTCAGAGGCCCGATCTGGCAGAGGGCTGGCGTGAGGCTTCTCTGCCCTGGGCGAGCCTTGCCCAGACTTTCCTCACGGCTAGGCTTCCAGTCCAGAAAGGAGCGGGCTGCGCGAGACTGGGAGATGCTACTGGCCCCTTCCGGGCCTAAGCTCCACTCCTGCCTTGCCTTTGCACCTAGTCCCCAGGCGTTCTTGTGGAGGGCTTAGTTGCCGGTGGGTTGCACACTGTCAAGCCCTCTAGCTTGAGGGCTCTAGTAGAGGCAAAGTGAGGGCAACTGAAAGTCTATTCTTACGGTTGCTTGACCGCCCAGACTCAGCACAGCACGGAGAGCACAAGGCTCACAGGGCCCCTGGCTGGGGTCTGCAGCCCCACACACGCTGAGGCTGACTCGGTGAGCGCCCAGAAGGTGCCTGACAGACGTCTTTTCCCTAGTGCTCTCCTCCCCAGCAGAGACGTGTGCAGGTGGTTGGGGCCTGCCCCTGCGTGTCTGGGCTCCCGTCCACAGCCCCAGCTCAGGGAAGCAGCTCCTGAGCCAAGACCTGTGGGAGGCCCAGGGCGCCCCGCCTGGAAGCCTAGTTTCCAGCATGCGGGAAGCGAGCCTCCTCGGGAGAAGAGAAGGCAGCCCTGCTGTGTGCGGCTGCATTCACTGCTTTGGCGGAGCCGAGTGCGCCTCCAGTACACAGAGCTCCAGCTCTGCTCAGAGGCCCGATCTGGCAGAGTTGCTGGCATGAGGCTGCTCTGCCCTGGGCGAGCCTTGCCCAGACTTGCCTCGCGGCTAGGCTTCCAGTCCAGAAAGGAGCGGGCTGCGCGAGACTGGGAGATGCTACTGGCGCCTTCCTGGCCTCAGCACCACTCCTGACTTGCCTTTGCACCTAGTCCTCAGGCGTTCTTGTGGAGGGCTTAGTTGCCGGTGGGTTGCACACTGCCAAGCGCTCCAGCAGAGAGGGCTCTATTAGAGGCAATGGGAGGGCAACTGCAGGGCTCCTCCAGCGGTTGCTTGACCGCCCAGACTCAGCACAGCACGGAGAGCACAAGGCTCACAGGGCCTCTGGCTGTGGTCTGCAGCCCCACACACGCTGAGGCTGACTCGGTGAGCGCCCAGAAGGTGCCTGACAAACGTCATTTCCCTAGTGCTCTCCTCCCCCGCAGAGACGTGTGCAGGTGGTTGGGGCCTGCCCCTGCGTGTCTGGGCTCCCGTCCACAGCCCCAGCTCAGGGAAGCAGCTCCTCAGCCAAGACCTGTAGGAGGCGTGGGGCGCCCCCGCCTGGAAGCCTAGTGCACAGCATGAGGGAAGCGATCCTCCTTGGGAGAAGAGGAGGCAGCCCAGATGCATGGGGCTGCAATCACTGCTTGGGCGGAGCCGGGTGCGCCTCCAGTACGGCAGAGCTCCAGCTCTGCTCAGAGGCCCGATCTGGCAGAGGGTTGGCGTGAGGCTGCTCTGCCCTGGGCGAGCCTTGCCCAGACTTGCCTCACGGCTAGGCTTCCAGTCCAGAAAGTAGCGGGCTGCGCGAGACTGGGAGATGCTACTGGCCCCTTCCTGGCCTCAGCTCCACTCCTGCCTTGCCTTTGCACCTAGTCCCCAGGCGTTCTTGTGGAGGGCTTAGTTGCCGGTGGGTTGCACACTGCCAAGCGCTCCAGCTTGAGGGCTCTAGTAGAGGCAAAGTGAGGGCAACTGAAAGTCTATTCTTACGGGTGCTTGACCGCCCAGACTCAGCACAGCACGGAGAGCACAAGGCTCACAGGGCCCTGGCTGGGGTCTGCAGCCCCACACACGCGGAGGCTGACTCGGTGAGCGCCCAGAAGGTGCCTGACAGACGTCATTTCCCTAGTGCTCTCCTCCCCAGCAGAGACGTGTGCAGGTGGTTGGGGCCTGCCCCTGCGTGTCTGGGCTCCCGTCCACAGCCCCAGCTCAGGGAAGCAGCTCCTGAGCCAAGACCTGTGGGAGGCGCAGGGGGCCCCGCCTGGAAGCCTAGTTTACAGCATGCGGGAAGCGAGCCTCCTCGGGCGAAGAGGAGGCAGCTCTGCTGTGTACGGCTTCATTCACTGCTTTGGCGGAGCCGAGTGCGCCTCCAGTACGGCAGAGCTCCAGCTCTGCTCAGAGGCCCGATCTCGCAGAGTTGCTGGCGTGAGGCTGCTCTGCCCTGGGCGAGCCTTGCCCAGACTTGCCTCGCGGCTAGGCTTCCAGTCCAGAAAGGAGCAGGCTGCGCGAGACTGGGAGATGCTACTGGCGCCTTCCTGGCCTCAGCACCACTCCTGCCTTACCTTTGCACCTAGTCCTCAGGCGTTCTTGTGGAGGGCTTAGTTGCCGGTGGGTTGCACACTGCCAAGCGCTCCAGCAGAGAGGGCTCTATTAGAGGCAATGGGAGGGCAACTGCAGGGCTCCTCCAGCGGTTGCTTGACCGCCCAGACTCAGCACAGCACGGAGAGCACAAGGCTCACAGGGCCTCTGGCTGTGGTCTGCAGCCCCACACACGCTGAGGCTGACTCGGTGAGCGCCCAGAAGGTGCCTGACAGACGTCTTTTCCCTAGTGCTCTCCTCCCCAGCAGAGACGTGTGCAGGAGCTTGGGGCCTGCCCCAGCGTGTCTGGGCTCCCGTCCACAGCCCCAGCTCAGGGAAGCAGCTCCTCAGCCAAGACCTGTAGGAGGCGCGGGGCGCCCCCGCCTGGAAGCCTTGTGCACAGCATGAGGGAAGCGAGCCTCCTTGGGAGAAGAGGAGGCAGCCCAGATGCGTGGGGCTGCAATCACTGCTTGGGCGGAGCCGAGTGCGCCCCAGTACGGCAGAGCTCCAGCTCTGCTCAGAGGCCCGATCTGGCAGAGTGCTGGCGTGAGGCTGCTCTGCCATCGGCGAGCCTTGCCCAGACTTGCCTCGCGGCTAGGCTTCCAGTCCAGGAAGGAGCGGGCTGCGCGAGACTGGGAGATGCTACTGGCGCCTTCCTGGCCTCAGCTCCACTCCTGCCTTGCCTTTGCACCTAGTCCCCAGGCGTTCTTGTGGAGGGCTTTGTTGCCGGTGGGTTGCACACTGCCAAGCGCTCCAGCTTGAGGGCTCTAGTAGAGGCAAAGTGAGGGCAACTGGAAGTCTATTCTTACGGTTGCTTGACCGCCCAGACTCAGCACAGCACGGAGAGCACAAGGCTCACAGGGCCCCTGGCTGGGGTCTGCAGCCCCACACACGCGGAGGCTGACTCGGTGAGCGCCCAGAAGGTGCCTGACAGACGTCATTTCCCTAGTGCTCTCCTCCCCAGCAGAGACGTGTGCAGGTGGTTGGGGCCTGCCCCTGCGTGTCTGGGCTCCCGTCCACAGCCCCAGCTCAGGGAAGCAGCTCCTCAGCCAAGACCTGTAGGAGGCGCGGGGCGCCCCCGCCTGGAAGCCTAGTGCACAGCATGAGGGAAGCGAGCCTCCTTGGGAGAAGAGGAGGCAGCCCAGATGCGTGGGGCTGCAATCACTGCTTGGGCGGAGCCGAGTGCTCCTCCAGTACGGCAGAGCTGCAGCTCTGCTCAGAGGCCCGATCTGGAAGAGTGCTGGCGTGAGGCTGCTCTGCCATGGGCGAGCCTTGCCCAGACTTGCCTCGCGGCTAGGCTTCCAGTCCAGGAAGGAGCGGGCTGCGCGAGACTGGGAGATGCTACTGGCGCCTTCCTGGCCTCAGCTCCACTCCTGCCTTGCCTTTGCACCTAGTCCCCAGGCGTTCTTGTGGAGTGCTTAGTTGCCGGTGGGTTGCACACTGCCAAGCGCTCCAGCTTGAGGGCTCTATTAGAGGCAAAGTGAGGGCAACTGGAAGTCTATTCTTACGGTTGCTTGACCGCCCAGACTCAGCACAGCACGGAGAGCACAAGGCTCACAGGGCCCCTGGCTGGGGTCTGCAGCCCCACACACGCGGAGGCTGACTCGGTGAGCGCCCAGAAGGTGCCTGACAGACGTCATTTCCCTAGTGCTCTCCTCCCCAGCAGAGACGTGTGCAGGTGGTTGGGGCCTGCCCCTGCGTGTCTGGGCTCCCGTCCACAGCCCCAGCTCAGGGAAGCAGCTCCTGAGCCAAGACCTGTGGAGGGCGCAGGGGGCCCCGCCTGGAAGCCTAGTTTACAGCATGCGGGAAGCGAGCCTCCTCGGGAGAAGAGAAGGCAGCCCTGCTGTGTGCGGCTGCATTCACTGCTTTGGCGGAGCCGAGTGCGCCTCCAGTACGGCATAGCTCCAGCTCTGCTCAGAGGCCCGATCTGGCAGAGTTGCTGGCGTGAGGCTGCTCTGCCCTGGGCGAGCCTTGCCCAGACTTGCCTCGCGGCTAGGCTTCCAGTCCAGAAAGGAGCGGGCTGCGCGAGACTGGGAGATGCTACTGGCGCCTTCCTGGCCTCAGCACCACTCCTGCCTTGCCTTTGCACCTAGTCCCCAGGCGTTCTTGTGGAGGGCTTAGTTGCCGGTGGGTTGCACACTGCCAAGCGCTCCAGCTTGAGGGCTCTAGTAGAGGCAAAGTGAGGGCAACTGAAAGTCTATTCTTACGGTTGCTTGACCGCCCAGACTCAGCACAGCACGGAGAGCACAAGGCTCACAGGGCCCCTGGCTGGGGTCTGCAGCCCCACACACGCGGAGGCTGACTCGGTGAGCGCCCAGAAGGTGCCTGACAGACGTCATTTCCCTAGTGCTCTCCTCCCCAGCAGAGACGTGTGCAGGTGGTTGGGGCCTGCCCCTGCGTGTCTGGGCTCCCGTCCACAGCCCCAGCTCAGGGAAGCAGCTCCTCAGCCAAGACCTGTGGAGGGCGCAGGGGGCCCCTCCTGGAAGCCTAGTTTACAGCATGCGGGAAGCGAGCCTCCTCGGGAGAAGAGAAGGCAGCCCTGCTGTGTGCGGCTGCATTCACTGCTTTGGCGGAGCCGAGTGCGCCTCCAGTACGGCAGAGCTCCAGCTCTGCTCAGAGGCCCGATCTGGCAGAGTTGCTGGCGTGAGGCTGCTCTGCCCTGGGCGAGCCTTGCCCAGACTTGCCTCGCGGCTAGGCTTCCAGTCCAGAAAGGAGCGGGCTGCGCGAGACTGGGAGATGCTACTGGCGCCTTCCTGGCCTCAGCACCACTCCTGCCTTACCTTTGCACCTAGTCCTCAGGCGTTCTTGTGGAGGGCTTAGTTGCCGGTGGGTTGCACACTGCCAAGCGCTCCAGCTTGAGGGCTCTATTAGAGGCAATGGGAGGGCAACTGCAGGGCTCCTCCAGCTGTTGCTTGACCGCCCAGACTCAGCACAGCACGGAGAGCACAAGGCTCACAGGGCCCCTGGCTGGGGTCTGCAGCCCCACACACGCG
Organism: Capricornis sumatraensis; assembly: GCF_032405125.1. NCBI lineage: Eukaryota > Metazoa > Chordata > Mammalia > Artiodactyla > Bovidae > Capricornis > Capricornis sumatraensis. The sequence goes on along the minus strand of NW_027184615.1, from coordinate 7,230,214 downwards.
GAGGCTGACTCGGTGAGCGCCCAGAAGGTGCCTGACAGACGTCATTTCCCTAGTGCTCTCCTCCCCAGCAGAGACGTGTGCAGGTGGTTGGGGCCTGCCCCTGCGTGTCTGGGCTCCCGTCCACAGCCCCAGCTCAGGGTAGCAGCTCCTCAGCCAAGACCTGTAGGAGGCGCGGGGTGCCCCCGCCTGGAAGCCTAGTGCACAGCATGAGGGAAGCGAGCCTCCTTGGGAGAAGAGAAGGCAGCCCTGCTGTGTGCGGCTGCATTCACTGCTTTGGCGGAGCCGAGTGCCCCTCCAGTACGGCAGAGCTCCAGCTCTTCTCAGAGGCCCGAACTGGCAGAGTGCTGGCGTGAGGCTGCTCTGCCCTGGGCGTGCCTTGCCCAGACTTGCCTCGCGGCTAGGCTTCCATTCGAGGAAGGAGCAGACTGCCCGAGACTGGGAGATGCTACTGGCACCTTCCTGGCCTCAGCTCCACTCCTGCGTTGCCTTTGCACCTAGTCCTCAGGCGTTCTTGTGGAGGGCTTAGTTGCCGGTGGGTTGCACACTGCCAAGTGCTCCAGCAGTGAGGGCTCTATTAGAGGCAATGGGAGGGCAACTGCAGGGCTCCTCCAGCGGTTGCTTGACCGCCCAGACTCAGCACAGCACGGAGAGCACAAGGCTCACAGGGCCTTTGGCTGTGGTCTGCAGCCCCACACACGCTGAGGCTGACTCGGTGAGCGCCCAGAAGGTGCCTGACAGACGTCTTTTCCCTAGTGCTCTCCTCCCCAGCAGAGACGTGTGCAGGTGGTTGGGGCCTGCCCCTGCGTGTCTGGGCTCCCGTCCACAGCCCCAGCTCAGGGAAGCAGCTCCTCAGCCAAGACCTGTAGGAGGCGCGGGGCGCCCCCGCCTGGAAGCCTTGTGCACAGCATGAGGGAAGCGAGCCTCCTTGGGAGAAGAGGAGGCAGCCCAGATGCGTGGGGCTGCAATCACTGCTTGGGCGGAGCCAAGTGCGCCTCCAGTACGGCAGAGCTCCAGCTCTGCTCAGAGGCCCGATCTGGCAGAGTGCTGGCGTGAGGCTGCTCTGCCCTGGGCGAGCCTTGCCCAGACTTGCCTCGCGCCTAGGCTTCCAGTCCAGAAAGGAGCGGGCTGCGCGAGACTGGGAGATGCTACTGGCGCCTTCCTGGCCTCAGCTCCACTCCTGCCTTGCCTTTGCACCTAGTCGCCAGGCGTTCTTGTGGAGGGCTTAGTTGCCGGTGGGTTGCACACTGCCAAGCGCTCCAGCTTGAGGGCTCTAGTAGAGGCAAAGTGAGTTCAACTGGAAGTCTATTCTTACGGTTGCTTGACCGCCCAGACTCAGCACAGCACGGAGAGCACAAGGCTCACAGGGCCCCTGGCTGGGGTCTGCAGCCCCACACACGCGGAGGCTGACTCGGTGAGCGCCCAGAAGTTGCCTGACAGACGTCTTTACCCTAGTGCTCTCCTCCCCAGCAGAGACGTGTGCAGGTGGTTGGGGCCTGCCCCTGCGTGTCTGGGCTCCCGTCCACAGCCCCAGCTCAGGGAAGCAGCTCCTGAGCCAAGACCTGTGGAAGGCGCAGGGGGCCCCGCCTGGAAGCCTAGTTTACAGCATGCGGGAAGCGAGCCTCCTCGGGAGAAGAGAAGGCAGCCCTGCTGTGTGCGGCTGCATTCACTGCTTTGGCGGAGCCGAGTGCGCCTCCAGTACGGCAGAGCTCCAGCTCTGCTCAGAGGCCAGATCTGGCAGAGTTGCTGGCGTGAGGCTGCTCTGCCCTGGGCGAGCCTTGCCCAGACTTGCCTCGCGGCTAGGCTTCCAGTCCAGAAAGGAGCGGGCTGCGCGAGACTGGGAGATGCTACTGGCGCCTTCCTGGCCTCAGCACCACTCCTGCCTTACCTTTGCACCTAGTCCTCAGGCGTTCTTGTGGAGGGCTTAGTTGCCGGTGGGTTGCACACTGCCAAGCGCTCCAGCAGAGAGGGCTCTATTAGAGGCAATGGGAGGGCAACTGCAGGGCTCCTCCAGCGGTTGCTTGACCGCCCAGACTCAGCACAGCACGGAGAGCACAAGGCTCACAGGGCCTCTGGCTGTGGTCTGCAGCCCCACACACGCTGAGGCTGACTCGGTGAGCGCCCAGAAGGTGCCTGACAGACGTCATTTCCCTAGTGCTCTCCTCCCCAGCAGAGACGTGTGCAGGTGGTTGGGGCCTGCCCCTGCGTGTCTGGGCTCCCGTCCACAGCCCCAGCTCAGGGAAGCAGCTCCTCAGCCAAGACCTGTAGGAGGCGTGGGGCGCCCCGGCCTGGAAGCCTAGTGCACAGCATGAGGGAAGCGATCCTCCTTGGGAGAAGAGGAGGCAGCCCAGATGCATGGGGCTGCAATCACTGCTTGGGCGGAGCCGGGTGCGCCTCCAGTACGGCAGAGCTCCAGCTCTGCTCAGAGGCCCGATCTGGCAGAGGGCTGGCGTGAGGCTTCTCTGCCCTGGGCGAGCCTTGCCCAGACTTGCCTCACGGCTAGGCTTCCAGTCCAGAAAGGAGCGGGCTGCGCGAGACTGGGAGATGCTACTGGCCCCTTCCTGGCCTAAGCTCCACTCCTGCCTTGCCTTTGCACCTAGTCCCCAGGCGTTTTTGTGGAGGGCTTAGTTGCCGGTGGGTTGCACACTGCCAAGCGCTCCAGCTTGAGGGCTCTAGTAGAGGCAAAGTGAGGGCAACTGAAAGTCTATTCTTACGGTTGCTTGACCGCCCAGACTCAGCACAGCACGGAGAGCACAAGGCTCACAGGGCCCCTGGCTGGGGTCTGCAGCCCCACACACGCGGAGGCTGACTCGGTGAGCGCCCAGAAGGTGCCTGACAGACGTCATTTCCCTAGTGCTCTCCTCCCCAGCAGAGACGTGTGCAGGTGGTTGGGGCCTGCCCCTGCGTGTCTGGGCTCCCGTCCACAGCCCCAGCTCAGGGAAGCAGCTCCTGAGCCAAGACCTGTGGGAGGCGTAGGTGGCCCCGCCTGGAAGCCTAGTTTACAGCATGCGGGAAGCGAGCCTACTCGGGAGAAGAGAAGGCAGCCCTGCTGTGTGCGGCTGCATTCACTGCTTTGGCGGAGCCGAGTGCGCCTCCAGTACGGCAGAGCTCCAGCTCTGCTCAGAGGCCAGATCTGGCAGAGTGCTGTCGTGAGGCTGCTCTGCCCTGGGCGAGCCTTGCCCAGACTTGCCTCGCGGCTAGGCTTCCAGTCCAGAAAGGAGCGGGCTGCGCGAGACTGGGAGATGCTACTGGCGCCTTCCTGGCCTCAGCTCCACTCCTGCCTTGCCTTTGCACCTAGTCCCCAGGCGTTCTTGTGGAGGGCTTAGTTGCCGGTGGGTTGCACACTGCCAAGCGCTCCAGCTTGAGGGCTCTAGTAGAGGCAAAGTGAGGGCAACTGAAAGTCTATTCTTACGGTTGCTTGACCGCCCAGACTCAGCACAGTACGGAGAGCACAAGGCTCACAGGGCCCCTGGCTGGGGTCTGCAGCCCCACACACGCGGAGGCTGACTCGGTGAGCGCCCAGAAGGTGCCTGACAGACGTCATTTCCCTAGTGCTCTCCTCCCCAGCAGAGACGTGTGCAGGTGGTTGGGGCCTGCCCCTGCGTGTCTGGGCTCCCGTCCACAGCCCCAGCTCAGGGAAGCAGCTCCTGAGCCAAGACCTGTGGGAGGCGTAGGGGGCCCCGCCTGGAAGCCTAGTTTACAGCATGCGGGAAGCGAGCCTCCTCGGGAGAAGAGAAGGCAGCCCTGATGTGTGCGGCTGCATTCACTGCTTTGGCGGAGCCGAGTGCGCCTCCAGTACGGCAGAGCTCCAGCTCTGCTCAGAGGCCCGATCTGGCAGAGTTGCTGTCGTGAGGCTGCTCTGCCCTGGGCGAGCCTTGCCCAGACTTGCCTCGCGGCTAGGCTTCCAGTCCAGAAAGGAGCGGGCTGCGCGAGACTGGGAGATGCTACTGGCGCCTTCCTGGCCTCAGCTCCACTCCTGCCTTTCCTTTGCACCTAGTCCCCTGGCGTTCTTGTGGAGGGCTTAGTTGCCGGTGGGTTGCACACTGCCAAGCGCTCCAGCAGAGAGGGCTCTATTAGAGGCAATGGGAGGGCAACTGCAGGGCTCCTCCAGCGGTTGCTTGACCGCCCAGACTCAGCACAGCACGGAGAGCACAAGGCTCACAGGGCCTCTGGCTGTGGTCTGCAGCCCCACACACGCTGAGGCTGACTTGCTGAGCGCCCAGAAGGTGCCTGACAAACGTCATTTCCCTAGTGCTCTCCTCCCCCGCAGAGACGTGTGCAGGTGGTTGGGGCCTGCCCCTGCGTGTCTGGGCTCCCGTCCACAGCCCCAGCTCAGGGAAGCAGCTCCTCAGCCAAGACCTGTAGGAGGCGTGGGGCGCACCCGCCTGGAAGCCTAGTGCACAGCATGAGGGAAGCGATCCTCCTTGCAAGAAGAGGAGGCAGCCCAGATGCGTGGGGCTGCAATCACTGCTTGGGCGGAGCCGGGTGCGCCTCCAGTACGGCAGAGCTCCAGCTCTGCTCAGAGGCCCGATCTGGCAGAGGGATGGCGTGAGGCTGCTCTGCCCTGGGCGAGCCTTGCCCAGACTTGCCTCGCGGCTAGGCTTCCAGTCCAGAAAGAAGCGGGCTGCGCGAGACTGGGAGATGCTACTGGCGCCTTCCTGGCCTCAGCTCCACTCCTGCCTTGCCTTTGCACCTAGTCCCCAGGCGTTCTTGTGGAGGGCTTAGTTGCCGGTGGGTTGCACACTGCCAAGCGCTCCAGCTTGAGGGCTCTAGTAGAGGCAAAGTGAGGGCAACTGGAAGTCTATTCTTACGGTTGCTTGACCGCCCAGACTCAGCACAGCACGGAGAGCACAAGGCTCACAGGGCCCCTGGCTGGGGTCTGCAGCCCCACACACGCTGAGGCTGACTCGGTGAGCGCCCAGAAGGTGCCTGACAGACGTCTTTTCCCTAGTGCTCTCCTCCCCAGCAGAGACGTGTGCAGGTGGTTGGGGCCTGCCCCTGCGTGTCTGGGCTCCCGTCCACAGCCCCAGCTCAGGGAAGCAGCTCCTCAGCCAAGACCTGTAGGAGGCGCGGGGCGCCCCCGCCTGGAAGCCTTGTGCACAGCATGAGGGAAGCGAGCCTCCTTGGGAGAAGAGGAGGCAGCCCAGATGCGTGGGGCTGCAATCACTGCTTGGGCGGAGCCAAGTGCGCCTCCAGTACGGCAGAGCTCCAGCTCTGCTCAGAGGCCCGATCTGGCAGAGTGCTGGCGTGAGGCTGCTCTGCCCTGGGCGAGCCTTGCCCAGACTTGCCTCGCGCCTAGGCTTCCAGTCCAGAAAGGAGCGGGCTGCGCGAGACTGGGAGATGCTACTGGCGCCTTCCTGGCCTCAGCTCCACTCCTGCCTTGCCTTTGCACCTAGTCGCCAGGCGTTCTTGTGGAGGGCTTAGTTGCCGGTGGGTTGCACACTGCCAAGCGCTCCAGCTTGAGGGCTCTAGTAGAGGCAAAGTGAGTTCAACTGGAAGTCTATTCTTACGGTTGCTTGACCGCCCAGACTCAGCACAGCACGGAGAGCACAAGGCTCACAGGGCCCCTGGCTGGGGTCTGCAGCCCCACACACGCGGAGGCTGACTCGGTGAGCGCCCAGAAGTTGCCTGACAGACGTCTTTACCCTAGTGCTCTCCTCCCCAGCAGAGACGTGTGCAGGTGGTTGGGGCCTGCCCCTGCGTGTCTGGGCTCCCGTCCACAGCCCCAGCTCAGGGAAGCAGCTCCTGAGCCAAGACCTGTGGAAGGCGCAGGGGGCCCCGCCTGGAAGCCTAGTTTACAGCATGCGGGAAGCGAGCCTCCTCGGGAGAAGAGAAGGCAGCCCTGCTGTGTGCGGCTGCATTCACTGCTTTGGCGGAGCCGAGTGCGCCTCCAGTACGGCAGAGCTCCAGCTCTGCTCAGAGGCCAGATCTGGCAGAGTTGCTGGCGTGAGGCTGCTCTGCCCTGGGCGAGCCTTGCCCAGACTTGCCTCGCGGCTAGGCTTCCAGTCCAGAAAGGAGCGGGCTGCGCGAGACTGGGAGATGCTACTGGCGCCTTCCTGGCCTCAGCACCACTCCTGCCTTACCTTTGCACCTAGTCCTCAGGCGTTCTTGTGGAGGGCTTAGTTGCCGGTGGGTTGCACACTGCCAAGCGCTCCAGCAGAGAGGGCTCTATTAGAGGCAATGGGAGGGCAACTGCAGGGCTCCTCCAGCGGTTGCTTGACCGCCCAGACTCAGCACAGCACGGAGAGCACAAGGCTCACAGGGCCTCTGGCTGTGGTCTGCAGCCCCACACACGCTGAGGCTGACTCGGTGAGCGCCCAGAAGGTGCCTGACAGACGTCATTTCCCTAGTGCTCTCCTCCCCAGCAGAGACGTGTGCAGGTGGTTGGGGCCTGCCCCTGCGTGTCTGGGCTCCCGTCCACAGCCCCAGCTCAGGGAAGCAGCTCCTCAGCCAAGACCTGTAGGAGGCGTGGGGCGCCCCGGCCTGGAAGCCTAGTGCACAGCATGAGGGAAGCGATCCTCCTTGGGAGAAGAGGAGGCAGCCCAGATGCATGGGGCTGCAATCACTGCTTGGGCGGAGCCGGGTGCGCCTCCAGTACGGCAGAGCTCCAGCTCTGCTCAGAGGCCCGATCTGGCAGAGGGCTGGCGTGAGGCTTCTCTGCCCTGGGCGAGCCTTGCCCAGACTTGCCTCACGGCTAGGCTTCCAGTCCAGAAAGGAGCGGGCTGCGCGAGACTGGGAGATGCTACTGGCCCCTTCCTGGCCTAAGCTCCACTCCTGCCTTGCCTTTGCACCTAGTCCCCAGGCGTTTTTGTGGAGGGCTTAGTTGCCGGTGGGTTGCACACTGCCAAGCGCTCCAGCTTGAGGGCTCTAGTAGAGGCAAAGTGAGGGCAACTGAAAGTCTATTCTTACGGTTGCTTGACCGCCCAGACTCAGCACAGCACGGAGAGCACAAGGCTCACAGGGCCCCTGGCTGGGGTCTGCAGCCCCACACACGCGGAGGCTGACTCGGTGAGCGCCCAGAAGGTGCCTGACAGACGTCATTTCCCTAGTGCTCTCCTCCCCAGCAGAGACGTGTGCAGGTGGTTGGGGCCTGCCCCTGCGTGTCTGGGCTCCCGTCCACAGCCCCAGCTCAGGGAAGCAGCTCCTGAGCCAAGACCTGTGGGAGGCGTAGGTGGCCCCGCCTGGAAGCCTAGTTTACAGCATGCGGGAAGCGAGCCTACTCGGGAGAAGAGAAGGCAGCCCTGCTGTGTGCGGCTGCATTCACTGCTTTGGCGGAGCCGAGTGCGCCTCCAGTACGGCAGAGCTCCAGCTCTGCTCAGAGGCCAGATCTGGCAGAGTGCTGTCGTGAGGCTGCTCTGCCCTGGGCGAGCCTTGCCCAGACTTGCCTCGCGGCTAGGCTTCCAGTCCAGAAAGGAGCGGGCTGCGCGAGACTGGGAGATGCTACTGGCGCCTTCCTGGCCTCAGCTCCACTCCTGCCTTGCCTTTGCACCTAGTCCCCAGGCGTTCTTGTGGAGGGCTTAGTTGCCGGTGGGTTGCACACTGCCAAGCGCTCCAGCTTGAGGGCTCTAGTAGAGGCAAAGTGAGGGCAACTGAAAGTCTATTCTTACGGTTGCTTGACCGCCCAGACTCAGCACAGTACGGAGAGCACAAGGCTCACAGGGCCCCTGGCTGGGGTCTGCAGCCCCACACACGCGGAGGCTGACTCGGTGAGCGCCCAGAAGGTGCCTGACAGACGTCATTTCCCTAGTGCTCTCCTCCCCAGCAGAGACGTGTGCAGGTGGTTGGGGCCTGCCCCTGCGTGTCTGGGCTCCCGTCCACAGCCCCAGCTCAGGGAAGCAGCTCCTGAGCCAAGACCTGTGGGAGGCGTAGGGGGCCCCGCCTGGAAGCCTAGTTTACAGCATGCGGGAAGCGAGCCTCCTCGGGAGAAGAGAAGGCAGCCCTGATGTGTGCGGCTGCATTCACTGCTTTGGCGGAGCCGAGTGCGCCTCCAGTACGGCAGAGCTCCAGCTCTGCTCAGAGGCCCGATCTGGCAGAGTTGCTGTCGTGAGGCTGCTCTGCCCTGGGCGAGCCTTGCCCAGACTTGCCTCGCGGCTAGGCTTCCAGTCCAGAAAGGAGCGGGCTGCGCGAGACTGGGAGATGCTACTGGCGCCTTCCTGGCCTCAGCTCCACTCCTGCCTTTCCTTTGCACCTAGTCCCCTGGCGTTCTTGTGGAGGGCTTAGTTGCCGGTGGGTTGCACACTGCCAAGCGCTCCAGCAGAGAGGGCTCTATTAGAGGCAATGGGAGGGCAACTGCAGGGCTCCTCCAGCGGTTGCTTGACCGCCCAGACTCAGCACAGCACGGAGAGCACAAGGCTCACAGGGCCTCTGGCTGTGGTCTGCAGCCCCACACACGCTGAGGCTGACTTGCTGAGCGCCCAGAAGGTGCCTGACAAACGTCATTTCCCTAGTGCTCTCCTCCCCCGCAGAGACGTGTGCAGGTGGTTGGGGCCTGCCCCTGCGTGTCTGGGCTCCCGTCCACAGCCCCAGCTCAGGGAAGCAGCTCCTCAGCCAAGACCTGTAGGAGGCGTGGGGCGCACCCGCCTGGAAGCCTAGTGCACAGCATGAGGGAAGCGATCCTCCTTGCAAGAAGAGGAGGCAGCCCAGATGCGTGGGGCTGCAATCACTGCTTGGGCGGAGCCGGGTGCGCCTCCAGTACGGCAGAGCTCCAGCTCTGCTCAGAGGCCCGATCTGGCAGAGGGATGGCGTGAGGCTGCTCTGCCCTGGGCGAGCCTTGCCCAGACTTGCCTCGCGGCTAGGCTTCCAGTCCAGAAAGAAGCGGGCTGCGCGAGACTGGGAGATGCTACTGGCGCCTTCCTGGCCTCAGCTCCACTCCTGCCTTGCCTTTGCACCTAGTCCCCAGGCGTTCTTGTGGAGGGCTTAGTTGCCGGTGGGTTGCACACTGCCAAGCGCTCCAGCTTGAGGGCTCTAGTAGAGGCAAAGTGAGGGCAACTGGAAGTCTATTCTTACGGTTGCTTGACCGCCCAGACTCAGCACAGCACGGAGAGCACAAGGCTCACAGGGCCCCTGGCTGGGGTCTGCAGCCCCACACACGCTGAGGCTGACTCGGTGAGCGCCCAGAAGGTGCCTGACAGACGTCATTTCCCTAGTGCTCTCCTCCCCAGCAGAGACGTGTGCAGGTGGTTGGGGCCTGCCCCTGCGTGTCTGGGCTCCCGTCCACAGCCCCAGCTCAGGGAAGCAGCTCCTCAGCCAAGACCTGTGGAGGGCGCAGGGGGCCCCGCCTGGAAGCCTAGTTTCCAGCATGCGGGAAGCGAGCCTCCTCGGGAGAAGAGAAGGCAGCCCTGCTGTGTGCGGCTGCATTCACTGCTTTGGCGGAGCCGAGTGCGCCTCCAGTACGGCAGAGCTCCAGCTCTGCTCAGAGGCCCGATCTGGCAGAGGGCTGGCGTGAGGCTGCTCTGCCCTGGGCGAGCCTTGCCCAGACTTGCCTCGCGGCTAGGCTTCCAGTCCAGAAAGGAGCGGGCTGCGCGAGACTAGGAGATGCTACTGGCCCATTCCTGGCCTCAGCTCCACTCCTGACTTGCCTTTGCACCTAGTCCCCAGGCGTTCTTGTGGAGGGCTTAGTTGCCGGTGGGTTGCACACTGCCAAGCGCTCCAGCTTCTGGGCTCTAGTAGAGGCAAAGTGAGGGCAACTGAAAGTCTATTCTTACGGTTGCTTGACCGCCCAGACTCAGCACAGCACGGAGAGCACAAGGCTCACAGGGCCTCTGGCTGTGGTCTGCAGCCCCACACACGCTGAGGCTGACTCGGTGAGCGCCCAGAAGGTGCCTGACAGACGTCTTTTCCCTAGTGCTCTCCTCCCCAGCAGAGACGTGTGCAGGTGGTTGGGGCCTGCCCCTGCGTGTCTGGGCTCCCGTCCACAGCCCCAGCTCAGGGAAGCAGCTCCTGAGCCAAGACCTGTGGAGGGCGCAGGGGGCCCCGCCTGGAAGCCTAGTTTCCAGTATGCGGGAAGCGAGCCTCCTTGGGAGAAGAGAAGGCAGCCCTGCTGTGTGCGGCTGCATTCACTGCTTTGGCGGAGCCGAGTGCGCCTCCAGTACGGCAGAGCTCCAGCTCTGCTCAGAGGCCCGATCTGGCAGAGTTGCTGGCGTGAGGCTGCTCTGCCCTGGGCGAGCCTTGCCCAGACTTGCCTCGCGGCTAGGCTTCCAGTCCAGAAAGGAGCGGGCTGCGCGAGACTGGGAGATGCTACTGGCGCCTTCCTGGCCTCAGCACCACTCCTGCCTTACCTTTGCACCTAGTCCTCAGGCGTTCTTGTGGAGGGCTTAGTTGCCGGTGGGTTGCACACTGCCAAGCGCTCCAGCAGAGAGGGCTCTATTAGAGGCAATGGGAGGGCAACTGCAGGGCTCCTCCAGCGGTTGCTTGACCGCCCAGACTCAGCACAGCACGGAGAGCACAAGGCTCACAGGGCCTCTGGCTGTGGTCTGCAGCCCCACACACGCTGAGGCTGACTCGGTGAGCGCCCAGAAGGTGCCTGACAGACGTCTTTTCCCTAGTGCTCTCCTCCCCAGCAGAGACGTGTGCAGGAGGTTGGGGCCTGCCCCAGCGTGTCTGGGCTCCCGTCCACAGCCCCAGCTCAGGGAAGCAGCTCCTCAGCCAAGACCTGTAGGAGGCGCGGGGCGCCCCCGCCTGGAAGCCTTGTGCACAGCATGAGGGAAGCGAGCCTCCTTGGGAGAAGAGGAGGCAGCCCAGATGCGTGGGGCTGCAATCACTGCTTGGGCGGAGCCGAGTGCGCCCCAGTACGGCAGAGCTCCAGCTCTGCTCAGAGGCCCGATCTGGCAGAGTGCTGGCGTGAGGCTGCTCTGCCCTGGGCGAGCCTTGCCCAGACTTGCCTCGCGGCTAGGCTTCCAGTCCAGAAAGGAGCGTGCTGCGCGAGACTGGGAGATGCTACTGGCGCCTTCCTGGCCTCAGCTCCACTCCTGCCTTGCCTTTGCACCTAGTCCCCAGGCGTTCTTGTGGAGGGCTTAGTTGCCGGTGGGTTGCACACTGCCAAGCGCTCCAGCTTGAGGGCTCTAGTAGAGGCAAAGTGAGGGCAACTGGAAGTCTATTCTTACGGTTGCTTGACCGCCCAGACTCAGCACAGCACGGAGAGCACAAGGCTCACAGGGCCCCTGGCTGGGGTCTGCAGCCCCACACACGCGGAGGCTGACTCGGTGAGCGCCCAGAAGGTGCCTGACAGACGTCATTTCCCTAGTGCTCTCCTCCCCAGCAGAGACGTGTGCAGGTGGTTGGGGCCTGCCCCTGCGTGTCTGGGCTCCCGTCCACAGCCCCAGCTCAGGGAAGCAGCTCCTGAGCCAAGACCTGTGGAGGGCGCAGGGGGCCCCGCCTGGAAGCCTAGTTTACAGCATGCGGGAAGCGAGCCTCCTCGGGAGAAGAGAAGGCAGCCCTGCTGTGTGCGGCTGCATTCACTGCTTTGGCGGAGCCGAGTGCGCCTCCAGTACGGCATAGCTCCAGCTCTGCTCAGAGGCCCGATCTGGCAGAGTTGCTGGCGTGAGGCTGCTCTGCCCTGGGCGAGCCTTGCCCAGACTTGCCTCGCGGCTAGGCTTCCAGTCCAGAAAGGAGCGGGCTGCGCGAGACTGGGAGATGCTACTGGCGCCTTCCTGGCCTCAGCACCACTCCTGCCTTGCCTTTGCACCTAGTCCCCAGGCGTTCTTGTGGAGGGCTTAGTTGCCGGTGGGTTGCACACTGCCAAGCGCTCCAGCTTGAGGGCTCTAGTAGAGGCAAAGTGAGGGCAACTGAAAGTCTATTCTTACGGTTGCTTGACCGCCCAGACTCAGCACAGCACGGAGAGCACAAGGCTCACAGGGCCCCTGGCTGGGGTCTGCAGCCCCACACACGCGGAGGCTGACTCGGTGAGCGCCCAGAAGGTGCCTGACAGACGTCATTTCCCTAGTGCTCTCCTCCCCAGCAGAGACGTGTGCAGGTGGTTGGGGCCTGCCCCTGCGTGTCTGGGCTCCCGTCCACAGCCCCAGCTCAGGGAAGCAGCTTCTCAGCCAAGACCTGTGGAGGGCGCAGCGGGCCCCTCCTGGAAGCCTAGTTTACAGCATGCGGGAAGCGAGCCTCCTCGGGAGAAGAGAAGGCAGCCCTGCTGTGTGCGGCTGCATTCACTGCTTTGGCGGAGCCGAGTGCGCCTCCAGTACGGCAGAGCTCCAGCTCTGCTCAGAGGCCCGATCTGGCAGAGTTGCTGGCGTGAGGCTGCTCTGCCCTGGGCGAGCCTTGCCCAGACTTGCCTCGCGGCTAGGCTTCCAGTCCAGAAAGGAGCGGGCTGCGCGAGACTGGGAGATGCTACTGGCGCCTTCCTGGCCTCAGCACCACTCCTGCCTTACCTTTGCACCTAGTCCTCAGGCGTTCTTGTGGAGGGCTTAGTTGCCGGTGGGTTGCACACTGCCAAGCGCTCCAGCTTGAGGGCTCTATTAGAGGCAATGGGAGGGCAACTGCAGGGCTCCTCCAGCTGTTGCTTGACCGCCCAGACTCAGCACAGCACGGAGAGCACAAGGCTCACAGGGCCCCTGGCTGGGGTCTGCAGCCCCACACACGCGGAGGCTGACTCGGTGAGCGCCCAGAAGGTGCCTGACAGACGTCATTTCCCTAGTGCTCTCCTCCCCAGCAGAGACGTGTGCAGGTGGTTGGGGCCTGCCCCTGCGTGTCTGGGCTCCCGTCCACAGCCCCAGCTCAGGGTAGCAGCTCCTCAGCCAAGACCTGTAGGAGGCGCGGGGTGCCCCCGCCTGGAAGCCTAGTGCACAGCATGAGGGAAGCGAGCCTCCTTGGGAGAAGAGAAGGCAGCCCTGCTGTGTGCGGCTGCATTCACTGCTTTGGCGGAGCCGAGTGCCCCTCCAGTACGGCAGAGCTCCAGCTCTTCTCAGAGGCCCGAACTGGCAGAGTGCTGGCGTGAGGCTGCTCTGCCCTGGGCGTGCCTTGCCCAGACTTGCCTCGCGGCTAGGCTTCCATTCGAGGAAGGAGCAGGCTGCCCGAGACTGGGAGATGCTACTGGCACCTTCCTGGCCTCAGCTCCACTCCTGCGTTGCCTTTGCACCTAGTCCTCAGGCGTTCTTGTGGAGGGCTTAGTTGCCGGTGGGTTGCACACTGCCAAGTGCTCCAGCAGTGAGGGCTCTATTAGAGGCAATGGGAGGGCAACTGCAGGGCTCCTCCAGCGGTTGCTTGACCGCCCAGACTCAGCACAGCACGGAGAGCACAAGGCTCACAGGGCCTCTGGCTGTGGTCTGCAGCCCCACACACGCTGAGGCTGACTCGGTGAGCGCCCAGAAGGTGCCTGACAGACGTCATTTCCCTAGTGCTCTCCTCCCCAGCAGAGACGTGTGCAGGTGGTTGGGGCCTGCCCCTGCGTGTCTGGGCTCCCGTCCACAGCCCCAGCTCAGGGAAGCAGCTCCTCAGCCAAGACCTGTAGGAGGCGTGGGGCGCCCCGGCCTGGAAGCCTAGTGCACAGCATGAGGGAAGCGATCCTCCTTGGGAGAAGAGGAGGCAGCCCAGATGCATGGGGCTGCAATCACTGCTTGGGCGGAGCCGGGTGCGCCTCCAGTACGGCAGAGCTCCAGCTCTGCTCAGAGGCCCGATCTGGCAGAGGGCTGGCGTGAGGCTTCTCTGCCCTGGGCGAGCCTTGCCCAGACTTGCCTCACGGCTAGGCTTCCAGTCCAGAAAGGAGCGGGCTGCGCGAGACTGGGAGATGCTACTGGCCCCTTCCTGGCCTAAGCTCCACTCCTGCCTTGCCTTTGCACCTAGTCCCCAGGCGTTTTTGTGGAGGGCTTAGTTGCCGGTGGGTTGCACACTGCCAAGCGCTCCAGCTTGAGGGCTCTAGTAGAGGCAAAGTGAGGGCAACTGAAAGTCTATTCTTACGGTTGCTTGACCGCCCAGACTCAGCACAGCACGGAGAGCACAAGGCTCACAGGGCCCCTGGCTGGGGTCTGCAGCCCCACACACGCGGAGGCTGACTCGGTGAGCGCCCAGAAGGTGCCTGACAGACGTCATTTCCCTAGTGCTCTCCTCCCCAGCAGAGACGTGTGCAGGTGGTTGGGGCCTGCCCCTGCGTGTCTGGGCTCCCGTCCACAGCCCCAGCTCAGGGAAGCAGCTCCTGAGCCAAGACCTGTGGGAGGCGTAGGTGGCCCCGCCTGGAAGCCTAGTTTACAGCATGCGGGAAGCGAGCCTACTCGGGAGAAGAGAAGGCAGCCCTGCTGTGTGCGGCTGCATTCACTGCTTTGGCGGAGCCGAGTGCGCCTCCAGTACGGCAGAGCTCCAGCTCTGCTCAGAGGCCAGATCTGGCAGAGTGCTGTCGTGAGGCTGCTCTGCCCTGGGCGAGCCTTGCCCAGACTTGCCTCGCGGCTAGGCTTCCAGTCCAGAAAGGAGCGGGCTGCGCGAGACTGGGAGATGCTACTGGCGCCTTCCTGGCCTCAGCTCCACTCCTGCCTTGCCTTTGCACCTAGTCCCCAGGCGTTCTTGTGGAGGGCTTAGTTGCCGGTGGGTTGCACACTGCCAAGCGCTCCAGCTTGAGGGCTCTAGTAGAGGCAAAGTGAGGGCAACTGAAAGTCTATTCTTACGGTTGCTTGACCGCCCAGACTCAGCACAGTACGGAGAGCACAAGGCTCACAGGGCCCCTGGCTGGGGTCTGCAGCCCCACACACGCGGAGGCTGACTCGGTGAGCGCCCAGAAGTTGCCTGACAGACGTCATTTCCCTAGTGCTCTCCTCCCCAGCAGAGACGTGTGCAGGTGGTTGGGGCCTGCCCCTGCGTGTCTGGGCTCCCGTCCACAGCCCCAGCTCAGGGAAGCAGCTCCTGAGCCAAGACCTGTGGGAGGCGTAGGGGGCCCCGCCTGGAAGCCTAGTTTACAGCATGCGGGAAGCGAGCCTCCTCGGGAGAAGAGAAGGCAGCCCTGCTGTGTGCGGCTGCATTCACTGCTTTGGCGGAGCCGAGTGCGCCTCCAGTACGGCAGAGCTCCAGCTCTGCTCAGAGGCCCGATCTGGCAGAGTTGCTGGCGTGAGGCTGCTCTGCCCTGGGCGAGCCTTGCCCAGACTTGCCTCGCGGCTAGGCTTCCAGTCCAGAAAGGAGCGGGCTGCGCGAGACTGGGAGATGCTACTGGCGCCTTCCTGGCCTCAGCTCCACTCCTGCCTTTCCTTTGCACCTAGTCCCCAGGCGTTCTTGTGGAGGGCTTAGTTGCCGGTGGGTTGCACACTGCCAAGCGCTCCAGCAGAGAGGGCTCTATTAGAGGCAATGGGAGGGCAACTGCAGGGCTCCTCCAGCGGTTGCTTGACCGCCCAGACTCAGCACAGCACGGAGAGCACAAGGCTCACAGGGCCTCTGGCTGTAGTCTGCAGCCCCACACACGCTGAGGCTGACTTGCTGAGCGCCCAGAAGGTGCCTGACAAACGTCATTTCCCTAGTGCTCTCCTCCCCAGCAGAGACGTGTGCAGGTGGTTGGGGCCTGCCCCTGCCTGTCTGGGCTCCCGTCCACAGCCCCAGCTCAGGGAAGCAGCTCCTCAGCCAAGATCTGTAGGAGGCGTGGGGCGCCCCGGCCTGGAAGCCTAGTGCACAGCATGAGGGAAGCGATCCTCCTTGGGAGAAGAGGAGGCAGCCCAGATGCATGGGGCTGCAATCACTGCTTGGGCGGAGCCGGGTGCGCCTCCAGTACGGCAGAGCTCCAGCTCTGCTCAGAGGCCCGATCTGGCAGAGGGCTGGCGTGAGGCTTCTCTGCCCTGGGCGAGCCTTGCCCAGTCTTTCCTCACGGCTAGGCTTCCAGTCCAGAAAGGAGCGGGCTGCGCGAGACTGGGAGATGCTACTGGCCCCTTCCTGGCCTAAGCTCCACTCCTGCCTTGCCTTTGCACCTAGTCCCCAGGCGTTCTTGTGGAGGGCTTAGTTGCCGGTGGGTTGCACACTGCCAAGCGCTCCAGCTTGAGGGCTCTAGTAGAGGCAAAGTGAGGGCAACTGAAAGTCTATTCTTACGGTTGCTTGACCGCCCAGACTCAGCACAGCACGGAGAGCACAAGGCTCACAGGGCCCCTGGCTGGGGTCTGCAGCCCCACACACGCTGAGGCTGACTCGGTGAGCGCCCAGAAGGTGCCTGACAGACGTCTTTTCCCTAGTGCTCTCCTCCCCAGCAGAGACGTGTGCAGGTGGTTGGGGCCTGCCCCTGCGTGTCTGGGCTCCCGTCCACAGCCCCAGCTCAGGGAAGCAGCTCCTGAGCCAAGACCTGTGGGAGGCGCAGGGCGCCCCGCCTGGAAGCCTAGTTTCCAGCATGCGGGAAGCGAGCCTCCTCGGGAGAAGAGAAGGCAGCCCTGCTGTGTGCGGCTGCATTCACTGCTTTGGCGGAGCCGAGTGCGCCTCCAGTACGCAGAGCTCCAGCTCTGCTCAGAGGCCCGATCTGGCAGAGTTGCTGGCATGAGGCTGCTCTGCCCTGGGCGAGCCTTGCCCAGACTTGCCTCGCGGCTAGGCTTCCAGTCCAGAAAGGAGCGGGCTGCGCGAGACTGGGAGATGCTACTGGCGCCTTCCTGGCCTCAGCACCACTCCTGACTTGCCTTTGCACCTAGTTCTCAGGCGTTCTTGTGGAGGGCTTAGTTGCCGGTGGGTTGCACACTGCCAAGCGCTCCAGCAGAGAGGGCTCTATTAGAGGCAATGGGAGGGCAACTGCAGGGCTCCTCCAGCGGTTGCTTGACCGCCCAGACTCAGCACAGCACGGAGAGCACAAGGCTCACAGGGCCTCTGGCTGTGGTCTGCAGCCCCACACACGCGGAGGCTGACTCGGTGAGCGCCCAGAAGGTGCCTGACAGACGTCTTTTCCCTAGTGCTCTCCTCCCCAACAGAGACGTGTGCAGGTGGTTGGGGCCTGCCCCTGCGTGTCTGGGCTCCCGTCCACAGCCCCAGCTCAGGGAAGCAGCTCCTCAGCCAAGACCTGTAGGAGGCGCGGGGCGCCCCCGCCTGGAAGCCTTGTGCACAGCATGAGGGAAGCGAGCCTCCTCGGGAGAAGAGAAGGCAGCCCTGCTGTGTGCGGCTGCATTCACTGCTTTGGCGGAGCCGAGTGCGCCTCCAGTACGGCAGAGCTCCAGCTCTGCTCAGAGGCCCGATCTGGCAGAGGGCTGGCGTGCGGCTGCTCTGCCCTGGGCGAGCCTTGCCCAGACTTGCCTCGCGGCTAGGCTTCCAGTCCAGAAAGGAGCGGGCTGCGCGAGACTAGGAGATGCTACTGGCCCATTCCTGGCCTCAGCTCCACTCCTGACTTGCCTTTGCACCTAGTCCCCAGGCGTTCTTGTGGAGGGCTTAGTTGCCGGTGGGTTGCACAGTGCCAAGCGCTCCAGCTTCTGGGCTCTAGTAGAGGCAAAGTGAGGGCAACTGAAAGTCTATTCTTACGGTTGCTTGACCGCCCAGACTCAGCACAGCACGGAGAGCACAAGGCTCACAGGGCCTCTGGCTGTGGTCTGCAGCCCCACACACGCTGAGGCTGACTCGGTGAGCGCCCAGAAGGTGCCTGACAGACGTCTTTTCCCTAGTGCTCTCCTCCCCAGCAGAGACGTGTGCAGGTGGTTGGGGCCTGCCCCTGCGTGTCTGGGCTCCCGTCCACAGCCCCAGCTCAGGGAAGCAGCTCCTGAGCCAAGACCTGTGGAGGGCGCAGGGGGCCCCGCCTGGAAGCCTAGTTTCCAGCATGCGGGAAGCGAGCCTCCTTGGGAGAAGAGAAGGCAGCCCTGCTGTGTGCGGCTGCATTCACTGCTTTGGCGGAGCCGAGTGGGCCTCCAGTACGGCAGAGCTCCAGCTCTGCTCAGAGGCCCGATCTGGCAGAGTTGCTGGCGTGAGGCTGCTCTGCCCTGGGCGAGCCTTGCCCAGACTTGCCTCGCGGCTAGGCTTCCAGTCCAGAAAGGAGCAGGCTGCGCGAGACTGGGAGATGCTACTGGCGCCTTCCTGGCCTCAGCACCACTCCTGCCTTACCTTTGCACCTAGTCCTCAGGCGTTCTTTTGGAGGGCTTAGTTGCCGGTGGGTTGCACACTGCCAAGCGCTCCAGCAGAGAGGGCTCTATTAGAGGCAATGGGAGGGCAACTGCAGGGCTCCTCCAGCGGTTGCTTGACCGCCCAGACTCAGCACAGCACGGAGAGCACAAGGCTCACAGGGCCTCTGGCTGTGGTCTGCAGCCCCACACACGCTGAGGCTGACTCGGTGAGCGCCCAGAAGGTGCCTGACAGACGTCTTTTCCCTAGTGCTCTCCTCCCCAGCAGAGACGTGTGCAGGAGGTTGGGGCCTGCCCCAGCGTGTCTGGGCTCCCGTCCACAGCCCCAGCTCAGGGAAGCAGCTCCTCAGCCAAGACCTGTAGGAGGCGCGGGGCGCCCCCGCCTGGAAGCCTTGTGCACAGCATGAGGGAAGCGAGCCTCCTCGGGAGAAGAGAAGGCAGCCCTGCTGTGTGCGGCTGCATTCACTGCTTTGGCGGAGCCGAGTGCGCCTCCAGTACGGCAGAGCTCCAGCTCTGCTCAGAGGCCCGATCTGGCAGAGGGCTGGCGTGAGGCTGCTCTGCCCTGGGCGAGCCTTGCCCAGACTTGCCTCGCGGCTAGGCTTCCAGTCCAGAAAGGAGCGGGCTGCGCGAGACTAGGAGATGCTACTGGCCCATTCCTGGCCTCAGCTCCACTCCTGACTTGCCTTTGCACCTAGTCCCCAGGCGTTCTTGTGGAGGGCTTAGTTGCCGGTGGGTTGCACAGTGCCAAGCGCTCCAGCTTCTGGGCTCTAGTAGAGGCAAAGTGAGGGCAACTGAAAGTCTATTCTTACGGTTGCTTGACCGCCCAGACTCAGCACAGCACGGAGAGCACAAGGCTCACAGGGCCTCTGGCTGTGGTCTGCAGCCCCACACACGCTGAGGCTGACTCGGTGAGCGCCCAGAAGGTGCCTGACAGACGTCTTTTCCCTAGTGCTCTCCACCCCAGCAGAGACGTGTGCAGGTGGTTGGGGCCTGCCCCTGCGTGTCTGGGCTCCCGTCCACAGCCCCAGCTCAGGGAAGCAGCTCCTGAGCCAAGACCTGTGGAGGGCGCAGGGGGCCCCGCCTGGAAGCCTAGTTTCCAGCATGCGGGAAGCGAGCCTCCTTGGGAGAAGAGAAGGCAGCCCTGCTGTGTGCGGCTGCATTCACTGCTTTGGCGGAGCCGAGTGGGCCTCCAGTACGGCAGAGCTCCAGCTCTGCTCAGAGGCCCGATCTGGCAGAGTTGCTGGCGTGAGGCTGCTCTGCCCTGGGCGAGCCTTGCCCAGACTTGCCTCGCGGCTAGGCTTCCAGTCCAGAAAGGAGCAGGCTGCGCGAGACTGGGAGATGCTACTGGCGCCTTCCTGGCCTCAGCACCACTCCTGCCTTACCTTTGCACCTAGTCCTCAGGCGTTCTTTTGGAGGGCTTAGTTGCCGGTGGGTTGCACACTGCCAAGCGCTCCAGCAGAGAGGGCTCTATTAGAGGCAATGGGAGGGCAACTGCAGGGCTCCTCCAGCGGTTGCTTGACCGCCCAGACTCAGCACAGCACGGAGAGCACAAGGCTCACAGGGCCTCTGGCTGTGGTCTGCAGCCCCACACACGCTGAGGCTGACTCGGTGAGCGCCCAGAAGGTGCCTGACAGACGTCTTTTCCCTAGTGCTCTCCTCCCCAGCAGAGACGTGTGCAGGAGGTTGGGGCCTGCCCCAGCGTGTCTGGGCTCCCGTCCACAGCCCCAGCTCAGGGAAGCAGCTCCTCAGCCAAGACCTGTAGGAGGCGCGGGGCGCCCCCGCCTGGAAGCCTTGTGCACAGCATGAGGGAAGCGAGCCTCCTTGGGAGAAGAGGAGGCAGCCCAGATGCGTGGGGCTGCAATCACTGCTTGGGCGGAGCCGAGTGCGCCCCAGTACGGCAGAGCTCCAGCTCTGCTCAGAGGCCCGATCTGGCAGAGTGCTGGCGTGAGGCTGCTCTGCCCTGGGCGAGCCTTGCCCAGACTTGCCTCGCGGCTAGGCTTCCAGTCCAGAAAGGAGCGGGCTGCGCGAGACTGGGAGATGCTACTGGCGCCTTCCTGGCCTCAGCTCCACTCCTGCCTTGCCTTTGCACCTAGTCCCCAGGCGTTCTTGTGGAGGGCTTAGTTGCCGGTGGGTTGCACACTGCCAAGCGCTCCAGCTTGAGGGCTCTAGTAGAGGCAAAGTGAGGGCAACTGGAAGTCTATTCTTACGGTTGCTTGACCGCCCAGACTCAGCACAGCACGGAGAGCACAAGGCTCACAGGGCCCCTGGCTGGGGTCTGCAGCCCCACACACGCGGAGGCTGACTCGGTGAGCGCCCAGAAGGTGCCTGACAGACGTCATTTCCCTAGTGCTCTCCTCCCCAGCAGAGACGTGTGCAGGTGGTTGGGGCCTGCCCCTGCGTGTCTGGGCTCCCGTCCACAGCCCCAGCTCAGGGAAGCAGCTCCTGAGCCAAGACCTGTGGAGGGCGCAGGGGGCCCCGCCTGGAAGCCTAGTTTCCAGCATGCGGGAAGCGAGCCTCCTCGGGAGAAGAGAAGGCAGCCCTGCTGTGTGCGGCTGCATTCACTGCTTTGGCGGAGCCGAGTGCGCCTCCAGTACGGCAGAGCTCCAGCTCTGCTCAGAGGCCCGATCTGGCAGAGTTGCTGGCGTGAGGCTGCTCTGCCCTGGGCGAGCCTTGCCCAGACTTGCCTCGCGGCTAGGCTTCCAGTCCAGAAAGGAGCGGGCTGCGCGAGACTGGGAGATGCTACTGGCGCCTTCCTGGCCTCAGCACCACTCCTGCCTTACCTTTGCACCTAGTCCTCAGGCGTTCTTGTGGAGGGCTTAGTTGCCGGTGGGTTGCACACTGCCAAGCGCTCCAGCAGAGAGGGCTCTATTAGAGGCAATGGGAGGGCAACTGCAGGGCTCCTCCAGCGGTTGCTTGACCGCCCAGACTCAGCACAGCACGGAGAGCACAAGGCTCACAGGGCCTCTGGCTGTGGTCTGCAGCCCAACACACGCTGAGGCTGACTCGGTGAGCGCCCAGAAGGTGCCTGACAGACGTCATTTCCCTAGTGCTCTCCTCCCCAGCAGAGACGTGTGCAGGTGGTTGGGGCCTGCCCCTGCGTGTCTGGGCTCCCGTCCACAGCCCCAGCTCAGAGAAGCAGCTCCTGAGCCAAGACCTGTGGAGGGCGCAGTGGGCCCCGCCTGGAAGCCTAGTTTCCAGCATGCGGGAAGCGAGCCTCCTCGGGAGAAGAGAAGGCAGCCCTGCTGTGTGCGGCTGCATTCACTGCTTTGGCGGAGCCGAGTGCGCCTCCAGTACGGCAGAGCTCCAGCTCTGCTCAGAGGCCCGATCTGGCAGAGTGCTGGCGTGAGGCTGCTCTGCCCTGGGCGAGCCTTGCCCAGACTTGCCTCGCGGCTAGGCTTCCAGTCCAGAAAGGAGCGGGCTGCGCGAGACTGGGAGATGCTACTGGCGCCTTCCTGGCCTCAGCTCCACTCCTGCCTTGCCTTTGCACCTAGTCCCCAGGCGTTCTTGTGGAGGGCTTAGTTGCCGGTGGGTTGCACACTGCCAAGCGCTCCAGCTTGAGGGCTCTATTAGAGGCAAAGTGAGGGCAACTGGAAGTTTATTCTTACGGTTGCTTGACCGCCCAGACTCAGCACAGCACGGAGAGCACAAGGCTCACAGGGCCTCTGGCTATGGTCTGCAGCCTCACACACGCTGAGGCTGACTCGGTGAGCGCCCAGAAGGTGCCTGACAGACGTCTTCTCCCTAGTGCTCTCCTCCCCAGCAGAGACGTGTGCAGGTGGTTGGGGCCTGCCCCTGCGTGTCTGGGCTCCCGTCCACAGCCCCAGCTCAGGGAAGCAGCTCCTCAGCCAAGACCTGTAGGAGGCGGGGGCGCCCCCGCCTGGAAGCCTTGTGCACAGCATGAGGGAAGCGAGCCTCCTCGGGAGAAGAGAAGGCAGCCCTGCTGTGTGCGGCTGCATTCACTGCTTTGGCGGAGCCGAGTGCGCCTCCAGTACGGCAGAGCTCCAGCTCTGCTCAGAGGCCCGATCTGGCAGAGGGCTGGCGTGAGGCTGCTCTGCCCTGGGCGAGCCTTGCCCAGACTTGCCTCGCGGCTAGGCTTCCAGTCCAGAAAGGAGCGGGCTGCGCGAGACTGGGAGATGCTACTGGCGCCTTCCTGGCCTCAGCTCCACTCCTGCCTTGCCTTTGCACCTAGTCCCCAGGCGTTCTTGTGTAGGGCTTAGTTGCCAGTGGGTTGCACACTGCCAAGCGCTCCAGCTTCAGGGCTCTAGTAGAGGCAAAGTGAGGGCAACTGAAAGTCTATTCTTACGGTTGCTTGACCGCCCAGACTCAGCACAGCACGGAGAGCACAAGGTTCACAGGGCCTCTGGCTGTGGTCTGCAGCCCCACACACGCTGAGGCTGACTCGGTGAGCGCCCAGAAGGTGCCTGACAGACGTCTTTTCCCTAGTGCTCTCCTCCCCAGCAGAGACGTGTGCAGGTGGTTGGGGCCTGCCCCTGCGTGTCTGGGCTCCCGTCCACAGCCCCAGCTCAGGGAAGCAGCTCCTGAGCCAAGACCTGTGGGAGGCGCAGGGGGCCCCGCCTGGAATCCTAGTTTCCAGCATGCGGGAAGCGAGCCTCCTCGGGAGAAGAGAAGGCAACCCTGCTGTGTGCGGCTGCATTCACTGCTTTGGCGGAGCCGAGTGCGCCTCCAGTACGGCAGAGCTCCAGCTCTGCTCAGAGGCCCGATCTGGCAGAGTTGCTGGCGTGAGGCTGCTCTGCCCTGGGCGAGCCTTGCCCAGACTTGCCTCGCGGCTAGGCTTCCAGTCCAGAAAGGAGCGGGCTGCGCGAGACTGGGAGATGCTACTGGCGCCTTCCTGGCCTCAGCACCACTCCTGCCTGGCCTTTGCACCTAGTCCTCAGGCGTTCTTGTGGAGGGCTTAGTTGCCGGTGGGTTGCACACTGCCAAGCGCTCCAGCAGAGAGGGCTCTATTAGAGGCAATGGGAGGGCAACTGCAGGGCTCCTCCAGCGGTTGCTTGACCGCCCAGACTCAGCACAGCACGGAGAGCACAAGGCTCACAGGGCCTCTGGCTGTGGTCTGCAGCCCCACACACGCTGAGGCTGACTCGGTGAGCGCCCAGAAGGTGCCTGACAGACGTCTTTTCCCTAGTGCTCTCCTCCCCAGCAGAGACGTGTGCAGGTGGTTGGGGCCTGCCCCTGCGTGTCTGGGCTCCCGTCCACAGCCCCAGCTCAGGGAAGAAGCTTCTCAGCCAAGACCTGTAGGAGGCGCGGGGCGCCCCCGCCTGGAAGCCTTGTGCACAGCATGAGGGAAGCGAGCCTCCTTGGGAGAAGAGGAGGCAGCCCAGATGCGTGGGGCTGCAATCACTGCTTGGGCGGAGCCGAGTGCGCCCCAGTACGGCAGAGCTCCAGCTCTGCTCAGAGGCCCGATCTGGCAGAGTGCTGGCGTGAGGCTGCTCTGCCCTGGGCGAGCCTTGCCCAGACTTGCCTCGCGGCTAGGCTTCCAGTCCAGAAAGGAGCGGGCTGCGCGAGACTGGGAGATGCTACTGGCGCCTTCCTGGCCTCAGCTCCACTCCTGCCTTGCCTTTGCACCTAGTCCCCAGGCGTTCTTGTGGAGGGCTTAGTTGCCGGTGGGTTGCACACTGCCAAGCGCTCCAGCTTGAGGGCTCTAGTAGAGGCAAAGTGAGGGCAACTGGAAGTCTATTCTTACGGTTGCTTGACCGCCCAGACTCAGCACAGCACGGAGAGCACAAGGCTCACAGGGCCCCTGGCTGGGGTCTGCAGCCCCACACACGCGGAGGCTGACTCGGTGAGCGCCCAGAAGGTGCCTGACAGACGTCATTTCCCTAGTGCTCTCCTCCCCAGCAGAGACGTGTGCAGGTGGTTGGGGCCTGCCCCTGCGTGTCTGGGCTCCCGTCCACAGCCCCAGCTCAGGGAAGCAGCTCCTGAGCCAAGACCTGTGGAGGGCGCAGGGGGCCCCGCCTGGAAGCCTAGTTTCCAGCATGCGGGAAGCGAGCCTCCTCGGGAGAAGAGAAGGCAGCCCTGCTGTGTGCGGCTGCATTCACTGCTTTGGCGGAGCCGAGTGCGCCTCCAGTACGGCAGAGCTCCAGCTCTGCTCAGAGGCCCGATCTGGCAGAGTTGCTGGCGTGAGGCTGCTCTGCCCTGGGCGAGCCTTGCCCAGACTTGCCTCGCGGCTAGGCTTCCAGTCCAGAAAGGAGCGGGCTGCGCGAGACTGGGAGATGCTACTGGCGCCTTCCTGGCCTCAGCACCACTCCTGCCTTACCTTTGCACCTAGTCCTCAGGCGTTCTTGTGGAGGGCTTAGTTGCCGGTGAGTTGCACACTGCCAAGCGCTCCAGCAGAGAGGGCTCTATTAGAGGCAATGGGAGGGCAACTGCAGGGCTCCTCCAGCGGTTGCTTGACCTCCCAGACTCAGCACAGCACGGAGAGCACAAGGCTCACAGGGCCTCTGGCTGTGGTCTGCAGCCCCACACACGCTGAGGCTGACTCGGTGAGCGCCCAGAAGGTGCCTGACAGACGTCATTTCCCTAGTGCTCTCCTCCCCAGCAGAGACGTGTGTAGGTGGTTGGGGCCTGCCCCTGCGTGTCTGGGCTCCCGTCCACAGCCCCAGCTCAGGGAAGCAGCTCCTGAGCCAAGACCTGTGGAGGGCGCAGTGGGCCCCGCCTGGAAGCCTAGTTTCCAGCATGCGGGAAGCGAGCCTCCTCGGGAGAAGAGAAGGCAGCCCTGCTGTGTGCGGCTGCATTCACTGCTTTGGCGGAGCCGAGTGCGCCTCCAGTACGGCAGAGCTCCAGCTCTGCTCAGAGGCCCGATCTGGCAGAGTGCTGGCGTGAGGCTGCTCTGCCCTGGGCGAGCCTTGCCCAGACTTGCCTCGCGGCTAGGCTTCCAGTCCAGAAAGGAGCGGGCTGCGCGAGACTGGGAGATGCTACTGGCGCCTTCCTGGCCTCAGCTCCACTCCTGCCTTGCCTTTGCACCTAGTCCCCAGGCGTTCTTGTGGAGGGCTTAGTTGCCGGTGGGTTGCACACTGCCAAGCGCTCCAGCTTGAGGGCTCTATTAGAGGCAAAGTGAGGGCAACTGGAAGTTTATTCTTACGGTTGCTTGACCGCCCAGACTCAGCACAGCACGGAGAGCACAAGGCTCACAGGGCCTCTGGCTATGGTCTGCAGCCTCACACACGCTGAGGCTGACTCGGTGAGCGCCCAGAAGGTGCCTGACAGACGTCTTCTCCCTAGTGCTCTCCTCCCCAGCAGAGACGTGTGCAGGTGGTTGGGGCCTGCCCCTGCGTGTCTGGGCTCCCGTCCACAGCCCCAGCTCAGGGAAGCAGCTCCTCAGCCAAGACCTGTAGGAGGCGGGGGCGCCCCCGCCTGGAAGCCTTGTGCACAGCATGAGGGAAGCGAGCCTCCTCGGGAGAAGAGAAGGCAGCCCTGCTGTGTGCGGCTGCATTCACTGCTTTGGCGGAGCCGAGTGCGCCTCCAGTACGGCAGAGCTCCAGCTCTGCTCAGAGGCCCGATCTGGCAGAGGGCTGGCGTGAGGCTGCTCTGCCCTGGGCGAGCCTTGCCCAGACTTGCCTCGCGGCTAGGCTTCCAGTCCAGAAAGGAGCGGGCTGCGCGAGACTGGGAGATGCTACTGGCGCCTTCCTGGCCTCAGCTCCACTCCTGCCTTGCCTTTGCACCTAGTCCCCAGGCGTTCTTGTGTAGGGCTTAGTTGCCAGTGGGTTGCACCCTGCCAAGCGCTCCAGCTTCAGGGCTCTAGTAGAGGCAAAGTGAGGGCAACTGAAAGTCTATTCTTACGGTTGCTTGACCGCCCAGACTCAGCACAGCACGGAGAGCACAAGGTTCACAGGGCCTCTGGCTGTGGTCTGCAGCCCCACACACGCTGAGGCTGACTCGGTGAGCGCCCAGAAGGTGCCTGACAGACGTCTTTTCCCTAGTGCTCTCCTCCCCAGCAGAGACGTGTGCAGGTGGTTGGGGCCTGCCCCTGCGTGTCTGGGCTCCCGTCCACAGCCCCAGCTCAGGGAAGCAGCTCCTGAGCCAAGACCTGTGGGAGGCGCAGGGGGCCCCGCCTGGAAGCCTAGTTTCCAGCATGCGGGAAGCGAGCCTCCTCGGGAGAAGAGAAGGCAGCCCTGCTGTGTGCGGCTGCATTCACTGCTTTGGCGGAGCCGAGTGCGCCTCCAGTACGGCAGAGCTCCAGCTCTGCTCAGAGGCCCGATCTGGCAGAGTTGCTGGCGTGAGGCTGCTCTGCCCTGGGCGAGCCTTGCCCAGACTTGCCTCGCGGCTAGGCTTCCAGTCCAGAAAGGAGCGGGCTGCGCGAGACTGGGAGATGCTACTGGCGCCTTCCTGGCCTCAGCACCACTCCTGCCTTGCCTTTGCACCTAGTCCTCAGGCGTTCTTGTGGAGGGCTTAGTTGCCGGTGGGTTGCACACTGCCAAGTGCTCCAGCAGAGAGGGCTCTATTAGAGGCAATGGGAGGGCAACTGCAGGGCTCCTCCAGCGGTTGCTTGACCGCCCAGACTCAGCACAGCACGGAGAGCAGAAGGCTCAGAGGGCCTCTGGCTGTGGTCTGCAGCCCCACACACGCTGAGGCTGACTCGGTGAGCTCCCAGAAGGTGCCTGACAGACGTCATTTCCCTAGTGTTCTCCTCCCCAGCAGAGACGTGTGCAGGTGGTTGGGGCCTGCCCCTGCGTGTCTGGGCTCCCGTCCACAGCCCCAGCTCAGGGAAGCAGCTCCTCAGCCAAGACCTGTAGGAGGCGGGGGCGCCCCCGCCTGGAAGCCTTGTGCACAGCATGAGGGAAGCGAGCCTCCTCGGGAGAAGAGAAGGCAGCCCTGCTGTGTGCGGCTGCATTCACTGCTTTGGCGGAGCCGAGTGCGCCTCCAGTACGGCAGAGCTCCAGCTCTGCTCAGAGGCCCGATCTGGCAGAGGGCTGGCGTGAGGCTGCTCTGCCCTGGGCGAGCCTTGCCCAGACTTGCCTCGCGGCTAGGCTTCCAGTCCAGAAAGGAGCGGGCTGCGCGAGACTGGGAGATGCTACTGGCGCCTTCCTGGCCTCAGCTCCACTCCTGCCTTGCCTTTGCACCTAGTCCCCAGGCGTTCTTGTGTAGGGCTTAGTTGCCAGTGGGTTGCACCCTGCCAAGCGCTCCAGCTTCAGGGCTCTAGTAGAGGCAAAGTGAGGGCAACTGAAAGTCTATTCTTACGGTTGCTTGACCGCCCAGACTCAGCACAGCACGGAGAGCACAAGGTTCACAGGGCCTCTGGCTGTGGTCTGCAGCCCCACACACGCTGAGGCTGACTCGGTGAGCGCCCAGAAGGTGCCTGACAGACGTCTTTTCCCTAGTGCTCTCCTCCCCAGCAGAGACGTGTGCAGGTGGTTGGGGCCTGCCCCTGCGTGTCTGGGCTCCCGTCCACAGCCCCAGCTCAGGGAAGCAGCTCCTGAGCCAAGACCTGTGGGAGGCGCAGGGGGCCCCGCCTGGAAGCCTAGTTTCCAGCATGCGGGAAGCGAGCCTCCTCGGGAGAAGAGAAGGCAGCCCTGCTGTGTGCGGCTGCATTCACTGCTTTGGCGGAGCCGAGTGCGCCTCCAGTACGGCAGAGCTCCAGCTCTGCTCAGAGGCCCGATCTGGCAGAGTTGCTGGCGTGAGGCTGCTCTGCCCTGGGCGAGCCTTGCCCAGACTTGCCTCGCGGCTAGGCTTCCAGTCCAGAAAGGAGCGGGCTGCGCGAGACTGGGAGATGCTACTGGCGCCTTCCTGGCCTCAGCACCACTCCTGCCTTGCCTTTGCACCTAGTCCTCAGGCGTTCTTGTGGAGGGCTTAGTTGCCGGTGGGTTGCACACTGCCAAGTGCTCCAGCAGAGAGGGCTCTATTAGAGGCAATGGGAGGGCAACTGCAGGGCTCCTCCAGCGGTTGCTTGACCGCCCAGACTCAGCACAGCACGGAGAGCAGAAGGCTCAGAGGGCCTCTGGCTGTGGTCTGCAGCCCCACACACGCTGAGGCTGACTCGGTGAGCTCCCAGAAGGTGCCTGACAGACGTCATTTCCCTAGTGTTCTCCTCCCCAGCAGAGACGTGTGCAGGTGGTTGGGGCCTGCCCCTGCGTGTCTGGGCTCCCGTCCACAGCCCCAGCTCAGGGAAGCAGCTCCTCAGCCAAGACCTGTAGGAGGCGGGGGCGCCCCCGCCTGGAAGCCTTGTGCACAGCATGAGGGAAGCGAGCCTCCTCGGGAGAAGAGAAGGCAGCCCTGCTGTGTGCGGCTGCATTCACTGCTTTGGCGGAGCCGAGTGCGCCTCCAGTACGGCAGAGCTCCAGCTCTGCTCAGAGGCCCGATCTGGCAGAGGGCTGGCGTGAGGCTGCTCTGCCCTGGGCGAGCCTTGCCCAGACTTGCCTCGCGGCTAGGCTTCCAGTCCAGAAAGGAGCGGGCTGCGCGAGACTGGGAGATGCTACTGGCGCCTTCCTGGCCTCAGCTCCACTCCTGCCTTGCCTTTGCACCTAGTCCCCAGGCGTTCTTGTGTAGGGCTTAGTTGCCAGTGGGTTGCACACTGCCAAGCGCTCCAGCTTCAGGGCTCTAGTAGAGGCAAAGTGAGGGCAACTGAAAGTCTATTCTTACGGTTGCTTGACCGCCCAGACTCAGCACAGCACGGAGAGCACAAGGTTCACAGGGCCTCTGGCTGTGGTCTGCAGCCCCACACACGCTGAGGCTGACTCGGTGAGCGCCCAGAAGGTGCCTGACAGACGTCTTTTCCCTAGTGCTCTCCTCCCCAGCAGAGACGTGTGCAGGTGGTTGGGGCCTGCCCCTGCGTGTCTGGGCTCCCGTCCACAGCCCCAGCTCAGGGAAGCAGCTCCTGAGCCAAGACCTGTGGGAGGCGCAGGGGGCCCCGCCTGGAAGCCTAGTTTCCAGCATGCGGGAAGCGAGCCTCCTCGGGAGAAGAGAAGGCAGCCCTGCTGTGTGCGGCTGCATTCACTGCTTTGGCGGAGCCGAGTGCGCCTCCAGTACGGCAGAGCTCCAGCTCTGCTCAGAGGCCCGATCTGGTAGAGTTGCTGGCGTGAGGCTGCTCTGCCCTGGGCGAGCCTTGCCCAGACTTGCCTCGCGGCTAGGCTTCCAGTCCAGAAAGGAGCGGGCTGCGCGAGACTGGGAGATGCTACTGGCGCCTTCCTGGCCTCAGCTCCACTCCTGCCTTGCCTTTGCACCTAGTCCCCAGGCGTTCTTGTGGAGGGCTTAGTTGCCGGTGGGTTGCACACTGCCAAGCGCTCCAGCTTGAGGGCTCTATTAGAGGCAAAGTGAGGGCAACTGGAAGTCTATTCTTACGGTTGCTTGACCGCCCAGACTCAGCACAGCACGGAGAGCACAAGGCTCACAGGGCCTCTGGCTATGGTCTGCAGCCTCACACACGCTGAGGCTGACTCGGTGAGCGCCCAGAAGGTGCCTGACAGACGTCTTTTCCCTAGTGCTCTCCTCCCCAGCAGAGACGTGTGCAGGTGGTTGGGGCCTGCCCCTGCGTGTCTGGGCTCCCGTCCACAGCCC
Organism: Capricornis sumatraensis; assembly: GCF_032405125.1. NCBI lineage: Eukaryota > Metazoa > Chordata > Mammalia > Artiodactyla > Bovidae > Capricornis > Capricornis sumatraensis. The sequence continues at coordinate 7,200,725 of NW_027184615.1, read as the reverse complement.
CAGCTCAGGGAAGCAGCTCCTCAGCCAAGACCTGTAGGAGGCGGGTGCGCCCCCGCCTGGAAGCCTTGTGCACAGCATGAGGGAAGCGAGCCTCCTCGGGAGAAGAGAAGGCAGCCCTGCTGTGTGCGGCTGCATTCACTGCTTTGGCGGAGCCGAGTGCGCCTCCAGTACGGCAGAGCTCCAGCTCTGCTCAGAGGCCCGATCTGGCAGAGGGCTGGCGTGAGGCTGCTCTGCCCTGGGCGAGCCTTGCCCAGACTTGCCTCGCGGCTAGGCTTCCAGTCCAGAAAGGAGCGGGCTGCGCGAGACTGGGAGATGCTACTGGCGCCTTCCTGGCCTCAGCTCCACTCCTGCCTTGCCTTTGCACCTAGTCCCCAGGCGTTCTTGTGGAGGGCTTAGTTGCCGGTGGGTTGCACACTGCCAAGCGCTCCAGCTTGAGGGCTCTAGTAGAGGCAAAGTGAGGGCAACTGAAAGTCTATTCTTACGGTTGCTTGACCGCCCAGACTCAGCACAGCACGGAGAGCACAAGGCTCACAGGGCCCCTGGCTGGGGTCTGCAGCCCCACACACGCGGAGGCTGACTCGGTGAGCGCCCAGAAGGTGCCTTACAGACGTCATTTCCCTAGTGCTCTCCTCCCCAGCAGAGACGTGTGCAGGTGGTTGGGGCCTGCCCCTGCGTGTCTGGGCTCCCGTCCACAGCCCCAGCTCAGGGAAGCAGCTCCTGAGCCAAGACCTGTGGAGGGCGCAGGGGGCCCCGCCTGGAAGCCTAGTTTCCAGCATGCGGGAAGCGAGCCTCCTCGGGAGAAGAGAAGGCAGCCCTGCTGTGTGCGGCTGCATTCACTGCTTTGGCGGAGCCGAGTGCGCCTCCAGTACGGCAGAGCTCCAGCTCTGCTCAGAGGCCCGATCTGGCAGAGTTGCTGGCGTGAGGCTGCTCTGCCCTGGGCGAGCCTTGCCCAGACTTGCCTCGCGGCTAGGCTTCCAGTCCAGAAAGGAGCGGGCTGCGCGAGACTGGGAGATGCTACTGGCGCCTTCCTGGCCTCAGCACCACTCCTGCCTTGCCTTTGCACCTAGTCCTCAGGCGTTCTTGTGGAGGGCTTAGTTGCCGGTGGGTTGCACACTGCCAAGCGCTCCAGCAGAGAGGGCTCTATTAGAGGCAATGGGAGGGCAACTGCAGGGCTCCTCCAGCGGTTGCTTGACCGCCCAGACTCAGCACAGCACGGAGAGCACAAGGCACACAGGGCCTCTGGCTGTGGTCTGCAGCCCCACACACGCTGAGGCTGACTCGGTGAGCGCCCAGAAGGTGCCTGACAAACGTCATTTCCCTAGTGCTCTCCTCCCCAGCAGAGACGTGTGCAGGTGGTTGGGGCCTGCCCCTGCGTGTCTGGGCTCCCGTCCACAGCCCCAGCTCAGGGAAGCAGCTCCTCAGCCAAGACCTGTAGGAGGCGTGGGGCGCCCCCGCCTGGAAGCCTAGTGCACAGCATGAGGGAAGCGATCCTCCTTGGGAGAAGAGGAGGCAGCCCAGATGCGTGGGGCTGCAATCACTGCTTGGGCGGAGCCGGGTGCGCCTCCAGTACGGCAGAGCTCCAGCTCTGCTCAGAGGCCCGATCTGGCAGAGGGCTGGCGTGAGGCTGCTCTGCCCTGGGCGAGCCTTGCCCAGACTTGCCTGGCGGCTAGGCATCCAGTCCAGAAAGGAGCGGCCTGAGCGAGACTGGGAGATGCTACTGGCGCCTTCCTGGCCTCAGCTCCACTCCTGCCTTGCCTTTGCACCTAGTCCCCAGGCGTTCTTGTGGAGGGCTTAGTTGCCGGTGGGTTGCACACTGCCAAGCGCTCCAGCTTGAGGGCTCTAGTAGAGGCAAAGTGAGGGCAACTGGAAGTCTATTCTTACGGTTGCTTGACCGCCCAGACTCAGCACAGCACGGAGAGCACAAGGCTCACAGGGCCCCTGGCTGGGGTCTGCAGCCCCACACACGCGGAGGCTGACTCGGTGAGCGCCCAGAAGGTGCCTGACAGACGTCTTTTCCCTAGTGCTCTCCTCCCCAGCAGAGACGTGTGCAGGTGGTTGGGGCCTGCCCCTGCGTGTCTGGGCTCCCGTCCACAGCCCCAGCTCAGGGAAGCAGCTCCTCAGCCAAGACCTGTAGGAGGCGCGGGGCGCCCCCGCCTGGAAGCCTTGTGCACAGCATGAGGGAAGCGAGCCTCCTCGGGAGAAGAGAAGGCAGCCCTGCTGTGTGCGGCTGCATTCACTGCTTTGGCGGAGCCGAGTGCGCCTCCAGTACGGCAGAGCTCCAGCTCTGCTCAGAGGCCCGATCTGGCAGAGGGCTGGCGTGAGGCTGCTCTGCCCTGGGCGAGCCTTGCCCAGACTTGCCTCGCGGCTAGGCTTCCAGTCCAGAAAGGAGCGGGCTGCGCGAGACTGGGAGATGCTACTGGCGCCTTCCTGGCCTCAGCTCCACTCCTGCCTTGCCTTTGCACCTAGTCCCCAGGCGTTCTTGTGTAGGGCTTAGTTGCCAGTGGGTTGCACACTGCCAAGCGCTCCAGCTTCAGGGCTCTAGTAGAGGCAAAGTGAGGGCAACTGAAAGTCTATTCTTACGGTTGCTTGACCGCCCAGACTCAGCACAGCACGGAGAGCACAAGGTTCACAGGGCCTCTGGCTGTGGTCTGCAGCCCCACACACGCTGAGGCTGACTCGGTGAGCGCCCAGAAGGTGCCTGACAGACGTCTTTTCCCTAGTGCTCTCCTCCCCAGCAGAGACGTGTGCAGGTGGTTGGGGCCTGCCCCTGCGTGTCTGGGCTCCCGTCCACAGCCCCAGCTCAGGGAAGCAGCTCCTGAGCCAAGACCTGTGGGAGGCGCAGGGGGCCCCGCCTGGAAGCCTAGTTTCCAGCATGCGGGAAGCGAGCCTCCTCGGGAGAAGAGAAGGCAGCCCTGCTGTGTGCGGCTGCATTCACTGCTTTGGCGGAGCCGAGTGCGCCTCCAGTACGGCAGAGCTCCAGCTCTGCTCAGAGGCCCGATCTGGCAGAGTTGCTGGCGTGAGGCTGCTCTGCCCTGGGCGAGCCTTGCCCAGACTTGCCTCGCGGCTAGGCTTCCAGTCCAGAAAGGAGCGGGCTGCGCGAGACTGGGAGATGCTACTGGCGCCTTCCTGGCCTCAGCACCACTCCTGCCTTGCCTTTGCACCTAGTCCTCAGGCGTTCTTGTGGAGGGCTTAGTTGCCGGTGGGTTGCACACTGCCAAGTGCTCCAGCAGAGAGGGCTCTATTAGAGGCAATGGGAGGGCAACTGCAGGGCTCCTCCAGCGGTTGCTTGACCGCCCAGACTCAGCACAGCACGGAGAGCACAAGGCTCAGAGGGCCTCTGGCTGTGGTCTGCAGCCCCACACACGCTGAGGCTGACTCGGTGAGCTCCCAGAAGGTGCCTGACAGACGTCATTTCCCTAGTGCTCTCCTCCCCAGCAGAGACGTGTGCAGGTGGTTGGGGCCTGCCCCTGCGTGTCTGTGCTCCCGTCCACAGCCCCAGCTCAGGGAAGCAGCTCCTGAGCCAAGACCTGTGGGAGGCGCAGGGAGCCCCGCCTGGAGCCTAGTTTCAACATGCGGGAAGCGAGCCTCCTCGGGAGAAGAGAAGGCAGCCCTGCTGTGTGCGGCTGCATTCACTACTTTGGCGGAGCCGAGTGCGCCTCCAGTACGGCAGAGCTCCAGCTCTGCTCAGAGGCCAGATCTGGCAGAGTGCTGTCGTGAGGCTGCTCTGCCCTGGGCGAGCCTTGCCCAGACTTGCCTCGCGGCTTGGCTTCCAGTCCAGAAAGGAGCGGGCTGCGCGAGACTGGAAGATGCTACTGGCGCTTTCCTGGCCTCAGCTCCACACCTGCCTTGCCTTTGCACCTAGTCCCCAGGCGTTCTTGTGGAGGGCTTAGTTGCCGGTGGGTTGCACACTGCCAAGCGCTCCAGCTTGAGGGCTCTAGTAGAGGCAAAGTGAGGGCAACTGAAAGTCTATTCTTACGGTTGCTTGACCGCCCAGACTCAGCACAGTACGGAGAGCACAAGGCTCACAGGGCCCCTGGCTGGGGTCTGCAGCCCCACACACGCGGAGGCTGACTCGGTGAGCGCCCAGAAGGTGCCTGACAGACGTCATTTCCCTAGTGCTCTCCTCCCCAGCAGAGACGTGTGCAGGTGGTTGGGGCCTGCCCCTGCGTGTCTGGGCTCCCGTCCACAGCCCCATCTCAGGGAAGCAGCTCCTGAGCCAAGACCTGTGGGAGGCGTAGGGGGCCCCGCCTGGAAGCCTAGTTTACAGCATGCGGGAAGCGAGCCTCCTCGGGAGAAGAGAAGGCAGCCCTGCTGTGTGCGGCTGCATTCACTGCTTTGGCGGAGCCGAGTGCGCCTCCAGTACGGCAGAGTTCCAGCTCTGCTCAGAGGCCCGATCTGGCAGAGTTGCTGTCGTGAGGCTGCTCTGCCCTGGGCGAGCCTTGCCCAGACTTGCCTCGCGGCTAGGCTTCCAGTCCAGAAAGGAGCGGGCTGCGCGAGACTGGGAGATGCTACTGGCGCCTTCCTGGCCTCAGCTCCACTCCTGCCTTTCCTTTGCACCTAGTCCCCAGGCGTTCTTGTGGAGGGCTTAGTTGCCGGTGGGTTGCACACTGCCAAGCGCTCCAGCAGAGAGGGCTCTATTAGAGGCAATGGGAGGGCAACTGCAGGGCTCCTCCAGCGGTTGCTTGACCGCCCAGACTCAGCACAGCACGGAGAGCACAAGGCTCACAGGGCCTCTGGCTGTGGTCTGCAGCCCCACACACGCTGAGGCTGACTTGCTGAGCGCCCAGAAGGTGCCTGACAAACGTCATTTCCCTAGTGCTCTCCTCCCCAGCAGAGACGTGTGCAGGTGGTTGGGGCCTGCCCCTGCGTGTCTGGGCTCCCGTCCACAGCCCCAGCTCAGGGAAGCAGCTCCTCAGCCAAGACCTGTAGGAGGCGTGGGGCGCACCCGCCTGGAAGCCTAGTGCACAGCATGAGGGAAGCGATCCTCCTTGCGAGAAGAGGAGGCAGCCCAGATGCGTGGGGCTGCAATCACTGCTTGGGCGGAGCCGGGTGCGCCTCCAGTACGGCAGAGCTCCAGCTCTGCTCAGAGGCCCGATCTGGCAGAGGGATGGCGTGAGGCTGCTCTGCCCTGGGCGAGCCTTGCCCAGACTTGCCTCGCGGCTAGGCTTCCAGTCCAGAAAGAAGCGGGCTGCGCGAGACTGGGAGATGCTACTGGCGCCTTCCTGGCCTCAGCTCCACTCCTGCCTTGCCTTTGCACCTAGTCCCCAGGCGTTCTTGTGGAGGGCTTAGTTGCCGGTGGGTTGCACACTGCCAAGCGCTCCAGCTTGAGGGCTCTAGTAGAGGCAAAGTGAGGGCAACTGAAAGTCTATTCTTACGGTTGCTTGACCGCCCTGACTCAGCACAGCACGGAGAGCACAAGGCTCACAGGGCCTCTGGCTGTGGTCTGCAGCCCCACACACGCTGAGGCTGACTCGGTGAGCACCCAGAAGGTGCCTGACAGACGTCTTTTCCCTAGTGCTCTCCTCCCCAGCAGAGACGTGTGCAGGTGGTTGGGGCCTGCCCCTGCGTGTCTGGGCTCCCGTCCACAGCCCCAGCTCAGGGAAGCAGCTCCTGAGCCAAGACCTGTGGGAGGCGCAGGGGGCCCCGCCTGGAATCCTAGTTTCCAGCATGCGGGAAGCGAGCCTCCTCGGGAGAAGAGAAGGCAACCCTGCTGTGTGCGGCTGCATTCACTGCTTTGGCGGAGCCGAGTGCGCCTCCAGTACGGCAGAGCTCCAGCTCTGCTCAGAGGCCCGATCTGGCAGAGTTGCTGGCGTGAGGCTGCTCTGCCCTGGGCGAGCCTTGCCCAGACTTGCCTCGCGGCTAGGCTTCCAGTCCAGAAAGGAGCGGGCTGCGCGAGACTGGGAGATGCTACTGGCGCCTTCCTGGCCTCAGCACCACTCCTGCCTGGCCTTTGCACCTAGTCCTCAGGCGTTCTTGTGGAGGGCTTAGTTGCCGGTGGGTTGCACACTGCCAAGCGCTCCAGCAGAGAGGGCTCTATTAGAGGCAATGGGAGGGCAACTGCAGGGCTCCTCCAGCGGTTGCTTGACCGCCCAGACTCAGCACAGCACGGAGAGCACAAGGCTCACAGGGCCTCTGGCTGTGGTCTGCAGCCCCACACACGCTGAGGCTGACTCGGTGAGCGCCCAGAAGGTGCCTGACAGACGTCTTTTCCCTAGTGCTCTCCTCCCCAGCAGAGACGTGTGCAGGTGGTTGGGGCCTGCCCCTGCGTGTCTGGGCTCCCGTCCACAGCCCCAGCTCAGGGAAGAAGCTCCTCAGCCAAGACCTGTAGGAGGCGCGGGGCGCCCCCGCCTGGAAGCCTTGTGCACAGCATGAGGGAAGCGAGCCTCCTTGGGAGAAGAGGAGGCAGCCCAGATGCGTGGGGCTGCAATCACTGCTTGGGCGGAGCCGAGTGCGCCCCAGTACGGCAGAGCTCCAGCTCTGCTCAGAGGCCCGATCTGGCAGAGTGCTGGCGTGAGGCTGCTCTGCCCTGGGCGAGCCTTGCCCAGACTTGCCTCGCGGCTAGGCTTCCAGTCCAGAAAGGAGCGGGCTGCGCGAGACTGGGAGATGCTACTGGCGCCTTCCTGGCCTCAGCTCCACTCCTGCCTTGCCTTTGCACCTAGTCCCCAGGCGTTCTTGTGGAGGGCTTAGTTGCCGGTGGGTTGCACACTGCCAAGCGCTCCAGCTTGAGGGCTCTAGTAGAGGCAAAGTGAGGGCAACTGGAAGTCTATTCTTACGGTTGCTTGACCGCCCAGACTCAGCACAGCACGGAGAGCACAAGGCTCACAGGGCCCCTGGCTGGGGTCTGCAGCCCCACACACGCGGAGGCTGACTCGGTGAGCGCCCAGAAGGTGCCTGACAGACGTCATTTCCCTAGTGCTCTCCTCCCCAGCAGAGACGTGTGCAGGTGGTTGGGGCCTGCCCCTGCGTGTCTGGGCTCCCGTCCACAGCCCCAGCTCAGGGAAGCAGCTCCTGAGCCAAGACCTGTGGAGGGCGCAGGGGGCCCCGCCTGGAAGCCTAGTTTCCAGCATGCGGGAAGCGAGCCTCCTCGGGAGAAGAGAAGGCAGCCCTGCTGTGTGCGGCTGCATTCACTGCTTTGGCGGAGCCGAGTGCGCCTCCAGTACGGCAGAGCTCCAGCTCTGCTCAGAGGCCCGATCTGGCAGAGTTGCTGGCGTGAGGCTGCTCTGCCCTGGGCGAGCCTTGCCCAGACTTGCCTCGCGGCTAGGCTTCCAGTCCAGAAAGGAGCGGGCTGCGCGAGACTGGGAGATGCTACTGGCGCCTTCCTGGCCTCAGCACCACTCCTGCCTTACCTTTGCACCTAGTCCTCAGGCGTTCTTGTGGAGGGCTTAGTTGCCGGTGAGTTGCACACTGCCAAGCGCTCCAGCAGAGAGGGCTCTATTAGAGGCAATGGGAGGGCAACTGCAGGGCTCCTCCAGCGGTTGCTTGACCTCCCAGACTCAGCACAGCACGGAGAGCACAAGGCTCACAGGGCCTCTGGCTGTGGTCTGCAGCCCCACACACGCTGAGGCTGACTCGGTGAGCGCCCAGAAGGTGCCTGACAGACGTCATTTCCCTAGTGCTCTCCTCCCCAGCAGAGACGTGTGTAGGTGGTTGGGGCCTGCCCCTGCGTGTCTGGGCTCCCGTCCACAGCCCCAGCTCAGGGAAGCAGCTCCTGAGCCAAGACCTGTGGAGGGCGCAGTGGGCCCCGCCTGGAAGCCTAGTTTCCAGCATGCGGGAAGCGAGCCTCCTCGGGAGAAGAGAAGGCAGCCCTGCTGTGTGCGGCTGCATTCACTGCTTTGGCGGAGCCGAGTGCGCCTCCAGTACGGCAGAGCTCCAGCTCTGCTCAGAGGCCCGATCTGGCAGAGTGCTGGCGTGAGGCTGCTCTGCCCTGGGCGAGCCTTGCCCAGACTTGCCTCGCGGCTAGGCTTCCAGTCCAGAAAGGAGCGGGCTGCGCGAGACTGGGAGATGCTACTGGCGCCTTCCTGGCCTCAGCTCCACTCCTGCCTTGCCTTTGCACCTAGTCCCCAGGCGTTCTTGTGGAGGGCTTAGTTGCCGGTGGGTTGCACACTGCCAAGCGCTCCAGCTTGAGGGCTCTATTAGAGGCAAAGTGAGGGCAACTGGAAGTTTATTCTTACGGTTGCTTGACCGCCCAGACTCAGCACAGCACGGAGAGCACAAGGCTCACAGGGCCTCTGGCTATGGTCTGCAGCCTCACACACGCTGAGGCTGACTCGGTGAGCGCCCAGAAGGTGCCTGACAGACGTCTTCTCCCTAGTGCTCTCCTCCCCAGCAGAGACGTGTGCAGGTGGTTGGGGCCTGCCCCTGCGTGTCTGGGCTCCCGTCCACAGCCCCAGCTCAGGGAAGCAGCTCCTCAGCCAAGACCTGTAGGAGGCGGGGGCGCCCCCGCCTGGAAGCCTTGTGCACAGCATGAGGGAAGCGAGCCTCCTCGGGAGAAGAGAAGGCAGCCCTGCTGTGTGCGGCTGCATTCACTGCTTTGGCGGAGCCGAGTGCGCCTCCAGTACGGCAGAGCTCCAGCTCTGCTCAGAGGCCCGATCTGGCAGAGGGCTGGCGTGAGGATGCTCTGCCCTGGGCGAGCCTTGCCCAGACTTGCCTCGCGGCTAGGCTTCCAGTCCAGAAAGGAGCGGGCTGCGCGAGACTGGGAGATGCTACTGGCGCCTTCCTGGCCTCAGCTCCACTCCTGCCTTGCCTTTGCACCTAGTCCCCAGGCGTTCTTGTGTAGGGCTTAGTTGCCAGTGGGTTGCACCCTGCCAAGCGCTCCAGCTTCAGGGCTCTAGTAGAGGCAAAGTGAGGGCAACTGAAAGTCTATTCTTACGGTTGCTTGACCGCCCAGACTCAGCACAGCACGGAGAGCACAAGGTTCACAGGGCCTCTGGCTGTGGTCTGCAGCCCCACACACGCTGAGGCTGACTCGGTGAGCGCCCAGAAGGTGCCTGACAGACGTCTTTTCCCTAGTGCTCTCCTCCCCAGCAGAGACGTGTGCAGGTGGTTGGGGCCTGCCCCTGCGTGTCTGGGCTCCCGTCCACAGCCCCAGCTCAGGGAAGCAGCTCCTGAGCCAAGACCTGTGGGAGGCGCAGGGGGCCCCGCCTGGAAGCCTAGTTTCCAGCATGCGGGAAGCGAGCCTCCTCGGGAGAAGAGAAGGCAGCCCTGCTGTGTGCGGCTGCATTCACTGCTTTGGCGGAGCCGAGTGCGCCTCCAGTACGGCAGAGCTCCAGCTCTGCTCAGAGGCCCGATCTGGCAGAGTTGCTGGCGTGAGGCTGCTCTGCCCTGGGCGAGCCTTGCCCAGACTTGCCTCGCGGCTAGGCTTCCAGTCCAGAAAGGAGCGGGCTGCGCGAGACTGGGAGATGCTACTGGCGCCTTCCTGGCCTCAGCACCACTCCTGCCTTGCCTTTGCACCTAGTCCTCAGGCGTTCTTGTGGAGGGCTTAGTTGCCGGTGGGTTGCACACTGCCAAGTGCTCCAGCAGAGAGGGCTCTATTAGAGGCAATGGGAGGGCAACTGCAGGGCTCCTCCAGCGGTTGCTTGACCGCCCAGACTCAGCACAGCACGGAGAGCAGAAGGCTCAGAGGGCCTCTGGCTGTGGTCTGCAGCCCCACACACGCTGAGGCTGACTCGGTGAGCTCCCAGAAGGTGCCTGACAGACGTCATTTCCCTAGTGTTCTCCTCCCCAGCAGAGACGTGTGCAGGTGGTTGGGGCCTGCCCCTGCGTGTCTGGGCTCCCGTCCACAGCCCCAGCTCAGGGAAGCAGCTCCTCAGCCAAGACCTGTAGGAGGCGGGGGCGCCCCCGCCTGGAAGCCTTGTGCACAGCATGAGGGAAGCGAGCCTCCTCGGGAGAAGAGAAGGCAGCCCTGCTGTGTGCGGCTGCATTCACTGCTTTGGCGGAGCCGAGTGCGCCTCCAGTACGGCAGAGCTCCAGCTCTGCTCAGAGGCCCGATCTGGTAGAGTTGCTGGCGTGAGGCTGCTCTGCCCTGGGCGAGCCTTGCCCAGACTTGCCTCGCGGCTAGGCTTCCAGTCCAGAAAGGAGCGGGCTGCGCGAGACTGGGAGATGCTACTGGCGCCTTCCTGGCCTCAGCTCCACTCCTGCCTTGCCTTTGCACCTAGTCCCCAGGCGTTCTTGTGGAGGGCTTAGTTGCCGGTGGGTTGCACACTGCCAAGCGCTCCAGCTTGAGGGCTCTATTAGAGGCAAAGTGAGGGCAACTGGAAGTCTATTCTTACGGTTGCTTGACCGCCCAGACTCAGCACAGCACGGAGAGCACAAGGCTCACAGGGCCTCTGGCTATGGTCTGCAGCCTCACACACGCTGAGGCTGACTCGGTGAGCGCCCAGAAGGTGCCTGACAGACGTCTTTTCCCTAGTGCTCTCCTCCCCAGCAGAGACGTGTGCAGGTGGTTGGGGCCTGCCCCTGCGTGTCTGGGCTCCCGTCCACAGCCCCAGCTCAGGGAAGCAGCTCCTCAGCCAAGACCTGTAGGAGGCGGGTGCGCCCCCGCCTGGAAGCCTTGTGCACAGCATGAGGGAAGCGAGCCTCCTCGGGAGAAGAGAAGGCAGCCCTGCTGTGTGCGGCTGCATTCACTGCTTTGGCGGAGCCGAGTGCGCCTCCAGTACGGCAGAGCTCCAGCTCTGCTCAGAGGCCCGATCTGGCAGAGGGCTGGCGTGAGGCTGCTCTGCCCTGGGCGAGCCTTGCCCAGACTTGCCTCGCGGCTAGGCTTCCAGTCCAGAAAGGAGCGGGCTGCGCGAGACTGGGAGATGCTACTGGCGCCTTCCTGGCCTCAGCTCCACTCCTGCCTTGCCTTTGCACCTAGTCCCCAGGCGTTCTTGTGGAGGGCTTAGTTGCCGGTGGGTTGCACACTGCCAAGCGCTCCAGCTTGAGGGCTCTAGTAGAGGCAAAGTGAGGGCAACTGAAAGTCTATTCTTACGGTTGCTTGACCGCCCAGACTCAGCACAGCACGGAGAGCACAAGGCTCACAGGGCCCCTGGCTGGGGTCTGCAGCCCCACACACGCGGAGGCTGACTCGGTGAGCGCCCAGAAGGTGCCTTACAGACGTCATTTCCCTAGTGCTCTCCTCCCCAGCAGAGACGTGTGCAGGTGGTTGGGGCCTGCCCCTGCGTGTCTGGGCTCCCGTCCACAGCCCCAGCTCAGGGAAGCAGCTCCTGAGCCAAGACCTGTGGAGGGCGCAGGGGGCCCCGCCTGGAAGCCTAGTTTCCAGCATGCGGGAAGCGAGCCTCCTCGGGAGAAGAGAAGGCAGCCCTGCTGTGTGCGGCTGCATTCACTGCTTTGGCGGAGCCGAGTGCGCCTCCAGTACGGCAGAGCTCCAGCTCTGCTCAGAGGCCCGATCTGGCAGAGTTGCTGGCGTGAGGCTGCTCTGCCCTGGGCGAGCCTTGCCCAGACTTGCCTCGCGGCTAGGCTTCCAGTCCAGAAAGGAGCGGGCTGCGCGAGACTGGGAGATGCTACTGGCGCCTTCCTGGCCTCAGCACCACTCCTGCCTTGCCTTTGCACCTAGTCCTCAGGCGTTCTTGTGGAGGGCTTAGTTGCCGGTGGGTTGCACACTGCCAAGCGCTCCAGCAGAGAGGGCTCTATTAGAGGCAATGGGAGGGCAACTGCAGGGCTCCTCCAGCGGTTGCTTGACCGCCCAGACTCAGCACAGCACGGAGAGCACAAGGCACACAGGGCCTCTGGCTGTGGTCTGCAGCCCCACACACGCTGAGGCTGACTCGGTGAGCGCCCAGAAGGTGCCTGACAAACGTCATTTCCCTAGTGCTCTCCTCCCCAGCAGAGACGTGTGCAGGTGGTTGGGGCCTGCCCCTGCGTGTCTGGGCTCCCGTCCACAGCCCCAGCTCAGGGAAGCAGCTCCTCAGCCAAGACCTGTAGGAGGCGTGGGGCGCCCCCGCCTGGAAGCCTAGTGCACAGCATGAGGGAAGCGATCCTCCTTGGGAGAAGAGGAGGCAGCCCAGATGCGTGGGGCTGCAATCACTGCTTGGGCGGAGCCTGGTGCGCCTCCAGTACGGCAGAGCTCCAGCTCTGCTCAGAGGCCCGATCTGGCAGAGGGCTGGCGTGAGGCTGCTCTGCCCTGGGCGAGCCTTGCCCAGACTTGCCTGGCGGCTAGGCATCCAGTCCAGAAAGGAGCGGCCTGAGCGAGACTGGGAGATGCTACTGGCGCCTTCCTGGCCTCAGCTCCACTCCTGCCTTGCCTTTGCACCTAGTCCCCAGGCGTTCTTGTGGAGGGCTTAGTTGCCGGTGGGTTGCACACTGCCAAGCGCTCCAGCTTGAGGGCTCTAGTAGAGGCAAAGTGAGGGCAACTGGAAGTCTATTCTTACGGTTGCTTGACCGCCCAGACTCAGCACAGCACGGAGAGCACAAGGCTCACAGGGCCCCTGGCTGGGGTCTGCAGCCCCACACACGCGGAGGCTGACTCGGTGAGCGCCCAGAAGGTGCCTGACAGACGTCTTTTCCCTAGTGCTCTCCTCCCCAGCAGAGACGTGTGCAGGTGGTTGGGGCCTGCCCCTGCGTGTCTGGGCTCCCGTCCACAGCCCCAGCTCAGGGAAGCAGCTCCTCAGCCAAGACCTGTAGGAGGCGCGGGGCGCCCCCGCCTGGAAGCCTTGTGCACAGCATGAGGGAAGCGAGCCTCCTCGGGAGAAGAGAAGGCAGCCCTGCTGTGTGCGGCTGCATTCACTGCTTTGGCGGAGCCGAGTGCGCCTCCAGTACGGCAGAGCTCCAGCTCTGCTCAGAGGCCCGATCTGGCAGAGGGCTGGCGTGAGGCTGCTCTGCCCTGGGCGAGCCTTGCCCAGACTTGCCTCGCGGCTAGGCTTCCAGTCCAGAAAGGAGCGGGCTGCGCGAGACTGGGAGATGCTACTGGCGCCTTCCTGGCCTCAGCTCCACTCCTGCCTTGCCTTTGCACCTAGTCCCCAGGCGTTCTTGTGTAGGGCTTAGTTGCCAGTGGGTTGCACACTGCCAAGCGCTCCAGCTTCAGGGCTCTAGTAGAGGCAAAGTGAGGGCAACTGAAAGTCTATTCTTACGGTTGCTTGACCGCCCAGACTCAGCACAGCACGGAGAGCACAAGGTTCACAGGGCCTCTGGCTGTGGTCTGCAGCCCCACACACGCTGAGGCTGACTCGGTGAGCGCCCAGAAGGTGCCTGACAGACGTCTTTTCCCTAGTGCTCTCCTCCCCAGCAGAGACGTGTGCAGGTGGTTGGGGCCTGCCCCTGCGTGTCTGGGCTCCCGTCCACAGCCCCAGCTCAGGGAAGCAGCTCCTGAGCCAAGACCTGTGGGAGGCGCAGGGGGCCCCGCCTGGAAGCCTAGTTTCCAGCATGCGGGAAGCGAGCCTCCTCGGGAGAAGAGAAGGCAGCCCTGCTGTGTGCGGCTGCATTCACTGCTTTGGCGGAGCCGAGTGCGCCTCCAGTACGGCAGAGCTCCAGCTCTGCTCAGAGGCCCGATCTGGCAGAGTTGCTGGCGTGAGGCTGCTCTGCCCTGGGCGAGCCTTGCCCAGACTTGCCTCGCGGCTAGGCTTCCAGTCCAGAAAGGAGCGGGCTGCGCGAGACTGGGAGATGCTACTGGCGCCTTCCTGGCCTCAGCACCACTCCTGCCTTGCCTTTGCACCTAGTCCTCAGGCGTTCTTGTGGAGGGCTTAGTTGCCGGTGGGTTGCACACTGCCAAGTGCTCCAGCAGAGAGGGCTCTATTAGAGGCAATGGGAGGGCAACTGCAGGGCTCCTCCAGCGGTTGCTTGACCGCCCAGACTCAGCACAGCACGGAGAGCACAAGGCTCAGAGGGCCTCTGGCTGTGGTCTGCAGCCCCACACACGCTGAGGCTGACTCGGTGAGCTCCCAGAAGGTGCCTGACAGACGTCATTTCCCTAGTGCTCTCCTCCCCAGCAGAGACGTGTGCAGGTGGTTGGGGCCTGCCCCTGCGTGTCTGTGCTCCCGTCCACAGCCCCAGCTCAGGGAAGCAGCTCCTGAGCCAAGACCTGTGGGAGGCGCAGGGGGCCCCGCCTGGAAGCCTAGTTTCCAGCATGCGGGAAGCGAGCCTCCTCGGGAGAAGAGAAGGCAGCCCTGCTGTGTGCGGCTGCATTCACTGCTTTGGCGGAGCCGAGTGCGCCTCCAGTACGGCAGAGCTCCAGCTCTGCTCAGAGGCCAGATCTGGCAGAGTGCTGTCGTGAGGCTGCTCTGCCCTGGGCGAGCCTTGCCCAGACTTGCCTCGCGGCTAGGCTTCCAGTCCAGAAAGGAGCGGGCTGCGCGAGACTGGGAGATGCTACTGGCGCCTTCCTGGCCTCAGCTCCACTCCTGCCTTGCCTTTGCACCTAGTCCCCAGGCGTTCTTGTGGAGGGCTTAGTTGCCGGTGGGTTGCACACTGCCAAGCGCTCCAGCTTGAGGGCTCTAGTAGAGGCAAAGTGAGGGCAACTGAAAGTCTATTCTTACGGTTGCTTGACCGCCCAGACTCAGCACAGTACGGAGAGCACAAGGCTCACAGGGCCCCTGGCTGGGGTCTGCAGCCCCACACACGCGGAGGCTGACTCGGTGAGCGCCCAGAAGGTGCCTGACAGACGTCATTTCCCTAGTGCTCTCCTCCCCAGCAGAGACGTGTGCAGGTGGTTGGGGCCTGCCCCTGCGTGTCTGGGCTCCCGTCCACAGCCCCATCTCAGGGAAGCAGCTCCTGAGCCAAGACCTGTGGGAGGCGTAGGGGGCCCCGCCTGGAAGCCTAGTTTACAGCATGCGGGAAGCGAGCCTCCTCGGGAGAAGAGAAGGCAGCCCTGCTGTGTGCGGCTGCATTCACTGCTTTGGCGGAGCCGAGTGCGCCTCCAGTACGGCAGAGTTCCAGCTCTGCTCAGAGGCCCGATCTGGCAGAGTTGCTGTCGTGAGGCTGCTCTGCCCTGGGCGAGCCTTGCCCAGACTTGCCTCGCGGCTAGGCTTCCAGTCCAGAAAGGAGCGGGCTGCGCGAGACTGGGAGATGCTACTGGCGCCTTCCTGGCCTCAGCTCCACTCCTGCCTTTCCTTTGCACCTAGTCCCCAGGCGTTCTTGTGGAGGGCTTAGTTGCCGGTGGGTTGCACACTGCCAAGCGCTCCAGCAGAGAGGGCTCTATTAGAGGCAATGGGAGGGCAACTGCAGGGCTCCTCCAGCGGTTGCTTGACCGCCCAGACTCAGCACAGCACGGAGAGCACAAGGCTCACAGGGCCTCTGGCTGTGGTCTGCAGCCCCACACACGCTGAGGCTGACTTGCTGAGCGCCCAGAAGGTGCCTGACAAACGTCATTTCCCTAGTGCTCTCCTCCCCAGCAGAGACGTGTGCAGGTGGTTGGGGCCTGCCCCTGCGTGTCTGGGCTCCCGTCCACAGCCCCAGCTCAGGGAAGCAGCTCCTCAGCCAAGACCTGTAGGAGGCGTGGGGCGCACCCGCCTGGAAGCCTAGTGCACAGCATGAGGGAAGCGATCCTCCTTGCGAGAAGAGGAGGCAGCCCAGATGCGTGGGGCTGCAATCACTGCTTGGGCGGAGCCGGGTGCGCCTCCAGTACGGCAGAGCTCCAGCTCTGCTCAGAGGCCCGATCTGGCAGAGGGATGGCGTGAGGCTGCTCTGCCCTGGGCGAGCCTTGCCCAGACTTGCCTCGCGGCTAGGCTTCCAGTCCAGAAAGAAGCGGGCTGCGCGAGACTGGGAGATGCTACTGGCGCCTTCCTGGCCTCAGCTCCACTCCTGCCTTCCCTTTGCACCTAGTCCCCAGGCGTTCTTGTGGAGGGCTTAGTTGCCGGTGGGTTGCACACTGCCAAGCGCTCCAGCTTGAGGGCTCTAGTAGAGGCAAAGTGAGGGCAACTGAAAGTCTATTCTTACGGTTGCTTGACCGCCCTGACTCAGCACAGCACGGAGAGCACAAGGCTCACAGGGCCTCTGGCTGTGGTCTGCAGCCCCACACACGCTGAGGCTGACTCGGTGAGCACCCAGAAGGTGCCTGACAGACGTCTTTTCCCTAGTGCTCTCCTCCCCAGCAGAGACGTGTGCAGGTGGTTGGGGCCTGCCCCTGCGTGTCTGGGCTCCCGTCCACAGCCCCAGCTCAGGGAAGCAGCTCCTGAGCCAAGACCTGTGGAGGGCGCAGGGGGCCCCGCCTGGAAGCCTAGTTTCCAGCATGCGGGAAGCGAGCCTCCTTGGGAGAAGAGAAGGCAGCCCTGCTGTGTGCGGCTGCATTCACTGCTTTGGCGGAGCCGAGTGCGCCTCCAGTACGGCAGAGCTCCAGCTCTGCTCAGAGGCCCGATCTGGCAGAGTTGCTGGCGTGAGGCTGCTCTGCCCTGGGCGAGCCTTGCCCAGACTTGCCTCGCGGCTAGGCTTCCAGTCCAGAAAGGAGCAGGCTGCGCGAGACTGGGAGATGCTACTGGCGCCTTCCTGGCCTCAGCACCACTCCTGCCTTACCTTTGCACCTAGTCCTCAGGCGTTCTTGTGGAGGGCTTAGTTGCCGGTGGGTTGCACACTGCCAAGCGCTCCATCAGAGAGGGCTCTATTAGAGGCAATGGGAGGGCAACTGCAGGGCTCCTCCAGCGGTTGCTTGACCGCCCAGACTCAGCACAGCACGGAGAGCACAAGGCTCACAGGGCCTCTGGCTGTGGTCTGCAGCCCCACACACGCTGAGGCTGACTCGGTGAGCGCCCAGAAGGTGCCTGACAGACGTCTTTTCCCTAGTGCTCTCCTCCCCAGCAGAGACGTGTGCAGGAGGTTGGGGCCTGCCCCAGCGTGTCTGGGCTCCCATCCACAGCCCCAGCTCAGGGAAGCAGCTCCTCAGCCAAGACCTGTAGGAGGCGCGGGGCGCCCCCGCCTGGAAGCCTTGTGCACAGCATGAGGGAAGCGAGCCTCCTTGGGAGAAGAGGAGGCAGCCCAGATGCGTGGGGCTGCAATCACTGCTTGGGCGGAGCCGAGTGCGCCCCAGTACGGCAGAGCTCCAGCTCTGCTCAGAGGCCCGATCTGGCAGAGTGCTGGCGTGAGGCTGCTCTGCCCTGGGCGAGCCTTGCCCAGACTTGCCTCGCGGCTAGGCTTCCAGTCCAGAAAGGAGCGTGCTGCGCGAGACTGGGAGATGCTACTGGCGCCTTCCTGGCCTCAGCTCCACTCCTGCCTTGCCTTTGCACCTAGTCCCCAGGCGTTCTTGTGGAGGGCTTAGTTGCCGGTGGGTTGCACACTGCCAAGCGCTCCAGCTTGAGGGCTCTAGTAGAGGCAAAGTGAGGGCAACTGGAAGTCTATTCTTACGGTTGCTTGACCGCCCAGACTCAGCACAGCACGGAGAGCACAAGGCTCACAGGGCCCCTGGCTGGGGTCTGCAGCCCCACACACGCGGAGGCTGACTCGGTGAGCGCCCAGAAGGTGCCTGACAGACGTCATTTCCCTAGTGCTCTCCTCCCCAGCAGAGACGTGTGCAGGTGGTTGGGGCCTGCCCCTGCGTGTCTGGGCTCCCGTCCACAGCCCCAGCTCAGGGAAGCAGCTCCTGAGCCAAGACCTGTGGAGGGCGCAGGGGGCCCCGCCTGGAAGCCTAGTTTACAGCATGCGGGAAGCGAGCCTCCTCGGGAGAAGAGAAGGCAGCCCTGCTGTGTGCGGCTGCATTCACTGCTTTGGCGGAGCCGAGTGCGCCTCCAGTACGGCATAGCTCCAGCTCTGCTCAGAGGCCCGATCTGGCAGAGTTGCTGGCGTGAGGCTGCTCTGCCCTGGGCGAGCCTTGCCCAGACTTGCCTCGCGGCTAGGCTTCCAGTCCAGAAAGGAGCGGGCTGCGCGAGACTGGGAGATGCTACTGGCGCCTTCCTGGCCTCAGCACCACTCCTGCCTTGCCTTTGCACCTAGTCCCCAGGCGTTCTTGTGGAGGGCTTAGTTGCCGGTGGGTTGCACACTGCCAAGCGCTCCAGCTTGAGGGCTCTAGTAGAGGCAAAGTGAGGGCAACTGAAAGTCTATTCTTACGGTTGCTTGACCGCCCAGACTCAGCACAGCACGGAGAGCACAAGGCTCACAGGGCCCCTGGCTGGGGTCTGCAGCCCCACACACGCGGAGGCTGACTCGGTGAGCGCCCAGAAGGTGCCTGACAGACGTCATTTCCCTAGTGCTCTCCTCCCCAGCAGAGACGTGTGCAGGTGGTTGGGGCCTGCCCCTGCGTGTCTGGGCTCCCGTCCACAGCCCCAGCTCAGGGAAGCAGCTCCTGAGCCAAGACCTGTGGAAGGCGCAGGGGGCCCCGCCTGGAAGCCTAGTTTACAGCATGCGGGAAGCGAGCCTCCTCGGGAGAAGAGAAGGCAGCCCTGCTGTGTGCGGCTGCATTCACTGCTTTGGCGGAGCCGAGTGCGCCTCCAGTACGGCAGAGCTCCAGCTCTGCTCAGAGGCCAGATCTGGCAGAGTTGCTGGCGTGAGGCTGCTCTGCCCTGGGCGAGCCTTGCCCAGACTTGCCTCGCGGCTAGGCTTCCAGTCCAGAAAGGAGCGGGCTGCGCGAGACTGGGAGATGCTACTGGCGCCTTCCTGGCCTCAGCACCACTCCTGCCTTACCTTTGCACCTAGTCCTCAGGCGTTCTTGTGGCGGGCTTAGTTGCCGGTGGGTTGCACACTGCCAAGCGCTCCAGCAGAGAGGGCTCTATTAGAGGCAATGGGAGGGCAACTGCAGGGCTCCTCCAGCGGTTGCTTGACCGCCCAGACTCAGCACAGCACGGAGAGCACAAGGCTCACAGGGCCTCTGGCTGTGGTCTGCAGCCCCACACACGCTGAGGCTGACTCGGTGAGCGCCCAGAAGGTGCCTGACAGACGTCATTTCCCTAGTGCTCTCCTCCCCAGCAGAGACGTGTGCAGGTGGTTGGGGCCTGCCCCTGCGTGTCTGGGCTCCCGTCCACAGCCCCAGCTCAGGGAAGCAGCTCCTCAGCCAAGACCTGTAGCAGGCGTGGGGCGCCCCGGCCTGGAAGCCTAGTGCACAGCATGAGGGAAGCGATCCTCCTTGGGAGAAGAGGAGGCAGCCCAGATGCATGGGGCTGCAATCACTGCTTGGGCGGAGCCGGGTGCGCCTCCAGTACGGCAGAGCTCCAGCTCTGCTCAGAGGCCCGATCTGGCAGAGGGCTGGCGTGAGGCTTCTCTGCCCTGGGCGAGCCTTGCCCAGACTTGCCTCACGGCTAGGCTTCCAGTCCAGAAAGGAGCGGGCTGCGCGAGACTGGGAGATGCTACTGGCCCCTTCCTGGCCTAAGCTCCACTCCTGCCTTGCCTTTGCACCTAGTCCCCAGGCGTTTTTGTGGAGGGCTTAGTTGCCGGTGGGTTGCACACTGCCAAGCGCTCCAGCTTGAGGGCTCTAGTAGAGGCAAAGTGAGGGCAACTGAAAGTCTATTCTTACGGTTGCTTGACCGCCCAGACTCAGCACAGCACGGAGAGCACAAGGCTCACAGGGCCCCTGGCTGGGGTCTGCAGCCCCACACACGCGGAGGCTGACTCGGTGAGCGCCCAGAAGGTGCCTGACAGACGTCATTTCCCTAGTGCTCTCCTCCCCAGCAGAGACGTGTGCAGGTGGTTGGGGCCTGCCCCTGCGTGTCTGGGCTCCCGTCCACAGCCCCAGCTCAGGGAAGCAGCTCCTGAGCCAAGACCTGTGGGAGGCGTAGGTGGCCCCGCCTGGAAGCCTAGTTTACAGCATGCGGGAAGCGAGCCTACTCGGGAGAAGAGAAGGCAGCCCTGCTGTGTGCGGCTGCATTCACTGCTTTGGCGGAGCCGAGTGCGCCTCCAGTACGGCAGAGCTCCAGCTCTGCTCAGAGGCCAGATCTGGCAGAGTGCTGTCGTGAGGCTGCGCTGCCCTGGGCGAGCCTTGCCCAGACTTGCCTCGCGGCTAGGCTTCCAGTCCAGAAAGGAGCGGGCTGCGCGAGACTGGGAGATGCTACTGGCGCCTTCCTGGCCTCAGCTCCACTCCTGCCTTGCCTTTGCACCTAGTCCCCAGGCGTTCTTGTGGAGGGCTTAGTTGCCGGTGGGTTGCACACTGCCAAGCGCTCCAGCTTGAGGGCTCTAGTAGAGGCAAAGTGAGGGCAACTGAAAGTCTATTCTTACGGTTGCTTGACCGCCCAGACTCAGCACAGTACGGAGAGCACAAGGCTCACAGGGCCCCTGGCTGGGGTCTGCAGCCCCACACACGCGGAGGCTGACTCGGTGAGCGCCCAGAAGGTGCCTGACAGACGTCATTTCCCTAGTGCTCTCCTCCCCAGCAGAGACGTGTGCAGGTGGTTGGGGCCTGCCCCTGCGTGTCTGGGCTCCCGTCCACAGCCCCAGCTCAGGGAAGCAGCTCCTGAGCCAAGACCTGTGGGAGGCGTAGGGGGCCCCGCCTGGAAGCCTAGTTTACAGCATGCGGGAAGCGAGCCTCCTCGGGAGAAGAGAAGGCAGCCCTGCTGTGTGCGGCTGCATTCACTGCTTTGGCGGAGCCGAGTGCGCCTCCAGTACGGCAGAGCTCCAGCTCTGCTCAGAGGCCCGATCTGGCAGAGTTGCTGGCGTGAGGCTGCTCTGCCCTGGGCGAGCCTTGCCCAGACTTGCCTCGCGGCTAGGCTTCCAGTCCAGAAAGGAGCGGGCTGCGCGAGACTGGGAGATGCTACTGGCGCCTTCCTGGCCTCAGCTCCACTCCTGCCTTTCCTTTGCACCTAGTCCCCAGGCGTTCTTGTGGAGGGCTTAGTTGCCGGTGGGTTGCACACTGCCAAGCGCTCCAGCAGAGAGGGCTCTATTAGAGGCAATGGGAGGGCAACTGCAGGGCTCCTCCAGCGGTTGCTTGACCGCCCAGACTCAGCACAGCACGGAGAGCACAAGGCTCACAGGGCCTCTGGCTGTGGTCTGCAGCCCCACACACGCTGAGGCTGACTTGCTGAGCGCCCAGAAGGTGCCTGACAAACGTCATTTCCCTAGTGCTCTCCTCCCCAGCAGAGACGTGTGCAGGTGGTTGGGGCCTGCCCCTGCCTGTCTGGGCTCCCGTCCACAGCCCCAGCTCAGGGAAGCAGCTCCTCAGCCAAGACCTGTAGGAGGCGTGGGGCGCCCCGGCCTGGAAGCCTAGTGCACAGCATGAGGGAAGCGATCCTCCTTGGGAGAAGAGGAGGCAGCCCAGATGCATGGGGCTGCAATCACTGCTTGGGCGGAGCCGGGTGCGCCTCCAGTACGGCAGAGCTCCAGCTCTGCTCAGAGGCCCGATCTGGCAGAGGGCTGGCGTGAGGCTTCTCTGCCCTGGGCGAGCCTTGCCCAGACTTTCCTCACGGCTAGGCTTCCAGTCCAGAAAGGAGCGGGCTGCGCGAGACTGGGAGATGCTACTGGCCCCTTCCTGGCCTAAGCTCCACTCCTGCCTTGCCTTTGCACCTAGTCCCCAGGCGTTCTTGTGGAGGGCTTAGTTGCCGGTGGGTTGCACACTGCCAAGCGCTCCAGCTTGAGGGCTCTAGTAGAGGCAAAGTGAGGGCAACTGAAAGTCTATTCTTACGGTTGCTTGACCGCCCAGACTCAGCACAGCACGGAGAGCACAAGGCTCACAGGGCCCCTGGCTGGGGTCTGCAGCCCCACACACGCTGAGGCTGACTCGGTGAGCGCCCAGAAGGTGCCTGACAGACGTCTTTTCCCTAGTGCTCTCCTCCCCAGCAGAGACGTGTGCAGGTGGTTGGGGCCTGCCCCTGCGTGTCTGGGCTCCCGTCCACAGCCCCAGCTCAGGGAAGCAGCTCCTCAGCCAAGACCTGTAGGAGGCGTGGGGCGCCCCCTCCTGGAAGCCTAGTGCACAGCATGAGGGAAGCGATCCTCCTTGGGAGAAGAGGAGGCAGCCCAGATGCGTGGGGCTGCAATCACTGCTTGGGCGGAGCCGAGTGCGCCTCCAGTACGGCAGAGCTCCAGCTCTGCTCAGAGGCCCGATCTGGCAGAGGGCTGGCGTGAGGCTGCTCTGCCCTGGGCGAGCCTTGCCCAGACTTGCGTCGCGGCTAGGCATCCAGTCCAGAAAGGAGCGGGCTGCGCGAGACTGGGAGATGCTACTGGCGCCTTCCTGGCCTCAGCTCCACTCCTGCCTTGCCTTTGCACCTAGTTCCCAGGCGTTCTTGTGGAGGGCTTAGTTGCCGGTGGGTTGCACACTGCCAAGCGCTCCAGCTTGAGGGCTCTAGTAGAGGCAAAGTGAGGGCAACTGGAAGTCTATTCTTACGGTTGCTTGACCGCCCAGACTCAGCACAGCACGGAGAGCACAAGGCTCACAGGGCCCCTGGCTGGGGTCTGCAGCCCCACACACGCGGAGGCTGACTCGGTGAGCGCCCAGAAGGTGCCTGACAGACGTCTTTTCCCTAGTGCTCTCCTCGCCAACAGAGACGTGTGCAGGTGGTTGGGGCCTGCCCCTGCGTGTCTGGGCTCCCGTCCACAGCCCCAGCTCAGGGAAGCAGCTCCTCAGCCAAGACCTGTGGGAGGCGCAGGGCGCCCCGCCTGGAAGCCTAGTTTCCAGCATGCGGGAAGCGAGCCTCCTCGGGAGAAGAGAAGGCAGCCCTGCTGTGTGCGGCTGCATTCACTGCTTTGGCGGAGCCGAGTGCGCCTCCAGTACGCAGAGCTCCAGCTCTGCTCAGAGGCCCGATCTGGCAGAGTTGCTGGCATGAGGCTGCTCTGCCCTGGGCGAGCCTTGCCCAGACTTGCCTCGCGGCTAGGCTTCCAGTCCAGAAAGGAGTGGGCTGCGCGAGACTGGGAGATGCTACTGGCGCCTTCCTGGCCTCAGCACCACTCCTGACTTGCCTTTGCACCTAGTCCTCAGGCGTTCTTGTGGAGGGCTTAGTTGCCGGTGGGTTGCACACTGCCAAGCGCTCCAGCAGAGAGGGCTCTATTAGAGGCAATGGGAGGGCAACTGCAGGGCTCCTCCAGCGGTTGCTTGACCGCCCAGACTCAGCACAGCACGGAGAGCACAAGGCTCACAGGGCCTCTGGCTGTGGTCTGCAGCCCCACACACGCTGAGGCTGACTCGGTGAGCGCCCAGAAGGTGCCTGACAAACGTCATTTCCCTAGTGCTCTCCTCCCCCGCAGAGACGTGTGCAGGTGGTTGGGGCCTGCCCCTGCGTGTCTGGGCTCCCGTCCACAGCCCCAGCTCAGGGAAGCAGCTCCTCAGCCAAGACCTGTAGGAGGCGTGGGGCGCCCCCGCCTGGAAGCCTAGTGCACAGCATGAGGGAAGCGATCCTCCTTGGGAGAAGAGGAGGCAGCCCAGATGCATGGGGCTGCAATCACTGCTTGGGGGAGCCGGGTGCGCCTCCAGTACGGCAGAGCTCCAGCTCTGCTCAGAGGCCCGATCTGGCAGAGGGCTGGCGTGAGGCTGCTCTGCCCTGGGCGAGCCTTGCCCAGACTTGCCTCACGGCTAGGCTTCCAGTCCAGAAAGTAGCGGGCTGCGCGAGACTGGGAGATGCTACTGGCCCCTTCCTGGCCTCAGCTCCACTCCTGCCTTGCCTTTGCACCTAGTCCCCAGGCGTTCTTGTGGAGGGCTTAGTTGCCGGTGGGTTGCACACTGCCAAGCGCTCCAGCTTGAGGGCTCTAGTAGAGGCAAAGTGAGGGCAACTGAAAGTCTATTCTTACGGTTGCTTGACCGCCCAGACTCAGCACAGCACGGAGAGCACAAGGCTCACAGGGCCCTGGCTGGGGTCTGCAGCCCCACACACGCGGAGGCTGACTCGGTGAGCGCCCAGAAGGTGCCTGACTGACGTCATTTCCCTAGTGCTCTCCTCCCCAGCAGAGACGTGTGCAGGTGGTTGGGGCCTGCCCCTGCGTGTCTGGGCTCCCGTCCACAGCCCCAGCTCAGGGAAGCAGCTCCTGAGCCAAGACCTGTGGGAGGCGCAGGGGGCCCCGCCTGGAAGCCTAGTTTACAGCATGCGGGAAGCGAGCCTCCTCGGGAGAAGGGGAGGCAGCTCTGCTGTGTACGGCTTCATTCACTGCTTTGGCGGAGCCGAGTGCGCCTCCAGTACGGCAGAGCTCCAGCTCTGCTCAGAGGCCCGATCTGGCAGAGTTGCTGGCGTGAGGCTGCTCTGCCCTGGGCGAGCCTTGCCCAGACTTGCCTCGCGGCTAGGCTTCCAGTCCAGAAAGGAGCGGGCTGCGCGAGACTGGGAGATGCTACTGGCGCCTTCCTGGCCTCAGCACCACTCCTGCCTTGCCTTTGCACCTAGTCCTCAGGCGTTCTTGTGGAGGGCTTAGTTGCCGGTGGGTTGCACACTGCCAAGTGCTCCAGCAGAAAGGGCTCTATTAGAGGCAATGGGAGGGCAACTGCAGGGCTCCTCCAGCGGTTGCTTGACCGACCAGACTCAGCACAGCACGGAGAGCACAAGGCTCACAGGGCCTCTGGCTGTGGTCTGCAGCCCCACACACGCTGAGGCTGACTCGGTGAGCGCCCAGAAGGTGCCTGACAGACGTCATTTCCCTAGTGCTCTCCTCCCCAGGAGAGACGTGTGCAGGTGGTTGGGGCCTGCCCCTGCGTGTCTGGGCTCCCGTCCACAGCCCCAGCTCAGGGAAGCAGCTCCTCAGCCAAGACCTGTAGGAGGCGTGGGGCGCACCCGCCTGGAAGCCTAGTGCACAGCATGAGGGAAGCGATCCTCCTTGCGAGAAGAGGAGGCAGCCCAGATGCGTGGGGCTGCAATCACTGCTTGGGCGGAGCCGGGTGCGCCTCCAGTACGGCAGAGCTCCAGCTCTGCTCAGAGGCCCGATCTGGCAGAGGGATGGCGTGAGGCTGCTCTGCCCTGGGCGAGCCTTGCCCAGACTTGCCTCGCGGCTAGGCTTCCAGTCCAGAAAGAAGCGGGCTGCGCGAGACTGGGAGATGCTACTGGCGCCTTCCTGGCCTCAGCTCCACTCCTGCCTTGCCTTTGCACCTAGTCCCCAGGCGTTCTTGTGGATGGCTTAGTTGCCGGTGGGTTGCACACTGCCAAGCGCTCCAGCTTGAGGGCTCTAGTAGAGGCAAAGTGAGGGCAACTGGAAGTCTATTCTTACGGTTGCTTGACCGCCCAGACTCAGCACAGCACGGAGAGCACAAGGCTCACAGGGCCCCTGGCTGGGGTCTGCAGCCCCACACACGCGGAGGCTGACTCGGTGAGCGCCCAGAAGGTGCCTGACAGACGTCATTTCCCTCGTGCTCTCCTCCCCAGCAGAGACGTGTGCAGGTGGTTGGGGCCTGCCCCTGCGTGTCTGGGCTCCCGTCCACAGCCCCAGCTCAGGGAAGCAGCTCCTCAGCCAAGACCTGTGGAGGGCGCAGGGGGCCCCGCCTGGAAGCCTAGTTTCCAGCATGCGGGAAGCGAGCCTCCTCGGGAGAAGAGAAGGCAGCCCTGCTGTGTGCGGCTGCATTCACTGCTTTGGCGGAGCCGAGTGCGCCTCCAGTACGGCAGAGCTCCAGCTCTGCTCAGAGGCCCGATCTGGCAGAGTTGCTGGCGTGAGGCTGCTCTGCCCTGGGCGAGCCTTGCCCAGACTTGCCTCGCGGCTAGGCTTCCAGTCCAGAAAGGAGCGGGCTGCGCGAGACTGGGAGATGCTACTGGCGCCTTCCTGGCCTCAGCACCACTCCTGCCTTGCCTTTGCACCTAGTCCTCAGGCGTTCTTGTGGAGGGCTTAGTTGCCGGTGGGTTGCACACTGCCAAGCGCTCCAGCAGAGAGGGCTCTATTAGAGGCAATGGGAGGGCAACTGCAGGGCTCCTCCAGCGGTTGCTTGACCGCCCAGACTCAGCACAGCACGGAGAGCACAAGGCTCACAGGGCCTCTGGCTGTGGTCTGCAGCCCCACACACGCTGAGGCTGACTCGGTGAGCGCCCAGAAGGTGCCTGACAAACGTCATTTCCCTAGTGCTCTCCTCCCCAGCAGAGACGTGTGCAGGTGGTTGGGGCCTGCCCCTGCGTGTCTGGGCTCCCGTCCACAGCCCCAGCTCAGGGAAGCAGCTCCTCAGCCAAGACCTGTAGGAGGCGTGGGGCGCCCCCTCCTGGAAGCCTAGTGCACAGCATGAGGGAAGCGATCCTCCTTGGGAGAAGAGGAGGCAGCCCAGATGCGTGGGGCTGCAATCACTGCTTGGGCGGAGCCGAGTGCGCCTCCAGTACGGCAGAGCTCCAGCTCTGCTCAGAGGCCCGATCTGGCAGAGGGCTGGCGTGAGGCTGCTCTGCCCTGGGCGAGCCTTGCCCAGACTTGCCTCGCGGCTAGGCATCCAGTCCAGAAAGGAGCGGGCTGCGCGAGACTGGGAGATGCTACTGGCGCCTTCCTGGCCTCAGCTCCACTCCTGCCTTGCCTTTGCACCTAGTCCCCAGGCGTTCTTGTGGAGGGCTTAGTTGCCGGTGGGTTGCACACTGCCAAGCGCTCCAGCTTGAGGGCTCTAGTAGAGGCAAAGTGAGGGCAACTGAAAGTCTATTCTTACGGTTGCTTGACCGCCCAGACTCAGCACAGTACGGAGAGCACAAGGCTCACAGGGCCCCTGGCTGGGGTCTGCAGCCCCACACACGCGGAGGCTGACTCGGTGAGCGCCCAGAAGGTGCCTGACAGACGTCATTTCCCTAGTGCTCTCCTCCCCAGCAGAGACGTGTGCAGGTGGTTGGGGCCTGCCCCTGCGTGTCTGGGCTCCCGTCCACAGCCCCATCTCAGGGAAGCAGCTCCTGAGCCAAGACCTGTGGGAGGCGCAGGGGGCCCCGCCTGGAAGCCTAGTTTCCAGCATGCGGGAAGCGAGCCTCCTCGGGAGAAGAGAAGGCAGCCCTGCTGTGTGCGGCTGCATTCACTGCTTTGGCGGAGCCGAGTGCGCCTCCAGTACGGCAGAGCTCCAGCTCTGCTCAGAGGCCCGATCTGGCAGAGTTGCTGGCGTGAGGCTGCTCTGCCCTGGGCGAGCCTTGCCCAGACTTGCCTCGCGGCTAGGCTTCCAGTCCAGAAAGGAGCGGGCTGCGCGAGACTGGGAGATGCTACTGGCGCCTTCCTGGCCTCAGCACCACTCCTGCCTTGCCTTTGCACCTAGTCCTCAGGCGTTCTTGTGGAGGGCTTAGTTGCCGGTGGGTTGCACACTGCCAAGTGCTCCAGCAGAGAGGGCTCTATTAGAGGCAATGGGAGGGCAACTGCAGGGCTCCTCCAGCGGTTGCTTGACCGCCCAGACTCAGCACAGCACGGAGAGCACAAGGCTCAGAGGGCCTCTGGCTGTGGTCTGCAGCCCCACACACGCTGAGGCTGACTCGGTGAGCTCCCAGAAGGTGCCTGACAGACGTCATTTCCCTAGTGCTCTCCTCCCCAGCAGAGACGTGTGCAGGTGGTTGGGGCCTGCCCCTGCGTGTCTGTGCTCCCGTCCACAGCCCCAGCTCAGGGAAGCAGCTCCTGAGCCAAGACCTGTGGGAGGCGCAGGGGGCCCCGCCTGGAAGCCTAGTTTCCAGCATGCGGGAAGCGAGCCTCCTCGGGAGAAGAGAAGGCAGCCCTGCTGTGTGCGGCTGCATTCACTGCTTTGGCGGAGCCGAGTGCGCCTCCAGTACGGCAGAGCTCCAGCTCTGCTCAGAGGCCAGATCTGGCAGAGTGCTGTCGTGAGGCTGCTCTGCCCTGGGCGAGCCTTGCCCAGACTTGCCTCGCGGCTAGGCTTCCAGTCCAGAAAGGAGCGGGCTGCGCGAGACTGGGAGATGCTACTGGCGCCTTCCTGGCCTCAGCTCCACTCCTGCCTTGCCTTTGCACCTAGTCCCCAGGCGTTCTTGTGGAGGGCTTAGTTGCCGGTGGGTTGCACACTGCCAAGCGCTCCAGCTTGAGGGCTCTAGTAGAGGCAAAGTGAGGGCAACTGAAAGTCTATTCTTACGGTTGCTTGACCGCCCAGACTCAGCACAGTACGGAGAGCACAAGGCTCACAGGGCCCCTGGCTGGGGTCTGCAGCCCCACACACGCGGAGGCTGACTCGGTGAGCGCCCAGAAGGTGCCTGACAGACGTCATTTCCCTAGTGCTCTCCTCCCCAGCAGAGACGTGTGCAGGTGGTTGGGGCCTGCCCCTGCGTGTCTGGGCTCCCGTCCACAGCCCCATCTCAGGGAAGCAGCTCCTGAGCCAAGACCTGTGGGAGGCGTAGGGGGCCCCGCCTGGAAGCCTAGTTTACAGCATGCGGGAAGCGAGCCTCCTCGGGAGAAGAGAAGGCAGCCCTGCTGTGTGCGGCTGCATTCACTGCTTTGGCGGAGCCGAGTGCGCCTCCAGTACGGCAGAGCTCCAGCTCTGCTCAGAGGCCCGATCTGGCAGAGTTGCTGTCGTGAGGCTGCTCTGCCCTGGGCGAGCCTTGCCCAGACTTGCCTCGCGGCTAGGCTTCCAGTCCAGAAAGGAGCGGGCTGCGCGAGACTGGGAGATGCTACTGGCGCCTTCCTGGCCTCAGCTCCACTCCTGCCTTTCCTTTGCACCTAGTCCCCAGGCGTTCTTGTGGAGGGCTTAGTTGCCGGTGGGTTGCACACTGCCAAGCGCTCCAGCAGAGAGGGCTCTATTAGAGGCAATGGGAGGGCAACTGCAGGGCTCCTCCAGCGGTTGCTTGACCGCCCAGACTCAGCACAGCACGGAGAGCACAAGGCTCACAGGGCCTCTGGCTGTGGTCTGCAGCCCCACACACGCTGAGGCTGACTTGCTGAGCGCCCAGAAGGTGCCTGACAAACGTCATTTCCCTAGTGCTCTCCTCCCCAGCAGAGACGTGTGCAGGTGGTTGGGGCCTGCCCCTGCGTGTCTGGGCTCCCGTCCACAGCCCCAGCTCAGGGAAGCAGCTCCTCAGCCAAGACCTGTAGGAGGCGTGGGGCGCACCCGCCTGGAAGCCTAGTGCACAGCATGAGGGAAGCGATCCTCCTTGCGAGAAGAGGAGGCAGCCCAGATGCGTGGGGCTGCAATCACTGCTTGGGCGGAGCCGGGTGCGCCTCCAGTACGGCAGAGCTCCAGCTCTGCTCAGAGGCCCGATCTGGCAGAGGGATGGCGTGAGGCTGCTCTGCCCTGGGCGAGCCTTGCCCAGACTTGCCTCGCGGCTAGGCTTCCAGTCCAGAAAGAAGCGGGCTGCGCGAGACTGGGAGATGCTACTGGCGCCTTCCTGGCCTCAGCTCCACTCCTGCCTTGCCTTTGCACCTAGTCCCCAGGCGTTCTTGTGGAGGGCTTAGTTGCCGGTGGGTTGCACACTGCCAAGCGCTCCAGCTTGAGGGCTCTAGTAGAGGCAAAGTGAGGGCAACTGAAAGTCTATTCTTACGGTTGCTTGACCGCCCTGACTCAGCACAGCACGGAGAGCACAAGGCTCACAGGGCCTCTGGCTGTGGTCTGCAGCCCCACACACGCTGAGGCTGACTCGGTGAGCACCCAGAAGGTGCCTGACAGACGTCTTTTCCCTAGTGCTCTCCTCCCCAGCAGAGACGTGTGCAGGTGGTTGGGGCCTGCCCCTGCGTGTCTGGGCTCCCGTCCACAGCCCCAGCTCAGGGAAGCAGCTCCTGAGCCAAGACCTGTGGAGGGCGCAGGGGGCCCCGCCTGGAAGCCTAGTTTCCAGCATGCGGGAAGCGAGCCTCCTTGGGAGAAGAGAAGGCAGCCCTGCTGTGTGCGGCTGCATTCACTGCTTTGGCGGAGCCGAGTGCGCCTCCAGTACGGCAGAGCTCCAGCTCTGCTCAGAGGCCCGATCTGGCAGAGTTGCTGGCGTGAGGCTGCTCTGCCCTGGGCGAGCCTTGCCCAGACTTGCCTCGCGGCTAGGCTTCCAGTCCAGAAAGGAGCAGGCTGCGCGAGACTGGGAGATGCTACTGGCGCCTTCCTGGCCTCAGCACCACTCCTGCCTTACCTTTGCACCTAGTCCTCAGGCGTTCTTGTGGAGGGCTTAGTTGCCGGTGGGTTGCACACTGCCAAGCGCTCCATCAGAGAGGGCTCTATTAGATGCAATGGGAGGGCAACTGCAGGGCTCCTCCAGCGGTTGCTTGACCGCCCAGACTCAGCACAGCACGGAGAGCACAAGGCTCACAGGGCCTCTGGCTGTGGTCTGCAGCCCCACACACGCTGAGGCTGACTCGGTGAGCGCCCAGAAGGTGCCTGACAGACGTCTTTTCCCTAGTGCTCTCCTCCCCAGCAGAGACGTGTGCAGGAGGTTGGGGCCTGCCCCAGCGTGTCTGGGCTCCCATCCACAGCCCCAGCTCAGGGAAGCAGCTCCTCAGCCAAGACCTGTAGGAGGCGCGGGGCGCCCCCGCCTGGAAGCCTTGTGCACAGCATGAGGGAAGCGAGCCTCCTTGGGAGAAGAGGAGGCAGCCCAGATGCGTGGGGCTGCAATCACTGCTTGGGCGGAGCCGAGTGCGCCCCAGTACGGCAGAGCTCCAGCTCTGCTCAGAGGCCCGATCTGGCAGAGTGCTGGCGTGAGGCTGCTCTGCCCTGGGCGAGCCTTGCCCAGACTTGCCTCGCGGCTAGGCTTCCAGTCCAGAAAGGAGCGTGCTGCGCGAGACTGGGAGATGCTACTGGCGCCTTCCTGGCCTCAGCTCCACTCCTGCCTTGCCTTTGCACCTAGTCCCCAGGCGTTCTTGTGGAGGGCTTAGTTGCCGGTGGGTTGCACACTGCCGAGCGCTCCAGCTTGAGGGCTCTAGTAGAGGCAAAGTGAGGGCAACTGGAAGTCTATTCTTACGGTTGCTTGACCGCCCAGACTCAGCACAGCACGGAGAGCACAAGGCTCACAGGGCCCCTGGCTGGGGTCTGCAGCCCCACACACGCGGAGGCTGACTCGGTGAGCGCCCAGAAGGTGCCTGACAGACGTCATTTCCCTAGTGCTCTCCTCCCCAGCAGAGACGTGTGCAGGTGGTTGGGGCCTGCCCCTGCGTGTCTGGGCTCCCGTCCACAGCCCCAGCTCAGGGAAGCAGCTCCTGAGCCAAGACCTGTGGAGGGCGCAGGGGGCCCCGCCTGGAAGCCTAGTTTACAGCATGCGGGAAGCGAGCCTCCTCGGGAGAAGAGAAGGCAGCCCTGCTGTGTGCGGCTGCATTCACTGCTTTGGCGGAGCCGAGTGCGCCTCCAGTACGGCATAGCTCCAGCTCTGCTCAGAGGCCCGATCTGGCAGAGTTGCTGGCGTGAGGCTGCTCTGCCCTGGGCGAGCCTTGCCCAGACTTGCCTCGCGGCTAGGCTTCCAGTCCAGAAAGGAGCGGGCTGCGCGAGACTGGGAGATGCTACTGGCGCCTTCCTGGCCTCAGCACCACTCCTGCCTTGCCTTTGCACCTAGTCCCCAGGCGTTCTTGTGGAGGGCTTAGTTGCCGGTGGGTTGCACACTGCCAAGCGCTCCAGCTTGAGGGCTCTAGTAGAGGCAAAGTGAGGGCAACTGAAAGTCTATTCTTACGGTTGCTTGACCGCCCAGACTCAGCACAGCACGGAGAGCACAAGGCTCACAGGGCCCCTGGCTGGGGTCTGCAGCCCCACACACGCGGAGGCTGACTCGGTGAGCGCCCAGAAGGTGCCTGACAGACGTCATTTCCCTAGTGCTCTCCTCCCCAGCAGAGACGTGTGCAGGTGGTTGGGGCCTGCCCCTGCGTGTCTGGGCTCCCGTCCACAGCCCCAGCTCAGGGAAGCAGCTTCTCAGCCAAGACCTGTGGAGGGCGCAGCGGGCCCCTCCTGGAAGCCTAGTTTACAGCATGCGGGAAGCGAGCCTCCTCGGGAGAAGAGAAGGCAGCCCTGCTGTGTGCGGCTGCATTCACTGCTTTGGCGGAGCCGAGTGCGCCTCCAGTACGGCAGAGCTCCAGCTCTGCTCAGAGGCCCGATCTGGCAGAGTTGCTGGCGTGAGGCTGCTCTGCCCTGGGCGAGCCTTGCCCAGACTTGCCTCGCGGCTAGGCTTCCAGTCCAGAAAGGAGCGGGCTGCGCGAGACTGGGAGATGCTACTGGCGCCTTCCTGGCCTCAGCACCACTCCTGCCTTACCTTTGCACCTAGTCCTCAGGCGTTCTTGTGGAGGGCTTAGTTGCCGGTGGGTTGCACACTGCCAAGCGCTCCAGCTTGAGGGCTCTATTAGAGGCAATGGGAGGGCAACTGCAGGGCTCCTCCAGCTGTTGCTTGACCGCCCAGACTCAGCACAGCACGGAGAGCACAAGGCTCACAGGGCCCCTGGCTGGGGTCTGCAGCCCCACACACGCGGAGGCTGACTCGGTGAGCGCCCAGAAGGTGCCTGACAGACGTCATTTCCCTAGTGCTCTCCTCCCCAGCAGAGACGTGTGCAGGTGGTTGGGACCTGCCCCTGCGTGTCTGGGCTCCGGTCCACAGCCCCAGCTCAGGGTAGCAGCTCCTCAGCCAAGACCTGTAGGAGGCGCGGGGTGCCCCCGCCTGGAAGCCTAGTGCACAGCATGAGGGAAGCGAGCCTCCTTGGGAGAAGAGAAGGCAGCCCTGCTGTGTGCGGCTGCATTCACTGCTTTGGCGGAGCCGAGTGCCCCTCCAGTACGGCAGAGCTCCAGCTCTTCTCAGAGGCCCGAACTGGCAGAGTGCTGGCGTGAGGCTGCTCTGCCCTGGGCGTGCCTTGCCCAGACTTGCCTCGCGGCTAGGCTTCCATTCGAGGAAGGAGCAGGGTGCCCGAGACTGGGAGATGCTACTGGCACCTTCCTGGCCTCAGCTCCACTCCTGCGTTGCCTTTGCACCTAGTCCTCAGGCGTTCTTGTGGAGGGCTTAGTTGCCGGTGGGTTGCACACTGCCAAGTGCTCCAGCAGTGAGGGCTCTATTAGAGGCAATGGGAGGGCAACTGCAGGGCTCCTCCAGCGGTTGCTTGACCGCCCAGACTCAGCACAGCACGGAGAGCACAAGGCTCACAGGGCCTTTGGCTGTGGTCTGCAGCCCCACACACGCTGAGGCTGACTCGGTGAGCGCCCAGAAGGTGCCTGACAGACGTCTTTTCCCTAGTGCTCTCCTCCCCAGCAGAGACGTGTGCAGGTGGTTGGGGCCTGCCCCTGCGTGTCTGGGCTCCCGTCCACAGCCCCAGCTCAGGGAAGCAGCTCCTCAGCCAAGACCTGTAGGAGGCGCGGGGCGCCCCCGCCTGGAAGCCTTCTGCACAGCATGAGGGAAGCGAGCCTCCTTGGGAGAAGAGGAGGCAGCCCAGATGCGTGGGGCTGCAATCACTGCTTGGGCGGAGCCGAGTGCGCCTCCAGTACGGCAGAGCTCCAGCTCTGCTCAGAGGCCCGATCTGGCAGAGTGCTGGCGTGAGGCTGCTCTGCCCTGGGCGAGCCTTGCCCAGACTTGCCTCGCGCCTAGGCTTCCAGTCCAGAAAGGAGCGGGCTGCGCGAGACTGGGAGATGCTACTGGCGCCTTCCTGGCCTCAGCTCCACTCCTGCGTTGCCTTTGCACCTAGTCGCCAGGCGTTCTTGTGGAGGGCTTAGTTGCCGGTGGGTTGCACACTGCCAAGCGCTCCAGCTTGAGGGCTCTAGTAGAGGCAAAGTGAGTTCAACTGGAAGTCTATTCTTACGGTTGCTTGACCGCCCAGACTCAGCACAGCACGGAGAGCACAAGGCTCACAGGGCCCCTGGCTGGGGTCTGCAGCCCCACACACGCGGAGGCTGACTCGGTGAGCGCCCAGAAGTTGCCTGACAGACGTCTTTACCCTAGTGCTCTCCTCCCCAGCAGAGACGTGTGCAGGTGGTTGGGGCCTGCCCCTGCGTGTCTGGGCTCCCGTCCACAGCCCCAGCTCAGGGAAGCAGCTCCTGAGCCAAGACCTGTGGAAGGCGCAGGGGGCCCCGCCTGGAAGCCTAGTTTACAGCATGCGGGAAGCGAGCCTCCTCGGGAGAAGAGAAGGCAGCCCTGCTGTGTGCGGCTGCATTCACTGCTTTGGCGGAGCCGAGTGCGCCTCCAGTACGGCAGAGCTCCAGCTCTGCTCAGAGGCCAGATCTGGCAGAGTTGCTGGCGTGAGGCTGCTCTGCCCTGGGCGAGCCTTGCCCAGACTTGCCTCGCGGCTAGGCTTCCAGTCCAGAAAGGAGCGGGCTGCGCGAGACTGGGAGATGCTACTGGCGCCTTCCTGGCCTCAGCACCACTCCTGCCTTACCTTTGCACCTAGTCCTCAGGCGTTCTTGTGGCGGGCTTAGTTGCCGGTGGGTTGCACACTGCCAAGCGCTCCAGCAGAGAGGGCTCTATTAGAGGCAATGGGAGGGCAACTGCAGGGCTCCTCCAGCGGTTGCTTGACCGCCCAGACTCAGCACAGCACGGAGAGCACAAGGCTCACAGGGCCTCTGGCTGTGGTCTGCAGCCCCACACACGCTGAGGCTGACTTGCTGAGCGCCCAGAAGGTGCCTGACAAACGTCATTTCCCTAGTGCTCTCCTCCCCAGCAGAGACGTGTGCAGGTGGTTGGGGCCTGCCCCTGCCTGTCTGGGCTCCCGTCCACAGCCCCAGCTCAGGGAAGCAGCTCCTCAGCCAAGACCTGTAGGAGGCGTGGGGCGCCCCGGCCTGGAAGCCTAGTGCACAGCATGAGGGAAGCGATCCTCCTTGGGAGAAGAGGAGGCAGCCCAGATGCATGGGGCTGCAATCACTGCTTGGGCGGAGCCGGGTGCGCCTCCAGTACGGCAGAGCTCCAGCTCTGCTCAGAGGCCCGATCTGGCAGAGGGCTGGCGTGAGGCTTCTCTGCCCTGGGCGAGCCTTGCCCAGACTTTCCTCACGGCTAGGCTTCCAGTCCAGAAAGGAGCGGGCTGCGCGAGACTGGGAGATGCTACTGGCCCCTTCCTGGCCTAAGCTCCACTCCTGCCTTGCCTTTGCACCTAGTCCCCAGGCGTTCTTGTGGAGGGCTTAGTTGCCGGTGGGTTGCACACTGCCAAGCGCTCCAGCTTGAGGGCTCTAGTAGAGGCAAAGTGAGGGCAACTGAAAGTCTATTCTTACGGTTGCTTGACCGCCCAGAC
Organism: Capricornis sumatraensis; assembly: GCF_032405125.1. Taxonomy (NCBI): domain Eukaryota; kingdom Metazoa; phylum Chordata; class Mammalia; order Artiodactyla; family Bovidae; genus Capricornis; species Capricornis sumatraensis. The sequence continues at coordinate 7,165,967 of NW_027184615.1, read as the reverse complement.
TCAGCACAGCACGGAGAGCACAAGGCTCACAGGGCCCCTGGCTGGGGTCTGCAGCCCCACACACGCTGAGGCTGACTCGGTGAGCGCCCAGAAGGTGCCTGACAGACGTCTTTTCCCTAGTGCTCTCCTCCCCAGCAGAGACGTGTGCAGGTGGTTGGGGCCTGCCCCTGCGTGTCTGGGCTCCCGTCCACAGCCCCAGCTCAGGGAAGCAGCTCCTCAGCCAAGACCTGTAGGAGGCGTGGGGCGCCCCCTCCTGGAAGCCTAGTGCACAGCATGAGGGAAGCGATCCTCCTTGGGAGAAGAGGAGGCAGCCCAGATGCGTGGGGCTGCAATCACTGCTTGGGCGGAGCCGAGTGCGCCTCCAGTACGGCAGAGCTCCAGCTCTGCTCAGAGGCCCGATCTGGCAGAGGGCTGGCGTGAGGCTGCTCTGCCCTGGGCGAGCCTTGCCCAGACTTGCGTCGCGGCTAGGCATCCAGTCCAGAAAGGAGCGGGCTGCGCGAGACTGGGAGATGCTACTGGCGCCTTCCTGGCCTCAGCTCCACTCCTGCCTTGCCTTTGCACCTAGTCCCCAGGCGTTCTTGTGGAGGGCTTAGTTGCCGGTGGGTTGCACACTGCCAAGCGCTCCAGCTTGAGGGCTCTAGTAGAGGCAAAGTGAGGGCAACTGGAAGTCTATTCTTACGGTTGCTTGACCGCCCAGACTCAGCACAGCACGGAGAGCACAAGGCTCACAGGGCCCCTGGCTGGGGTCTGCAGCCCCACACACGCGGAGGCTGACTCGGTGAGCGCCCAGAAGGTGCCTGACAGACGTCTTTTCCCTAGTGCTCTCCTCGCCAACAGAGACGTGTGCAGGTGGTTGGGGCCTGCCCCTGCGTGTCTGGGCTCCCGTCCACAGCCCCAGCTCAGGGAAGCAGCTCCTCAGCCAAGACCTGTGGGAGGCGCAGGGCGCCCCGCCTGGAAGCCTAGTTTCCAGCATGCGGGAAGCGAGCCTCCTCGGGAGAAGAGAAGGCAGCCCTGCTGTGTGCGGCTGCATTCACTGCTTTGGCGGAGCCGAGTGCGCCTCCAGTACGCAGAGCTCCAGCTCTGCTCAGAGGCCCGATCTGGCAGAGTTGCTGGCATGAGGCTGCTCTGCCCTGGGCGAGCCTTGCCCAGACTTGCCTCGCGGCTAGGCTTCCAGTCCAGAAAGGAGTGGGCTGCGCGAGACTGGGAGATGCTACTGGCGCCTTCCTGGCCTCAGCACCACTCCTGACTTGCCTTTGCACCTAGTCCTCAGGCGTTCTTGTGGAGGGCTTAGTTGCCGGTGGGTTGCACACTGCCAAGCGCTCCAGCAGAGAGGGCTCTATTAGAGGCAATGGGAGGGCAACTGCAGGGCTCCTCCAGCGGTTGCTTGACCGCCCAGACTCAGCACAGCACGGAGAGCACAAGGCTCACAGGGCCTCTGGCTGTGGTCTGCAGCCCCACACACGCTGAGGCTGACTCGGTGAGCGCCCAGAAGGTGCCTGACAAACGTCATTTCCCTAGTGCTCTCCTCCCCCGCAGAGACGTGTGCAGGTGGTTGGGGCCTGCCCCTGCGTGTCTGGGCTCCCGTCCACAGCCCCAGCTCAGGGAAGCAGCTCCTCAGCCAAGACCTGTAGGAGGCGTGGGGCGCCCCCGCCTGGAAGCCTAGTGCACAGCATGAGGGAAGCGATCCTCCTTGGGAGAAGAGGAGGCAGCCCAGATGCATGGGGCTGCAATCACTGCTTGGGGGAGCCGGGTGCGCCTCCAGTACGGCAGAGCTCCAGCTCTGCTCAGAGGCCCGATCTGGCAGAGGGCTGGCGTGAGGCTGCTCTGCCCTGGGCGAGCCTTGCCCAGACTTGCCTCACGGCTAGGCTTCCAGTCCAGAAAGTAGCGGGCTGCGCGAGACTGGGAGATGCTACTGGCCCCTTCCTGGCCTCAGCTCCACTCCTGCCTTGCCTTTGCACCTAGTCCCCAGGCGTTCTTGTGGAGGGCTTAGTTGCCGGTGGGTTGCACACTGCCAAGCGCTCCAGCTTGAGGGCTCTAGTAGAGGCAAAGTGAGGGCAACTGAAAGTCTATTCTTACGGTTGCTTGACCGCCCAGACTCAGCACAGCACGGAGAGCACAAGGCTCACAGGGCCCTGGCTGGGGTCTGCAGCCCCACACACGCGGAGGCTGACTCGGTGAGCGCCCAGAAGGTGCCTGACTGACGTCATTTCCCTAGTGCTCTCCTCCCCAGCAGAGACGTGTGCAGGTGGTTGGGGCCTGCCCCTGCGTGTCTGGGCTCCCGTCCACAGCCCCAGCTCAGGGAAGCAGCTCCTGAGCCAAGACCTGTGGGAGGCGCAGGGGGCCCCGCCTGGAAGCCTAGTTTACAGCATGCGGGAAGCGAGCCTCCTCGGGAGAAGGGGAGGCAGCTCTGCTGTGTACGGCTTCATTCACTGCTTTGGCGGAGCCGAGTGCGCCTCCAGTACGGCAGAGCTCCAGCTCTGCTCAGAGGCCCGATCTGGCAGAGTTGCTGGCGTGAGGCTGCTCTGCCCTGGGCGAGCCTTGCCCAGACTTGCCTCGCGGCTAGGCTTCCAGTCCAGAAAGGAGCGGGCTGCGCGAGACTGGGAGATGCTACTGGCGCCTTCCTGGCCTCAGCACCACTCCTGCCTTGCCTTTGCACCTAGTCCTCAGGCGTTCTTGTGGAGGGCTTAGTTGCCGGTGGGTTGCACACTGCCAAGTGCTCCAGCAGAAAGGGCTCTATTAGAGGCAATGGGAGGGCAACTGCAGGGCTCCTCCAGCGGTTGCTTGACCGACCAGACTCAGCACAGCACGGAGAGCACAAGGCTCACAGGGCCTCTGGCTGTGGTCTGCAGCCCCACACACGCTGAGGCTGACTCGGTGAGCGCCCAGAAGGTGCCTGACAGACGTCATTTCCCTAGTGCTCTCCTCCCCAGGAGAGACGTGTGCAGGTGGTTGGGGCCTGCCCCTGCGTGTCTGGGCTCCCGTCCACAGCCCCAGCTCAGGGAAGCAGCTCCTCAGCCAAGACCTGTAGGAGGCGTGGGGCGCACCCGCCTGGAAGCCTAGTGCACAGCATGAGGGAAGCGATCCTCCTTGCGAGAAGAGGAGGCAGCCCAGATGCGTGGGGCTGCAATCACTGCTTGGGCGGAGCCGGGTGCGCCTCCAGTACGGCAGAGCTCCAGCTCTGCTCAGAGGCCCGATCTGGCAGAGGGATGGCGTGAGGCTGCTCTGCCCTGGGCGAGCCTTGCCCAGACTTGCCTCGCGGCTAGGCTTCCAGTCCAGAAAGAAGCGGGCTGCGCGAGACTGGGAGATGCTACTGGCGCCTTCCTGGCCTCAGCTCCACTCCTGCCTTGCCTTTGCACCTAGTCCCCAGGCGTTCTTGTGGAGGGCTTAGTTGCCGGTGGGTTGCACACTGCCAAGCGCTCCAGCTTGAGGGCTCTAGTAGAGGCAAAGTGAGGGCAACTGGAAGTCTATTCTTACGGTTGCTTGACCGCCCAGACTCAGCACAGCACGGAGAGCACAAGGCTCACAGGGCCCCTGGCTGGGGTCTGCAGCCCCACACACGCGGAGGCTGACTCGGTGAGCGCCCAGAAGGTGCCTGACAGACGTCATTTCCCTCGTGCTCTCCTCCCCAGCAGAGACGTGTGCAGGTGGTTGGGGCCTGCCCCTGCGTGTCTGGGCTCCCGTCCACAGCCCCAGCTCAGGGAAGCAGCTCCTCAGCCAAGACCTGTGGAGGGCGCAGGGGGCCCCGCCTGGAAGCCTAGTTTCCAGCATGCGGGAAGCGAGCCTCCTCGGGAGAAGAGAAGGCAGCCCTGCTGTGTGCGGCTGCATTCACTGCTTTGGCGGAGCCGAGTGCGCCTCCAGTACGGCAGAGCTCCAGCTCTGCTCAGAGGCCCGATCTGGCAGAGTTGCTGGCGTGAGGCTGCTCTGCCCTGGGCGAGCCTTGCCCAGACTTGCCTCGCGGCTAGGCTTCCAGTCCAGAAAGGAGCGGGCTGCGCGAGACTGGGAGATGCTACTGGCGCCTTCCTGGCCTCAGTACCACTCCTGCCTTGCCTTTGCACCTAGTCCTCAGGCGTTCTTGTGGAGGGCTTAGTTGCCGGTGGGTTGCACACTGCCAAGCGCTCCAGCAGAGAGGGCTCTATTAGAGGCAATGGGAGGGCAACTGCAGGGCTCCTCCAGCGGTTGCTTGACCGCCCAGACTCAGCACAGCACGGAGAACACAAGGCTCACAGGGCCTCTGGCTGTGGTCTGCAGCCCCACACACGCTGAGGCTGACTCGGTGAGCGCCCAGAAGGTGCCTGACAAACGTCATTTCCCTAGTGCTCTCCTCCCCAGCAGAGACGTGTGCAGGTGGTTGGGGCCTGCCCCTGCGTGTCTGGGCTCCCGTCCACAGCCCCAGCTCAGGGAAGCAGCTCCTCAGCCAAGACCTGTAGGAGGCGTGGGGCGCCCCCTCCTGGAAGCCTAGTGCACAGCATGAGGGAAGCGATCCTCCTTGGGAGAAGAGGAGGCAGCCCAGATGCGTGGGGCTGCAATCACTGCTTGGGCGGAGCCGAGTGCGCCTCCAGTACGGCAGAGCTCCAGCTCTGCTCAGAGGCCCGATCTGGCAGAGGGCTGGCGTGAGGCTGCTCTGCCCTGGGCGAGCCTTGCCCAGACTTGCGTCGCGGCTAGGCATCCAGTCCAGAAAGGAGCGGGCTGCGCGAGACTGGGAGATGCTACTGGCGCCTTCCTGGCCTCAGCTCCACTCCTGCCTTGCCTTTGCACCTAGTCCCCAGGCGTTCTTGTGGAGGGCTTAGTTGCCGGTGGGTTGCACACTGCCAAGCGCTCCAGCTTGAGGGCTCTAGTAGAGGCAAAGTGAGGGCAACTGGAAGTCTATTCTTACGGTTGCTTGACCGCCCAGACTCAGCACAGCACGGAGAGCACAAGGCTCACAGGGCCCCTGGCTGGGGTCTGCAGCCCCACACACGCGGAGGCTGACTCGGTGAGCGCCCAGAAGGTGCCTGACAGACGTCTTTTCCCTAGTGCTCTCCTCCCCAACAGAGACGTGTGCAGGTGGTTGGGGCCTGCCCCTGCGTGTCTGGGCTCCCGTCCACAGCCCCAGCTCAGGGAAGCAGCTCCTGAGCCAAGACCTGTGGAGGGCGCAGGGGGCCCCGCCTGGAAGCCTAGTTTCCAGCATGCGGGAAGCGAGCCTCCTCGGGAGAAGAGAAGGCAGCCCTGCTGTGTGCGGCTGCATTCACTGCTTTGGCGGAGCCGAGTGCGCCTCCAGTACGGCAGAGCTCCAGCTCTGCTCAGAGGCCCGATCTGGCAGAGTTGCTGGCGTGAGGCTGCTCTGCCCTGGGCGAGCCTTGCCCAGACTTGCCTAGCGGCTAGGCTTCCAGTCCAGAAAGGAGCAGGCTGCGCGAGACTGGGAGATGCTACTGGCGCCTTCCTGGCCTCAGCACCACTCCTGCCTTACCTTTGCACCTAGTCCTCAGGCGTTCTTGTGGAGGGCTTAGTTGCCGGTGGGTTGCACACTGCCAAGCGCTCCAGCAGAGAGGGCTCTATTAGAGGCAATGGGAGGGCAACTGCAGGGCTCCTCCAGCGGTTGCTTGACCGCCCAGACTCAGCACAGCACGGAGAGCACAAGGCTCACAGGGCCCCTGGCTGTGGTCTGCAGCCCCACACACGCTGAGGCTGACTCGGTGAGCGCCCAGAAGGTGCCTGACAGACGTCTTTTCCTAGTGCTCTCCTCCCCAGCAGAGACGTGTGCAGGAGGTTGGGGCCTGCCCCAGCGTGTCTGGGCTCCCGTCCACAGCCCCAGCTCAGGGAAGCAGCTCCTCAGCCAAGACCTGTAGGAGGCGCGGGGCGCCCCCGCCTGGAAGCCTTGTGCACAGCATGAGGGAAGCGAGCCTCCTTGGGAGAAGAGGAGGCAGCCCAGATGCGTGGGGCTGCAATCACTGCTTGGGCGGAGCCGAGTGCGCCCCAGTACGGCAGAGCTCCAGCTCTGCTCAGAGGCCCGATCTGGCAGAGTGCTGGCGTGAGGCTGCTCTGCCCTGGGCGAGCCTTGCCCAGACTTGCCTCGCGGCTAGGCTTCCAGTCCAGAAAGGAGCGGGCTGCGCGAGACTGGGAGATGCTACTGGCGCCTTCCTGGCCTCAGCTCCACTCCTGCCTTGCCTTTGCACCTAGTCCCCAGGCGTTCTTGTGGAGGGCTTAGTTGCCGGTGGGTTGCACACTGCCAAGCGCTCCAGCTTGAGGGCTCTAGTAGAGGCAAAGTGAGGGCAACTGGAAGTCTATTCTTACGGTTGCTTGACCGCCCAGACTCAGCACAGCACGGAGAGCACAAGGCTCACAGGGCCCCTGGCTGGGGTCTGCAGCCCCACACACGCGGAGGCTGACTCGGTGAGCGCCCAGAAGGTGCCTGACAGACGTCATTTCCCTAGTGCTCTCCTCCCCAGCAGAGACGTGTGCAGGTGGTTGGGGCCTGCCCCTGCGTGTCTGGGCTCCCGTCCACAGCCCCAGCTCAGGGAAGCAGCTCCTGAGCCAAGACCTGTGGAGGGCGCAGGGGGCCCCGCCTGGAAGCCTAGTTTCCAGCATGCGGGAAGCGAGCCTCCTCGGGAGAAGAGAAGGCAGCCCTGCTGTGTGCGGCTGCATTCACTGCTTTGGCGGAGCCGAGTGGGCCTCCAGTACGGCAGAGCTCCAGCTCTGCTCAGAGGCCCGATCTGGCAGAGTTGCTGGCGTGAGGCTGCTCTGCCCTGGGCGAGCCTTGCCCAGACTTGCCTCGCGGCTAGGCTTCCAGTCCAGAAAGGAGCGGGCTGCGCGAGACTGGGAGATGCTACTGGCGCCTTCCTGGCCTCAGCACCACTCCTGCCTTACCTTTGCACCTAGTCCTCAGGCGTTCTTGTGGAGGGCTTAGTTGCCGGTGGGTTGCACACTGCCAAGCGCTCCAGCAGAGAGGGCTCTATTAGAGGCAATGGGAGGGCAACTGCAGGGCTCCTCCAGCGGTTGCTTGACCGCCCAGACTCAGCACAGCACGGAGAGCACAAGGCTCACAGGGCCTCTGGCTGTGGTCTGCAGCCCAACACACGCTGAGGCTGACTCGGTGAGCGCCCAGAAGGTGCCTGACAGACGTCATTTCCCTAGTGCTCTCCTCCCCAGCAGAGACGTGTGCAGGTGGTTGGGGCCTGCCCCTGCGTGTCTGGGCTCCCGTCCACAGCCCCAGCTCAGAGAAGCAGCTCCTGAGCCAAGACCTGTGGAGGGCGCAGTGGGCCCCGCCTGGAAGCCTAGTTTCCAGCATGCGGGAAGCGAGCCTCCTCGGGAGAAGAGAAGGCAGCCCTGCTGTGTGCGGCTGCATTCACTGCTTTGGCGGAGCCGAGTGCGCCTCCAGTACGGCAGAGCTCCAGCTCTGCTCAGAGGCCCGATCTGGCAGAGTGCTGGCGTGAGGCTGCTCTGCCCTGGGCGAGCCTTGCCCAGACTTGCCTCGCGGCTAGGCTTCCAGTCCAGAAAGGAGCGGGCTGCGCGAGACTGGGAGATGCTACTAGCGCCTTCCTGGCCTCAGCTCCACTCCTGCCTTGCCTTTGCACCTAGTCCCCAGGCGTTCTTGTGGAGGGCTTAGTTGCCGGTGGGTTGCACACTGCCAAGCGCTCCAGCTTGAGGGCTCTAGTAGAGGCAAAGTGAGGGCAACTGAAAGTCTATTCTTACGGTTGCTTGACCGCCCAGACTCAGCACAGCACGGAGAGCACAAGGCTCACAGGGCCCCTGGCTGGGGTCTGCAGCCCCACACACGCGGAGGCTGACTCGGTGAGCGCCCAGAAGGTGCCTGACAGACGTCATTTCCCTAGTGCTCTCCTCCCCAGCAGAGACGTGTGCAGGTGGTTGGGGCCTGCCCCTGCGTGTCTGGGCTCCCGTCCACAGCCCCAGCTCAGGGAAGCAGCTCCTGAGCCAAGACCTGTGGGAGGCGTAGGTGGCCCCGCCTGGAAGCCTAGTTTACAGCATGCGGGAAGCGAGCCTACTCGGGAGAAGAGAAGGCAGCCCTGCTGTGTGCGGCTGCATTCACTGCTTTGGCGGAGCCGAGTGCGCCTCCAGTACGGCAGAGCTCCAGCTCTGCTCAGAGGCCAGATCTGGCAGAGTGCTGTCGTGAGGCTGCTCTGCCCTGGGCGAGCCTTGCCCAGACTTGCCTCGCGGCTAGGCTTCCAGTCCAGAAAGGAGCGGGCTGCGCGAGACTGGGAGATGCTACTGGCGCCTTCCTGGCCTCAGCTCCACTCCTGCCTTGCCTTTGCACCTAGTCCCCAGGCGTTCTTGTGGAGGGCTTAGTTGCCGGTGGGTTGCACACTGCCAAGCGCTCCAGCTTGAGGGCTCTAGTAGAGGCAAAGTGAGGGCAACTGAAAGTCTATTCTTACGGTTGCTTGACCGCCCAGACTCAGCACAGTACGGAGAGCACAAGGCTCACAGGGCCCCTGGCTGGGGTCTGCAGCCCCACACACGCGGAGGCTGACTCGGTGAGCGCCCAGAAGGTGCCTGACAGACGTCATTTCCCTAGTGCTCTCCTCCCCAGCAGAGACGTGTGCAGGTGGTTGGGGCCTGCCCCTGCGTGTCTGGGCTCCCGTCCACAGCCCCAGCTCAGGGAAGCAGCTCCTGAGCCAAGACCTGTGGGAGGCGTAGGGGGCCCCGCCTGGAAGCCTAGTTTACAGCATGCGGGAAGCGAGCCTCCTCGGGAGAAGAGAAGGCAGCCCTGATGTGTGCGGCTGCATTCACTGCTTTGGCGGAGCCGAGTGCGCCTCCAGTACGGCAGAGCTCCAGCTCTGCTCAGAGGCCCGATCTGGCAGAGTTGCTGTCGTGAGGCTGCTCTGCCCTGGGCGAGCCTTGCCCAGACTTGCCTCGCGGCTAGGCTTCCAGTCCAGAAAGGAGCGGGCTGCGCGAGACTGGGAGATGCTACTGGCGCCTTCCTGGCCTCAGCTCCACTCCTGCCTTTCCTTTGCACCTAGTCCCCTGGCGTTCTTGTGGAGGGCTTAGTTGCCGGTGGGTTGCACACTGCCAAGCGCTCCAGCAGAGAGGGCTCTATTAGAGGCAATGGGAGGGCAACTGCAGGGCTCCTCCAGCGGTTGCTTGACCGCCCAGACTCAGCACAGCACGGAGAGCACAAGGCTCACAGGGCCTCTGGCTGTGGTCTGCAGCCCCACACACGCTGAGGCTGACTTGCTGAGCGCCCAGAAGGTGCCTGACAGACGTCATTTCCCTAGTGCTCTCCTCCCCCGCAGAGACGTGTGCAGGTGGTTGGGGCCTGCCCCTGCGTGTCTGGGCTCCCGTCCACAGCCCCAGCTCAGGGAAGCAGCTCCTCAGCCAAGACCTGTGGAGGGCGCAGGGGGCCCCGCCTGGAAGCCTAGTTTCCAGCATGCGGGAAGCGAGCCTCCTCGGGAGAAGAGAAGGCAGCCCTGCTGTGTGCGGCTGCATTCACTGCTTTGGCGGAGCCGAGTGCGCCTCCAGTACGGCAGAGCTCCAGCTCTGCTCAGAGGCCCGATCTGGCAGAGGGCTGGCGTGAGGCTGCTCTGCCCTGGGCGAGCCTTGCCCAGACTTGCCTCGCGGCTAGGCTTCCAGTCCAGAAAGGAGCGGGCTGCGCGAGACTAGGAGATGCTACTGGCCCATTCCTGGCCTCAGCTCCACTCCTGACTTGCCTTTGCACCTAGTCCCCAGGCGTTCTTGTGGAGGGCTTAGTTGCCGGTGGGTTGCACACTGCCAAGCGCTCCAGCTTCTGGGCTCTAGTAGAGGCAAAGTGAGGGCAACTGAAAGTCTATTCTTACGGTTGCTTGACCGCCCAGACTCAGCACAGCACGGAGAGCACAAGGCTCACAGGGCCTCTGGCTGTGGTCTGCAGCCCCACACACGCTGAGGCTGACTCGGTGAGCGCCCAGAAGGTGCCTGACAGACGTCTTTTCCCTAGTGCTCTCCTCCCCAGCAGAGACGTGTGCAGGTGGTTGGGGCCTGCCCCTGCGTGTCTGGGCTCCCGTCCACAGCCCCAGCTCAGGGAAGCAGCTCCTGAGCCAAGACCTGTGGAGGGCGCAGGGGGCCCCGCCTGGAAGCCTAGTTTCCAGCATGCGGGAAGCGAGCCTCCTTGGGAGAAGAGAAGGCAGCCCTGCTGTGTGCGGCTGCATTCACTGCTTTGGCGGAGCCGAGTGCGCCTCCAGTACGGCAGAGCTCCAGCTCTGCTCAGAGGCCCGATCTGGCAGAGTTGCTGGCGTGAGGCTGCTCTGCCCTGGGCGAGCCTTGCCCAGACTTGCCTCGCGGCTAGGCTTCCAGTCCAGAAAGGAGCGGGCTGCGCGAGACTGGGAGATGCTACTGGCGCCTTCCTGGCCTCAGCACCACTCCTGCCTTACCTTTGCACCTAGTCCTCAGGCGTTCTTGTGGAGGGCTTAGTTGCCGGTGGGTTGCACACTGCCAAGCGCTCCAGCAGAGAGGGCTCTATTAGAGGCAATGGGAGGGCAACTGCAGGGCTCCTCCAGCGGTTGCTTGACCGCCCAGACTCAGCACAGCACGGAGAGCACAAGGCTCACAGGGCCTCTGGCTGTGGTCTGCAGCCCCACACACGCTGAGGCTGACTCGGTGAGCGCCCAGAAGGTGCCTGACAGACGTCTTTTCCCTAGTGCTCTCCTCCCCAGCAGAGACGTGTGCAGGAGGTTGGGGCCTGCCCCAGCGTGTCTGGGCTCCCGTCCACAGCCCCAGCTCAGGGAAGCAGCTCCTCAGCCAAGACCTGTAGGAGGCGCGGGGCGCCCCCGCCTGGAAGCCTTGTGCACAGCATGAGGGAAGCGAGCCTCCTTGGGAGAAGAGGAGGCAGCCCAGATGCGTGGGGCTGCAATCACTGCTTGGGCGGAGCCGAGTGCGCCCCAGTACGGCAGAGCTCCAGCTCTGCTCAGAGGCCCGATCTGGCAGAGTGCTGGCGTGAGGCTGCTCTGCCCTGGGCGAGCCTTGCCCAGACTTGCCTCGCGGCTAGGCTTCCAGTCCAGAAAGGAGCGTGCTGCGCGAGACTGGGAGATGCTACTGGCGCCTTCCTGGCCTCAGCTCCACTCCTGCCTTGCCTTTGCACCTAGTCCCCAGGCGTTCTTGTGGAGGGCTTAGTTGCCGGTGGGTTGCACACTGCCAAGCGCTCCAGCTTGAGGGCTCTAGTAGAGGCAAAATGAGGGCAACTGGAAGTCTATTCTTACGGTTGCTTGACCGCCCAGACTCAGCACAGCACGGAGAGCACAAGGCTCACAGGGCCCCTGGCTGGGGTCTGCAGCCCCACACACGCGGAGGCTGACTCGGTGAGCGCCCAGAAGGTGCCTGACAGACGTCATTTCCCTAGTGCTCTCCTCCCCAGCAGAGACGTGTGCAGGTGGTTGGGGCCTGCCCCTGCGTGTCTGGGCTCCCGTCCACAGCCCCAGCTCAGGGAAGCAGCTCCTGAGCCAAGACCTGTGGAGGGCGCAGGGGGCCCCGCCTGGAAGCCTAGTTTACAGCATGCGGGAAGCGAGCCTCCTCGGGAGAAGAGAAGGCAGCCCTGCTGTGTGCGGCTGCATTCACTGCTTTGGCGGAGCCGAGTGCGCCTCCAGTACGGCATAGCTCCAGCTCTGCTCAGAGGCCCGATCTGGCAGAGTTGCTGGCGTGAGGCTGCTCTGCCCTGGGCGAGCCTTGCCCAGACTTGCCTCGCGGCTAGGCTTCCAGTCCAGAAAGGAGCGGGCTGCGCGAGACTGGGAGATGCTACTGGCGCCTTCCTGGCCTCAGCACCACTCCTGCCTTGCCTTTGCACCTAGTCCCCAGGCGTTCTTGTGGAGGGCTTAGTTGCCGGTGGGTTGCACACTGCCAAGCGCTCCAGCTTGAGGGCTCTAGTAGAGGCAAAGTGAGGGCAACTGAAAGTCTATTCTTACGGTTGCTTGACCGCCCAGACTCAGCACAGCACGGAGAGCACAAGGCTCACAGGGCCCCTGGCTGGGGTCTGCAGCCCCACACACGCGGAGGCTGACTCGGTGAGCGCCCAGAAGGTGCCTGACAGACGTCATTTCCCTAGTGCTCTCCTCCCCAGCAGAGACGTGTGCAGGTGGTTGGGGCCTGCCCCTGCGTGTCTGGGCTCCCGTCCACAGCCCCAGCTCAGGGAAGCAGCTTCTCAGCCAAGACCTGTGGAGGGCGCAGCGGGCCCCTCCTGGAAGCCTAGTTTACAGCATGCGGGAAGCGAGCCTCCTCGGGAGAAGAGAAGGCAGCCCTGCTGTGTGCGGCTGCATTCACTGCTTTGGCGGAGCCGAGTGCGCCTCCAGTACGGCAGAGCTCCAGCTCTGCTCAGAGGCCCGATCTGGCAGAGTTGCTGGCGTGAGGCTGCTCTGCCCTGGGCGAGCCTTGCCCAGACTTGCCTCGCGGCTAGGCTTCCAGTCCAGAAAGGAGCGGGCTGCGCGAGACTGGGAGATGCTACTGGCGCCTTCCTGGCCTCAGCACCACTCCTGCCTTACCTTTGCACCTAGTCCTCAGGCGTTCTTGTGGAGGGCTTAGTTGCCGGTGGGTTGCACACTGCCAAGCGCTCCAGCTTGAGGGCTCTATTAGAGGCAATGGGAGGGCAACTGCAGGGCTCCTCCAGCTGTTGCTTGACCGCCCAGACTCAGCACAGCACGGAGAGCACAAGGCTCACAGGGCCCCTGGCTGGGGTCTGCAGCCCCACACACGCGGAGGCTGACTCGGTGAGCGCCCAGAAGGTGCCTGACAGACGTCATTTCCCTAGTGCTCTCCTCCCCAGCAGAGACGTGTGCAGGTGGTTGGGGCCTGCCCCTGCGTGTCTGGGCTCCCGTCCACAGCCCCAGCTCAGGGTAGCAGCTCCTCAGCCAAGACCTGTAGGAGGCGCGGGGTGCCCCCGCCTGGAAGCCTAGTGCACAGCATGAGGGAAGCGAGCCTCCTTGGGAGAAGAGAAGGCAGCCCTGCTGTGTGCGGCTGCATTCACTGCTTTGGCGGAGCCGAGTGCCCCTCCAGTACGGCAGAGCTCCAGCTCTTCTCAGAGGCCCGAACTGGCAGAGTGCTGGCGTGAGGCTGCTCTGCCCTGGGCGTGCCTTGCCCAGACTTGCCTCGCGGCTAGGCTTCCATTCGAGGAAGGAGCAGGCTGCCCGAGACTGGGAGATGCTACTGGCACCTTCCTGGCCTCAGCTCCACTCCTGCGTTGCCTTTGCACCTAGTCCTCAGGCGTTCTTGTGGAGGGCTTAGTTGCCGGTGGGTTGCACACTGCCAAGTGCTCCAGCAGTGAGGGCTCTATTAGAGGCAATGGGAGGGCAACTGCAGGGCTCCTCCAGCGGTTGCTTGACCGCCCAGACTCAGCACAGCACGGAGAGCACAAGGCTCACAGGGCCTCTGGCTGTGGTCTGCAGCCCCACACACGCTGAGGCTGACTCGGTGAGCGCCCAGAAGGTGCCTGACAGACGTCATTTCCCTAGTGCTCTCCTCCCCAGCAGAGACGTGTGCAGGTGGTTGGGGCCTGCCCCTGCGTGTCTGGGCTCCCGTCCACAGCCCCAGCTCAGGGAAGCAGCTCCTCAGCCAAGACCTGTAGGAGGCGTGGGGCGCCCCGGCCTGGAAGCCTAGTGCACAGCATGAGGGAAGCGATCCTCCTTGGGAGAAGAGGAGGCAGCCCAGATGCATGGGGCTGCTATCACTGCTTGGGCGGAGCCGGGTGCGCCTCCAGTACGGCAGAGCTCCAGCTCTGCTCAGAGGCCCGATCTGGCAGAGGGCTGGCGTGAGGCTTCTCTGCCCTGGGCGAGCCTTGCCCAGACTTGCCTCACGGCTAGGCTTCCAGTCCAGAAAGGAGCGGGCTGCGCGAGACTGGGAGATGCTACTGGCCCCTTCCTGGCCTAAGCTCCACTCCTGCCTTGCCTTTGCACCTAGTCCCCAGGCGTTTTTGTGGAGGGCTTAGTTGCCGGTGGGTTGCACACTGCCAAGCGCTCCAGCTTGAGGGCTCTAGTAGAGGCAAAGTGAGCGCAACTGAAAGTCTATTCTTACGGTTGCTTGACCGCCCAGACTCAGCACAGCACGGAGAGCACAAGGCTCACAGGGCCCCTGGCTGGGGTCTGCAGCCACACACACGCGGAGGCTGACTCGGTGAGCGCCCAGAAGGTGCCTGACAGACGTCATTTCCCTAGTGCTCTCCTCCCCAGCAGAGACGTGTGCAGGTGGTTGGGGCCTGCCCCTGCGTGTCTGGGCTCCCGTCCACAGCCCCAGCTCAGGGAAGCAGCTCCTGAGCCAAGACCTGTGGGAGGCGTAGGTGGCCCCGCCTGGAAGCCTAGTTTACAGCATGCGGGAAGCGAGCCTACTCGGGAGAAGAGAAGGCAGCCCTGCTGTGTGCGGCTGCATTCACTGCTTTGGCGGAGCCGAGTGCGCCTCCAGTACGGCAGAGCTCCAGCTCTGCTCAGAGGCCAGATCTGGCAGAGTGCTGTCGTGAGGCTGCTCTGCCCTGGGCGAGCCTTGCCCAGACTTGCCTCGCGGCTAGGCTTCCAGTCCAGAAAGGAGCGGGCTGCGCGAGACTGGGAGATGCTACTGGCGCCTTCCTGGCCTCAGCTCCACTCCTGCCTTGCCTTTGCACCTAGTCCCCAGGCGTTCTTGTGGAGGGCTTAGTTGCCGGTGGGTTGCACACTGCCAAGCGCTCCAGCTTGAGGGCTCTAGTAGAGGCAAAGTGAGGGCAACTGAAAGTCTATTCTTACGGTTGCTTGACCGCCCAGACTCAGCACAGTACGGAGAGCACAAGGCTCACAGGGCCCCTGGCTGGGGTCTGCAGCCCCACACACGCGGAGGCTGACTCGGTGAGCGCCCAGAAGTTGCCTGACAGACGTCATTTCCCTAGTGCTCTCCTCCCCAGCAGAGACGTGTGCAGGTGGTTGGGGCCTGCCCCTGCGTGTCTGGGCTCCCGTCCACAGCCCCAGCTCAGGGAAGCAGCTCCTGAGCCAAGACCTGTGGGAGGCGTAGGGGGCCCCGCCTGGAAGCCTAGTTTACAGCATGCGGGAAGCGAGCCTCCTCGGGAGAAGAGAAGGCAGCCCTGCTGTGTGCGGCTGCATTCACTGCTTTGGCGGAGCCGAGTGCGCCTCCAGTACGGCAGAGCTCCAGCTCTGCTCAGAGGCCCGATCTGGCAGAGTTGCTGGCGTGAGGCTGCTCTGCCCTGGGCGAGCCTTGCCCAGACTTGCCTCGCGGCTAGGCTTCCAGTCCAGAAAGGAGCGGGCTGCGCGAGACTGGGAGATGCTACTGGCGCCTTCCTGGCCTCAGCTCCACTCCTGCCTTTCCTTTGCACCTAGTCCCCAGGCGTTCTTGTGGAGGGCTTAGTTGCCGGTGGGTTGCACACTGCCAAGCGCTCCAGCAGAGAGGGCTCTATTAGAGGCAATGGGAGGGCAACTGCAGGGCTCCTCCAGCGGTTGCTTGACCGCCCAGACTCAGCACAGCACGGAGAGCACAAGGCTCACAGGGCCTCTGGCTGTAGTCTGCAGCCCCACACACGCTGAGGCTGACTTGCTGAGCGCCCAGAAGGTGCCTGACAAACGTCATTTCCCTAGTGCTCTCCTCCCCAGCAGAGACGTGTGCAGGTGGTTGGGGCCTGCCCCTGCCTGTCTGGGCTCCCGTCCACAGCCCCAGCTCAGGGAAGCAGCTCCTCAGCCAAGATCTGTAGGAGGCGTGGGGCGCCCCGGCCTGGAAGCCTAGTGCACAGCATGAGGGAAGCGATCCTCCTTGGGAGAAGAGGAGGCAGCCCAGATGCATGGGGCTGCAATCACTGCTTGGGCGGAGCCGGGTGCGCCTCCAGTACGGCAGAGCTCCAGCTCTGCTCAGAGGCCCGATCTGGCAGAGGGCTGGCGTGAGGCTTCTCTGCCCTGGGCGAGCCTTGCCCAGTCTTTCCTCACGGCTAGGCTTCCAGTCCAGAAAGGAGCGGGCTGCGCGAGACTGGGAGATGCTACTGGCCCCTTCCTGGCCTAAGCTCCACTCCTGCCTTGCCTTTGCACCTAGTCCCCAGGCGTTCTTGTGGAGGGCTTAGTTGCCGGTGGGTTGCACACTGCCAAGCGCTCCAGCTTGAGGGCTCTAGTAGAGGCAAAGTGAGGGCAACTGAAAGTCTATTCTTACGGTTGCTTGACCGCCCAGACTCAGCACAGCACGGAGAGCACAAGGCTCACAGGGCCTCTGGCTGTGGTCTGCAGCCCCACACACGCTGAGGCTGACTCGGTGAGCGCCCAGAAGGTGCCTGACAGACGTCTTTTCCCTAGTGCTCTCCTCCCCAGCAGAGACGTGTGCAGGTGGTTGGGGCCTGCCCCTGCGTGTCTGGGCTCCCGTCCACAGCCCCAGCTCAGGGAAGAAGCTCCTCAGCCAAGACCTGTAGGAGGCGCGGGGCGCCCCCGCCTGGAAGCCTTGTGCACAGCATGAGGGAAGCGAGCATCCTCGGGAGAAGAGAAGGCAGCCCTGCTGTGTGCGGCTGCATTCACTGCTTTGGCGGAGCCGAGTGCGCCTCCAGTACGGCAGAGCTCCAGCTCTGCTCAGAGGCCCGATCTGGCAGAGGGCTGGCGTGAGCCTGCTCTGCCCTGGGCGAGCCTTGCCCAGACTTGCCTCGCGGCTAGGCTTCCAGTCCAGAAAGGAGCGGGCTGCGCGAGACTGGGAGATGCTACTGGCCCATTCCTGGCCTCAGCTCCACTCCTGACTTGCCTTTGCACCTAGTCCCCAGGCGTTCTTGTGGAGGGCTTAGTTGCCGGTGGGTTGCACACTGCCAAGCGCTCCAGCTTCTGGGCTCTAGTAGAGGCAAAGTGAGGGCAACTGAAAGTCTATTCTTACGGTTGCTTGACCGCCCAGACTCAGCACAGCACGGAGAGCACAAGGCTCACAGGGCCTCTGGCTGTGGTCTGCAGCCCCACACACGCTGAGCCTGACTCGGTGAGCGCCCAGAAGGTGCCTGACAGACGTCTTTTCCCTAGTGCTCTCCTCCCCAGCAGAGACGTGTGCAGGTGGTTGGGGCCTGCCCCTGCGTGTCTGGGCTCCCGTCCACAGCCCCAGCTCAGGGAAGCAGCTCCTCAGCCAAGACCTGTAGGAGGCGTGGGGCGCCCCCGCCTGGAAGCCTAGTGCACAGCATGAGGGAAGCGATCCTCCTTGGGAGAAGAGGAGGCAGCCCAGATGCGTGGGGCTGCAATCACTGCTTGGGCGGAGCCGGGTGCGCCTCCAGTACGGCAGAGCTCCAGCTCTGCTCAGAGGCCCGATCTGGCAGAGGGCTGGCGTGAGGCTGCTCTGCCCTGGGCGAGCCTTGCCCAGACTTGCCTGGCGGCTAGGCATCCAGTCCAGAAAGGAGCGGCCTGAGCGAGACTGGGAGATGCTACTGGCGCCTTCCTGGCCTCAGCTCCACTCCTGCCTTGCCTTTGCACCTAGTCCCCAGGCGTTCTTGTGGAGGGCTTAGTTGCCGGTGGGTTGCACACTGCCAAGCGCTCCAGCTTGAGGGCTCTAGTAGAGGCAAAGTGAGGGCAACTGGAAGTCTATTCTTACGGTTGCTTGACCGCCCAGACTCAGCACAGCACGGAGAGCACAAGGCTCACAGGGCCCCTGGCTGGGGTCTGCAGCCCCACACACGCGGAGGCTGACTCGGTGAGCGCCCAGAAGGTGCCTGACAGACGTCTTTTCCCTAGTGCTCTCCTCCCCAGCAGAGACGTGTGCAGGTGGTTGGGGCCTGCCCCTGCGTGTCTGGGCTCCCGTCCACAGCCCCAGCTCAGGGAAGCAGCTCCTCAGCCAAGACCTGTAGGAGGCGCGGGGCGCCCCCGCCTGGAAGCCTTGTGCACAGCATGAGGGAAGCGAGCCTCCTCGGGAGAAGAGAAGGCAGCCCTGCTGTGTGCGGCTGCATTCACTGCTTTGGCGGAGCCGAGTGCGCCTCCAGTACGGCAGAGCTCCAGCTCTGCTCAGAGGCCCGATCTGGCAGAGGGCTGGCGTGAGGCTGCTCTGCCCTGGGCGAGCCTTGCCCAGACTTGCCTCGCGGCTAGGCTTCCAGTCCAGAAAGGAGCGGGCTGCGCGAGACTGGGAGATGCTACTGGCGCCTTCCTGGCCTCAGCTCCACTCCTGCCTTGCCTTTGCACCTAGTCCCCAGGCGTTCTTGTGTAGGGCTTAGTTGCCAGTGGGTTGCACACTGCCAAGCGCTCCAGCTTCAGGGCTCTAGTAGAGGCAAAGTGAGGGCAACTGAAAGTCTATTCTTACGGTTTCTTGACCGCCCAGACTCAGCACAGCACGGAGAGCACAAGGTTCACAGGGCCTCTGGCTGTGGTCTGCAGCCCCACACACGCTGAGGCTGACTCGGTGAGCGCCCAGAAGGTGCCTGACAGACGTCTTTTCCCTAGTGCTCTCCTCCCCAGCAGAGACGTGTGCAGGTGGTTGGGGCCTGCCCCTGCGTGTCTGGGCTCCCGTCCACAGCCCCAGCTCAGGGAAGCAGCTCCTGAGCCAAGACCTGTGGGAGGCGCAGGGGGCCCCGCCTGGAAGCCTAGTTTCCAGCATGCGGGAAGCGAGCCTCCTCGGGAGAAGAGAAGGCAGCCCTGCTGTGTGCGGCTGCATTCACTGCTTTGGCGGAGCCGAGTGCGCCTCCAGTACGGCAGAGCTCCAGCTCTGCTCAGAGGCCCGATCTGGCAGAGTTGCTGGCGTGAGGCTGCTCTGCCCTGGGCGAGCCTTGCCCAGACTTGCCTCGCGGCTAGGCTTCCAGTCCAGAAAGGAGCGGGCTGCGCGAGACTGGGAGATGCTACTGGCGCCTTCCTGGCCTCAGCACCACTCCTGCCTTGCCTTTGCACCTAGTCCTCAGGCGTTCTTGTGGAGGGCTTAGTTGCCGGTGGGTTGCACACTGCCAAGTGCTCCAGCAGAGAGGGCTCTATTAGAGGCAATGGGAGGGCAACTGCAGGGCTCCTCCAGCGGTTGCTTGACCGCCCAGACTCAGCACAGCACGGAGAGCACAAGGCTCAGAGGGCCTCTGGCTGTGGTCTGCAGCCCCACACACGCTGAGGCTGACTCGGTGAGCTCCCAGAAGGTGCCTGACAGACGTCATTTCCCTAGTGCTCTCCTCCCCAGCAGAGACGTGTGCAGGTGGTTGGGGCCTGCCCCTGCGTGTCTGGGCTCCCGTCCACAGCCCCAGCTCAGGGAAGCAGCTCCTCAGCCAAGACCTGTAGGAGGCGGGGGCGCCCCCGCCTGGAAGCCTTGTGCACAGCATGAGGGAAGCGAGCCTCCTCGGGAGAAGAGAAGGCAGCCCTGCTGTGTGCGGCTGCATTCACTGCTTTGGCGGAGCCGAGTGCGCCTCCAGTACGGCAGAGCTCCAGCTCTGCTCAGAGGCCCGATCTGGCAGAGGGCTGGCGTGAGGCTGCTCTGCCCTGGGCGAGCCTTGCCCAGACTTGCCTCGCGGCTAGGCTTCCAGTCCAGAAAGGAGCGGGCTGCGCGAGACTGGGAGATGCTACTGGCGCCTTCCTGGCCTCAGCTCCACTCCTGCCTTGCCTTTGCACCTAGTCCCCAGGCGTTCTTGTGTAGGGCTTAGTTGCCAGTGGGTTGCACACTGCCAAGCGCTCCAGCTTCAGGGCTCTAGTAGAGGCAAAGTGAGGGCAACTGAAAGTCTATTCTTACGGTTGCTTGACCGCCCAGACTCAGCACAGCACGGAGAGCACAAGGTTCACAGGGCCTCTGGCTGTGGTCTGCAGCCCCACACACGCTGAGGCTGACTCGGTGAGCGCCCAGAAGGTGCCTGACAGACGTCTTTTCCCTAGTGCTCTCCTCCCCAGCAGAGACGTGTGCAGGTGGTTGGGGCCTGCCCCTGCGTGTCTGGGCTCCCGTCCACAGCCCCAGCTCAGGGAAGCAGCTCCTGAGCCAAGACCTGTGGGAGGCGCAGGGGGCCCCGCCTGGAAGCCTAGTTTCCAGCATGCGGGAAGCGAGCCTCCTCGGGAGAAGAGAAGGCAGCCCTGCTGTGTGCGGCTGCATTCACTGCTTTGGCGGAGCCGAGTGCGCCTCCAGTACGGCAGAGCTGCAGCTCTGCTCAGAGGCCCGATCTGGTAGAGTTGCTGGCGTGAGGCTGCTCTGCCCTGGGCGAGCCTTGCCCAGACTTGCCTCGCGGCTAGGCTTCCAGTCCAGAAAGGAGCGGGCTGCGCGAGACTGGGAGATGCTACTGGCGCCTTCCTGGCCTCAGCTCCACTCCTGCCTTGCCTTTGCACCTAGTCCCCAGGCGTTCTTGTGGAGGGCTTAGTTGCCGGTGGGTTGCACACTGCCAAGCGCTCCATCTTGAGGGCTCTATTAGAGGCAAAGTGAGGGCAACTGGAAGTCTATTCTTACGGTTGCTTGACCGCCCAGACTCAGCACAGCACGGAGAGCACAAGGCTCACAGGACCTCTGGCTATGGTCTGCAGCCTCACACACGCTGAGGCTGACTCGGTGAGCGCCCAGAAGGTGCCTGACAGACGTCTTTTCCCTAGTGCTCTCCTCCCCAGCAGAGACGTGTGCAGGTGGTTGGGGCCTGCCCCTGCGTGTCTGGGCTCCCGTCCACAGCCCCAGCTCAGGGAAGCAGCTCCTCAGCCAAGACCTGTAGGAGGCGGGTGCGCCCCCGCCTGGAAGCCTTGTGCACAGCATGAGGGAAGCGAGCCTCCTCGGGAGAAGAGAAGGCAGCCCTGCTGTGTGCGGCTGCATTCACTGCTTTGGCGGAGCCGAGTGCGCCTCCAGTACGGCAGAGCTCCAGCTCTGCTCAGAGGCCCGATCTGGCAGAGGGCTGGCGTGAGGCTGCTCTGCCCTGGGCGAGCCTTGTCCAGACTTGCCTCGCGGCTAGGCTTCCAGTCCAGAAAGGAGCGGGCTGCGCGAGACTGGGAGATGCTACTGGCGCCTTCCTGGCCTCAGCACCACTCCTGCCTTGCCTTTGCACCTAGTCCTCAGGCGTTCTTGTGGAGGGCTTAGTTGCCGGTGGGTTGCACACTGCCAAGCGCTCCAGCAGAGAGGGCTCTATTAGAGGCAATGGGAGGGCAACTGCAGGGCTCCTCCAGCGGTTGCTTGACCGCCCAGACTCAGCACAGCACGGAGAGCACAAGGCACACAGGGCCTCTGGCTGTGGTCTGCAGCCCCACACACGCTGAGGCTGACTCGGTGAGCGCCCAGAAGGTGCCTGACAAACGTCATTTCCCTAGTGCTCTCCTCCCCAGCAGAGACGTGTGCAGGTGGTTGGGGCCTGCCCCTGCGTGTCTGGGCTCCCGTCCACAGCCCCAGCTCAGGGAAGCAGCTCCTCAGCCAAGACCTGTAGGAGGCGTGGGGCGCCCCCGCCTGGAAGCCTAGTGCACAGCATGAGGGAAGCGATCCTCCTTGGGAGAAGAGGAGGCAGCCCAGATGCGTGGGGCTGCAATCACTGCTTGGGCGGAGCCGGGTGCGCCTCCAGTACGGCAGAGCTCCAGCTCTGCTCAGAGGCCCGATCTGGCAGAGGGCTGGCGTGAGGCTGCTCTGCCCTGGGCGAGCCTTGCCCAGACTTGCCTGGCGGCTAGGCATCCAGTCCAGAAAGGAGCGGCCTGAGCGAGACTGGGAGATGCTACTGGCGCCTTCCTGGCCTCAGCTCCACTCCTGCCTTGCCTTTGCACCTAGTCCCCAGGCGTTCTTGTGGAGGGCTTAGTTGCCGGTGGGTTGCACACTGCCAAGCGCTCCAGCTTGAGGGCTCTAGTAGAGGCAAAGTGAGGGCAACTGGAAGTCTATTCTTACGGTTGCTTGACCGCCCAGACTCAGCACAGCACGGAGAGCACAAGGCTCACAGGGCCCCTGGCTGGGGTCTGCAGCCCCACACACGCGGAGGCTGACTCGGTGAGCGCCCAGAAGGTGCCTGACAGACGTCTTTTCCCTAGTGCTCTCCTCCCCAGCAGAGACGTGTGCAGGTGGTTGGGGCCTGCCCCTGCGTGTCTGGGCTCCCGTCCACAGCCCCAGCTCAGGGAAGCAGCTCCTCAGCCAAGACCTGTAGGAGGCGCGGGGCGCCCCCGCCTGGAAGCCTTGTGCACAGCATGAGGGAAGCGAGCCTCCTCGGGAGAAGAGAAGGCAGCCCTGCTGTGTGCGGCTGCATTCACTGCTTTGGCGGAGCCGAGTGCGCCTCCAGTACGGCAGAGCTCCAGCTCTGCTCAGAGGCCCGATCTGGCAGAGGGCTGGCGTGAGGCTGCTCTGCCCTGGGCGAGCCTTGCCCAGACTTGCCTCGCGGCTAGGCTTCCAGTCCAGAAAGGAGCGGGCTGCGCGAGACTAGGAGATGCTACTGGCCCATTCCTGGCCTCAGCTCCACTCCTGACTTGCCTTTGCACCTAGTCCCCAGGCGTTCTTGTGGAGGGCTTAGTTGCCGGTGGGTTGCACACTGCCAAGCGCTCCAGCTTGAGGGCTCTATTAGAGGCAAAGTGAGGGCAACTGGAAGTCTATTCTTACGGTTGCTTGACCGCCCAGACTCAGCACAGCACGGAGAGCACAAGGCTCACAGGGCCCCTGGCTGCGGTCTGCAGCCCCACACACGCAGAGGCTGACTCGGTGAGTGCCCAGAAGTTGCCTGACAGACGTCATTTGCCTAGTGCTCTCCTCCCCAGCAGAGACGTGTGCAGGTGGTTGGGGCCTGCCCCTGCGTGTCTGGGCTCCCGTCCACAGCCCCAGCTCAGGGAAGCAGCTCCTGAGCCAAGACCTGTGGCAGGCGCAGGGGGCCCCGCCTGGAAGCCTAGTTTACAGCATGCGGGAAGCGAGCCTCCTCGGGAGAAGAGAAGGCAGCCCTGCTGTGTGCGGCTGCATTCACTGCTTTGGCGGAGCCGAGTGGGCCTCCAGGACGGCAGAGCTCCAGCTCTGCTCAGAGGCCCGATCTGGCAGAGTGCTGGCGTGAGGCTGCTCTGCCCTGGGCGAGCCTTGCCCAGACTTGCCTCGCGGCTAGGCTTCCAGTCCAGAAAGGAGCGGGCTGCGCGAGACTGGGAGATGCTACTGGCGCCTTCCTGGCCTCAGCTCCACTCCTGCCTTGCCTTTGCACCTAGTCCCCAGGCGTTCTTGTGGAGGGCTTAGTTGCCGGTGGGTTGCACACTGTCAAGCGCTCCAGCTTGAGGGCTCTATTAGAGGCAAAGTGAGGGCAACTGGAAGTCTATTCTTACGGTTGCTTGACCTCCCAGACTCAGCACAGCACGGAGAGCACAAGGCTCACAGGGCCCCTGGCTGGGGTCTGCAGCCCCACACACGCGGAGGCTGACTCGGTGAGCGCCCAGAAGGTGCCTGACAGACCTCATTTCCCTACTGCTCTCCTCCCCAGCAGAGACGTGGGCAGGTGGTTGGGGCCTGCCCCTGCGTGTCTGGGCTCCCGTCCACAGCCCCAGCTCAGGGAAGCAGCTCCTCAGCCAAGACCTGTAGGAGGCGCGGGGCGCCCCCGCCTGGAAACCTAGTGCACAGTATGAGGGAAGCGAGCCTCCATGGGAGAAGAGGAGGCAGCCCAGATGCGTGGGGCTGCAATCACTGCTTGGGCGGAGCCGAGTGCGCCTCCAGTACGGCAGAGCTCCAGCTCTGCTCACAGGCCCGATCTGGCAGAGTGCTGGCGTGAGGCTGCTCTGCCCTGGGCGAGCCTTGCCCAGACTTGCCTCGCGGCTAGGCTTCCAGTCCAGAAAGTAGCAGGCTGCGAGATACTGGGAGATGCTACTGGCGCCTTCCTGGCCTCAGCTCCACTCCTGCCTTCCCTTTGCACCTAGTCCTCAGGCGTTCTTGTGGAGGGCTTAGTTGCCGGTGGGTTGCACACTGCCAAGCGCTCCAGCAGTGAGGGCTCTATTAGAGGCAATGGGAGGGCAACTGCAGGGCTCCTCCAGCGGTTGCTTGACCGCCCAGACTCAGCACAGCACGTAAAGCACAAGGCTCACAGGGCCCCTGGCTGGGGTCTGCAGCCCCACACACGCGGAGGCTGACTCGGTGAGCGCCCAGAAGGTGCCTGACAGACGTCATTTCCCTAGTGCTCTCCTCCCCAGCAGAGACGTGTGCAGGTGGTTGGGGCCTGCCCCTGCGTGTCTGGGCGCCCGTCCACAGCCCCAGCTCAGGGAAGCAGCTCCTCAGCCAAGACATGTAGGAGGCGCGGGGCGCCCCCGCCTGGAAGCCTAGTGCACAGCATGAGGGAAGCGAGCCTCCTTGGGAGAAGAGGAGGCAGCCCAGATGCGTGGGGCTGCAATCACTGCTTGGGCGGAGCCGAGTGCGCCTCCAGTACGGCAGAGCTCCAGCTCTGCTCAGAGGCCCGATCTGGCAGAGTGCTGGCGTCAGGCTGCTCTGCCCTGGGCGAGCCTTGCCCAGACTTGCCTCGCGGCTAGGCTTCCAGTCCAGAAAGGAGCGGTCTGCGTGTGACTGGGAGATGCTACTGGCGCCTTCCTGGCCTCAGCTCCACTCCTGCCTTGCCTTTGCACCTAGTCCCCAGGCGTTCTTGGGGAGGGCTTAGTTGCCGGTGGGTTGCACACTGCCACGCGCTCCAGCTTGAGGGCTCTATTAGAGGCAAAGTGAGGGCAACTGGAAGTCTATTCTTACGGTTGCTTGACCGCCCAGACTCAGCACAGCACGGAGAGCACAAGGCTCACAGGGCCCCTGGCTGGGGTCTGCAGCCCCACACACGCAGAGGCTGACTCGGTGAGTGCCCAGAAGTTGCCTGACAGACCTCATTTCCCTAGTGCTCTCCTCCCCAGCAGAGACGTGTGCAGGTGGTTGGGGCCTGCCCCTGCGTGTCTGGGCTCCCATCCACAGCCCCAACTCAGGGAAGCAGCTCCTGTGCCAAGACCTGTGGCAGGCGCCGGGGGCCCCGCCTGGAAGCCTAGTTTACAGCATGCGGGAAGCGAGCCTCCTCGGGAGAAGAGAAGGCAGCCCTGCTGTGTGCGGCTGCATTCACTGCTTTGGCGGAGCCGAGTGCGCCTCCAGGACGGCAGAGCTCCAGCTCTGCTCAGAGGCCCGATCTGGCAGAGTCGCTGGCGTGAGGCTGCTCTGCCCTGGGCGAGCCTTGCCCAGACTTGCCTCGCGGCTAGGCTTCCAGTCCAGGAAGGAGCAGGCTGCGAGAGACTGGGAGATGCTACTGGCGCCTTCCTGGCCTCAGCTCCACTTCTGCCTTGCCTTTCCACCTAGTCCTCAGGCGTCCTTGTGGAGGGCTTAGTTGCCGGTGGGTTGCACACTGCCAAGCGCTCCAGCAGTGAGGGCTCTATTAGAGGCAATGGGAGGGCAACTGCAGGGCTCCTCCAGCGGTTGCTTGACAGCCCAGACTCAGCACAGCACGTAAAGCACAAGGCTCACAGGGCCCCTGGCTGGGGTCTGCAGCCCCACACACGCGGAGGCTGACTCGGTGAGCGCCCAGAAGGTGCCTGACAGACGTCAATTCCCTAGTGCTCTCCTCCCCAGCAGAGACGTGTGCAGGTGGTTTGGGCATGCCCCTGCGTGTCTGGGCTCCCGTCCACAGCCCCAGCTCAGGGAAGCAGCTCCTGAGCCAAGACCTGTGGGAGGCGCAGGGGGCCCCGCCTGGAAGCCTAGTTTACAGCATGTGGGAAGCGAGCCTCCTCGGGAGAAGAGAAGGCAGCCCTGCTGTGTGCGGCTGAATTCACTGCTTTGGCGGAGCCAAGTGCGCCTCCAGTACGGCAGAGCTCCAGCTCTGCTCAGAGGCCCGATCTGGCAGAGTTGCTGGCGTGAGCTGCTCTGCCCTGGGCGAGCCTTCCCCAGACTTGCCTCGCGGCTAGGCTTCCAGTCCCGAAAGGAGCGGGCTGCGCGAGACTGGGAGATGCTACTGGCGCCTTCCTGGCCTCAGTTCCACTGCTGCCTTGCCTTTGCACCTAGTCCCCAGGCGTTCTTGTGGAGGGCTTAGTTGCCGGTGGGTTGCACACTGCCAAGCGCTCCAGCTTGAGGGCTCTATTAGAGGCAAAGTGAGGGCAACTGGAAGTCTATTCTTACGGTTGCTTGACCGCCCAGACTCAGCACAGCACGGAGAGCACAAGGCTCACAGGGCCCCTGGCTGCGGTCTGCAGCCCCACACACGCAGAGGCTGACTCGGTGAGTGCCCAGAAGTTGCCTGACAGACGTCATTTCCCTAGTGCTCTCCTCCCCAGCAGAGACGTGTGCAGGTGGTTGGGGCCTGCCCCTGCGTGTCTGGGCTCCCGTCCACAGCCCCAGCTCAGGGAAGCAGCTCCTGAGCTAAGACCTGTGGCAGGCGCAGGGGGCCCCGCCTGGAAGCCTAGTTTACAGCATGCGGGAAGCGAGCCTCCTCGGGAGAAGAGAAGGCAGCCCTGCTGTGTGCGGCTGCATTCACTGCTTTGGCGGAGCCGAGTGGGCCTCCAGGACGGCAGAGCTCCAGCTCTGCTCAGAGGCCCGATCTGGCAGAGTGCTGGCGTGAGGCTGCTCTGCCCTGGGCGAGCCTTGCCCAGACTTGCCTCGCGGCTAGGCTTCCAGTCCAGAAAGGAGCGGGCTGCGCGAGACTGGGAGATGCTACTGGCGCCTTCCTGGCCTCAGCTCCACTCCTGCCTTGCCTTTGCACCTAGTCCCCAGGCGTTCTTGTGGAGGGCTTAGTTGCCGGTGGGTTGCACACTGTCAAGCGCTCCAGCTTGAGGGCTCTATTAGAGGCAAATTGAGGGCAACTGGAAGTCTATTCTTATGGTTGCTTGACCGCCCAGACTCAGCACAGCACGGAGAGCACAAGGCTCACAGGGCCCCTGGCTGGGGTCTGCAGCCCCACACACGCAGAGGCTGACTCGGTGAGTGCCCAGAAGTTGCCTGACAGACCTCATTTCCCTAGTGCTCTCCTCCCCAGCAGAGACGTGTGCAGGTGGTTGGGGCCTGCCCCTGCGTGTCTGGGCTCCCATCCACAGCCCCAACTCAGGGAAGCAGCTCCTGTGCCAAGACCTGTGGCAGGCGCCGGTGGCCCCGCCTGGAAGCCTAGTTTACAGCATGCGGGAAGCGAGCCTCCTCGGGAGAAGAGAAGGCAGCCCTGCTGTGTGTGGCTGCATTCACTGCTTTGGCGGAGCCGAGTGCGCCTCCAGGACGGCAGAGCTCCAGCTCTGCTCAGAGGCCCGATCTGGCAGAGTCGCTGGCGTGAGGCTGCTCTGCCCTGGGCGAGCCTTGCCCAGACTTGCCTCACGGCTAGGCTTCCAGTCCAGGAAGGAGCAGGCTGCGAGAGACTGGGAGATGCTACTGGCGCCTTCCTGGCCTCAGCTCCACTCCTGCCTTGCCTTTCCACCTAGTCCCCAGTCTTTCTTGTGGAGGGCTTAGTTGCCGGTGGGTTGCACACTGCCAAGCGCTCCAGCTTGAGGGCTCTATTAGAGGCAATGGGAGGGCAACTGCAGGGCTCCTCCAGCGGTTGCTTGACAGCCCAGACTCAGCACAGCAGGTAAAGCACAAGGCTCACAGGGCCCCTGGCTGGGGTCTGCAGCCCCACACACGCGGAGGCTGACTCGGTGAGCGCCCAGAAGGTGCCTGACAGACGTCATTTCCCTAGTGCTCTCCTCCCCAGCAGAGACGTGTGCAGGTGGTTTGGGCCTACCCCTGCGTGTCTGGGCTCCCGTCCACAGCCCCAGCTCAGGGAAGCAGCTCCTGAGCCAAGACCTGTGGGAGGCGCAGGGGGCCCCGCCTGGAAGCCTAGTTTACAGCATGTGGGAAGCGAGCCTCCTCGGGAGAAGAGAAGGCAGCCCTGCTGTGTGCGGCTGAATTCACTGCTTTGGCGGAGCCAAGTGCGCCTCCAGTACGGCAGAGCTCCAGCTCTGCTCAGAGGCCCGATCTGGCAGAGTTGCTGGCGTGAGCTGCTCTGCCCTGGGCGAGCCTTCCCCAGACTTGCCTCGCGGCTAGGCTTCCAGTCCCGAAAGGAGCGGGCTGCGCGAGACTGGGAGATGCTACTGGCGCCTTCCTGGCCTCAGTTCCACTGCTGCCTTGCCTTTGCACCTAGTCCCCAGGCGTTCTTGTGGAGGGCTTAGTTTCCGGTGGGTTGCACACTGCCAAGCGCTCCAGCTTGAGGGCTCTATTAGAGGCAAAGTGAGGGCAACTGGAAGTCTATTCTTACGGTTGCTTGACCGCCCAGACTCAGCACAGCACGGAGAGCACAAGGCTCACAGGGCCCCTGGCTGCGGTCTGCAGCCCCACACACGCAGAGGCTGACTCGGTGAGTGCCCAGAAGTTGCCTGACAGACGTCATTTGCCTAGTGCTCTCCTCCCCAGCAGAGACGTGTGCAGGTGGTTGGGGCCTGCCCCTGCGTGTCTGGGCTCCCGTCCACAGCCCCAGCTCAGGGAAGCAGCTCCTGAGCCAAGACCTGTGGCAGGCGCAGGGGGCCCCGCCTGGAAGCCTAGTTTACAGCATGCGGGAAGCGAGCCTCTTCGGGAGAAGAGAAGGCAGCCCTGCTGTGTGCGGCTGCATTCACTGCTTTGGCGGAGCCGAGTGGGCCTCCAGGACGGCAGAGCTCCAGCTCTGCTCAGAGGCCCGATCTGGCAGAGTGCTGGCGTGAGGCTGCTCTGCCCTGGGCGAGCCTTGCCCAGACTTGCCTCGCGGCTAGGCTTCCAGTCCAGAAAGGAGCGGGCTGCGCGAGACTGGGAGATGCTACTGGCGCCTTCCTGGCCTCAGCTCCACTCCTGCCTTGCCTTTGCACCTAGTCCCCAGGCGTTCTTGTGGAGGGCTTAGTTGCCGGTGGGTTGCACACTGTCAAGCGCTCCAGCTTGAGGGCTCTATTAGAGGCAAATTGAGGGCAACTGGAAGTCTATTCTTATGGTTGCTTGACCGCCCAGACTCAGCACAGCACGGAGAGCACAAGGCTCACAGGGCCCCTGGCTGGGGTCTGCAGCCCCACACACGCAGAGGCTGACTCGGTGAGTGCCCAGAAGTTGCCTGACAGACCTCATTTCCCTAGTGCTCTCCTCCCCAGCAGAGACGTGTGCAGGTGGTTGGGGCCTGCCCCTGCGTGTCTGGGCTCCCATCCACAGCTCCAACTCAGGGAAGCAGCTCCTGTGCCAAGACCTGTGGCAGGCGCCGGTGGCCCCGCCTGGAAGCCTAGTTTACAGCATGCGGGAAGCGAGCCTCCTCGGGAGAAGAGAAGGCAGCCCTGCTGTGTGTGGCTGCATTCACTGCTTTGGCGGAGCCGAGTGCGCCTCCAGGACGGCAGAGCTCCAGCTCTGCTCAGAGGCCCGATCTGGCAGAGTCGCTGGCGTGAGGCTGCTCTGCCCTGGGCGAGCCTTGCCCAGACTTGCCTCACGGCTAGGCTTCCAGTCCAGGAAGGAGCAGGCTGCGAGAGACTGGGAGATGCTACTGGCGCCTTCCTGGCCTCAGCTCCACTCCTGCCTTGCCTTTGCACCTAGTCCTCAGGCGTTCTTGTGGAGGGCTTAGTTGCCGGTGGGTTGCACACTGCCAAGCGCTCCAGCTTGAGGGCTCTATTAGAGGCAATGGGAGGGCAACTGCAGGGCTCCTCCAGCTGTTGCTTCACCGCCCAGACTCAGCACAGCACGGAGAGCACAAGGCTCACAGGGCCCCTGGCTGGGGTCTGCAGCCCCACACACGCGGAGGCTGACTCGGTGAGCGCCCAGAAGGTGCCTGACAGACCTCATTTCCCTACTGCTCTCCTCCCTAGCAGAGACGTGGGCAGGTGGTTGGGGCCTGCCCCTGCGTGTCTGGGCTCCCGTCCACAGCCCCAGCTCAGGGAAGCAGCTCCTGAGCCAAGACCTGTGGGAGGCGCAGGGGGCCCCGCCTGGAAGCCTAGTTTACAGCATGTGGGAAGCGAGCCTCCTCGGGAGAAGAGAAGGCAGCCCTGCTGTGTGCGGCTGAATTCACTGCTTTGGCGGAGCCAAGTGCGCCTCCAGTACGGCAGAGCTCCAGCTCTGCTCAGAGGCCCGATCTGGCAGAGTTGCTGGCGTGAGCTGCTCTGCCCTGGGCGAGCCTTCCCCAGACTTGCCTCGCGGCTAGGCTTCCAGTCCCGAAAGGAGCGGGCTGCGCGAGACTGGGAGATGCTACTGGCGCCTTCCTGGCCTCAGTTCCACTGCTGCCTTGCCTTTGCACCTAGTCCCCAGGCGTTCTTGTGGAGGGCTTAGTTTCCGGTGGGTTGCACACTGCCAAGCGCTCCAGCTTGAGGGCTCTATTAGAGGCAAAGTGAGGGCAACTGGAAGTCTATTCTTACGGTTGCTTGACCGCCCAGACTCAGCACAGCACGGAGAGCACAAGGCTCACAGGGCCCCTGGCTGCGGTCTGCAGCCCCACACACGCAGAGGCTGACTCGGTGAGTGCCCAGAAGTTGCCTGACAGACGTCATTTGCCTAGTGCTCTCCTCCCCAGCAGAGACGTGTGCAGGTGGTTGGGGCCTGCCCCTGCGTGTCTGGGCTCCCGTCCACAGCCCCAGCTCAGGGAAGCAGCTCCTGAGCCAAGACCTGTGGCAGGCGCAGGGGGCCCCGCCTGGAAGCCTAGTTTACAGCATGCGGGAAGCGAGCCTCCTCGGGAGAAGAGAAGGCAGCCCTGCTGTGTGCGGCTGCATTCACTGCTTTGGCGGAGCCGAGTGGGCCTCCAGGACGGCAGAGCTCCAGCTCTGCTCAGAGGCCCGATCTGGCAGAGTGCTGGCGTGAGGCTGCTCTGCCCTGGGCGAGCCTTGCCCAGACTTGCCTCGCGGCTAGGCTTCCAGTCCAGAAAGGAGCGGGCTGCGCGAGACTGGGAGATGCTACTGGCGCCTTCCTGGCCTCAGCTCCACTCCTGCCTTGCCTTTGCACCTAGTCCCCAGGCGTTCTTGTGGAGGGCTTAGTTGCCGGTGGGTTGCACACTGTCAAGCGCTCCAGCTTGAGGGCTCTATTAGAGGCAAATTGAGGGCAACTGGAAGTCTATTCTTATGGTTGCTTGACCGCCCAGACTCAGCACAGCACGGAGAGCACAAGGCTCACAGGGCCCCTGGCTGGGGTCTGCAGCCCCACACACGCAGAGGCTGACTCGGTGAGTGCCCAGAAGTTGCCTGACAGACCTCATTTCCCTAGTGCTCTCCTCCCCAGCAGAGACGTGTGCAGGTGGTTGGGGCCTGCCCCTGCGTGTCTGGGCTCCCATCCACAGCTCCAACTCAGGGAAGCAGCTCCTGTGCCAAGACCTGTGGCAGGCGCCGGTGGCCCCGCCTGGAAGCCTAGTTTACAGCATGCGGGAAGCGAGCCTCCTCGGGAGAAGAGAAGGCAGCCCTGCTGTGTGTGGCTGCATTCACTGCTTTGGCGGAGCCGAGTGCGCCTCCAGGACGGCAGAGCTCCAGCTCTGCTCAGAGGCCCGATCTGGCAGAGTCGCTGGCGTGAGGCTGCTCTGCCCTGGGCGAGCCTTGCCCAGACTTGCCTCACGGCTAGGCTTCCAGTCCAGGAAGGAGCAGGCTGCGAGAGACTGGGAGATGCTACTGGCGCCTTCCTGGCCTCAGCTCCACTCCTGCCTTGCCTTTGCACCTAGTCCTCAGGCGTTCTTGTGGAGGGCTTAGTTGCCGGTGGGTTGCACACTGCCAAGCGCTCCAGCTTGAGGGCTCTATTAGAGGCAATGGGAGGGCAACTGCAGGGCTCCTCCAGCTGTTGCTTCACCGCCCAGACTCAGCACAGCACGGAGAGCACAAGGCTCACAGGGCCCCTGGCTGGGGTCTGCAGCCCCACACACGCGGAGGCTGACTCGGTGAGCGCCCAGAAGGTGCCTGACAGACCTCATTTCCCTACTGCTCTCCTCCCTAGCAGAGACGTGGGCAGGTGGTTGGGGCCTGCCCCTGCGTGTCTGGGCTCCCGTCCACAGCCCCAGCTCAGGGAAGCAGCTCCTGAGCCAAGACCTGTGGGAGGCGCAGGGGGCCCCGCCTGGAAGCCTAGTTTACAGCATGTGGGAAGCGAGCCTCCTCGGGAGAAGAGAAGGCAGCCCTGCTGTGTGCGGCTGAATTCACTGCTTTGGCGGAGCCAAGTGCGCCTCCAGTACGGCAGAGCTCCAGCTCTGCTCAGAGGCCCGATCTGGCAGAGTTGCTGGCGTGAGCTGCTCTGCCCTGGGCGAGCCTTCCCCAGACTTGCCTCGCGGCTAGGCTTCCAGTCCCGAAAGGAGCGGGCTGCGCGAGACTGGGAGATGCTACTGGCGCCTTCCTGGCCTCAGTTCCACTGCTGCCTTGCCTTTGCACCTAGTCCCCAGGCGTTCTTGTGGAGGGCTTAGTTGCCGGTGGGTTGCACACTGCCAAGCGCTCCAGCTT
Organism: Capricornis sumatraensis; assembly: GCF_032405125.1. NCBI lineage: Eukaryota > Metazoa > Chordata > Mammalia > Artiodactyla > Bovidae > Capricornis > Capricornis sumatraensis. The sequence goes on along the minus strand of NW_027184615.1, from coordinate 7,133,889 downwards.
GAGGGCTCTATTAGAGGCAAAGTGAGGGCAACTGGAAGTCTATTCTTACGGTTGCTTGACCGCCCAGACTCAGCACAGCACGGAGAGCACAAGGCTCACAGGGCCCCTGGCTGCGGTCTGCAGCCCCACACACGCAGAGGCTGACTCGGTGAGTGCCCAGAAGTTGCCTGACAGACGTCATTTCCCTAGTGCTCTCCTCCCCAGCAGAGACGTGTGCAGGTGGTTGGGGCCTGCCCCTGCGTGTCTGGGCTCCCGTCCACAGCCCCAGCTCAGGGAAGCAGCTCCTGAGCTAAGACCTGTGGCAGGCGCAGGGGGCCCCGCCTGGAAGCCTAGTTTACAGCATGCGGGAAGCGAGCCTCCTCGGGAGAAGAGAAGGCAGCCCTGCTGTGTGCGGCTGCATTCACTGCTTTGGCGGAGCCGAGTGGGCCTCCAGGACGGCAGAGCTCCAGCTCTGCTCAGAGGCCCGATCTGGCAGAGTGCTGGCGTGAGGCTGCTCTGCCCTGGGCGAGCCTTGCCCAGACTTGCCTCGCGGCTAGGCTTCCAGTCCAGAAAGGAGCGGGCTGCGCGAGACTGGGAGATGCTACTGGCGCCTTCCTGGCCTCAGCTCCACTCCTGCCTTGCCTTTGCACCTAGTCCCCAGGCGTTCTTGTGGAGGGCTTAGTTGCCGGTGGGTTGCACACTGTCAAGCGCTCCAGCTTGAGGGCTCTATTAGAGGCAAATTGAGGGCAACTGGAAGTCTATTCTTATGGTTGCTTGACCGCCCAGACTCAGCACAGCACGGAGAGCACAAGGCTCACAGGGCCCCTGGCTGGGGTCTGCAGCCCCACACACGCAGAGGCTGACTCGGTGAGTGCCCAGAAGTTGCCTGACAGACCTCATTTCCCTAGTGCTCTCCTCCCCAGCAGAGACGTGTGCAGGTGGTTGGGGCCTGCCCCTGCGTGTCTGGGCTCCCATCCACAGCCCCAACTCAGGGAAGCAGCTCCTGTGCCAAGACCTGTGGCAGGCGCCGGTGGCCCCGCCTGGAAGCCTAGTTTACAGCATGCGGGAAGCGAGCCTCCTCGGGAGAAGAGAAGGCAGCCCTGCTGTGTGTGGCTGCATTCACTGCTTTGGCGGAGCCGAGTGCGCCTCCAGGACGGCAGAGCTCCAGCTCTGCTCAGAGGCCCGATCTGGCAGAGTCGCTGGCGTGAGGCTGCTCTGCCCTGGGCGAGCCTTGCCCAGACTTGCCTCACGGCTAGGCTTCCAGTCCAGGAAGGAGCAGGCTGCGAGAGACTGGGAGATGCTACTGGCGCCTTCCTGGCCTCAGCTCCACTCCTGCCTTGCCTTTCCACCTAGTCCCCAGTCTTTCTTGTGGAGGGCTTAGTTGCCGGTGGGTTGCACACTGCCAAGCGCTCCAGCTTGAGGGCTCTATTAGAGGCAATGGGAGGGCAACTGCAGGGCTCCTCCAGCGGTTGCTTGACAGCCCAGACTCAGCACAGCACGTAAAGCACAAGGCTCACAGGGCCCCTGGCTGGGGTCTGCAGCCCCACACACGCGGAGGCTGACTCGGTGAGCGCCCAGAAGGTGCCTGACAGACGTCATTTCCCTAGTGCTCTCCTCCCCAGCAGAGACGTGTGCAGGTGGTTTGGGCCTACCCCTGCGTGTCTGGGCTCCCGTCCACAGCCCCAGCTCAGGGAAGCAGCTCCTGAGCCAAGACCTGTGGGAGGCGCAGGGGGCCCCGCCTGGAAGCCTAGTTTACAGCATGTGGGAAGCGAGCCTCCTCGGGAGAAGAGAAGGCAGCCCTGCTGTGTGCGGCTGAATTCACTGCTTTGGCGGAGCCAAGTGCGCCTCCAGTACGGCAGAGCTCCAGCTCTGCTCAGAGGCCCGATCTGGCAGAGTTGCTGGCGTGAGCTGCTCTGCCCTGGGCGAGCCTTCCCCAGACTTGCCTCGCGGCTAGGCTTCCAGTCCCGAAAGGAGCGGGCTGCGCGAGACTGGGAGATGCTACTGGCGCCTTCCTGGCCTCAGTTCCACTGCTGCCTTGCCTTTGCACCTAGTCCCCAGGCGTTCTTGTGGAGGGCTTAGTTTCCGGTGGGTTGCACACTGCCAAGCGCTCCAGCTTGAGGGCTCTATTAGAGGCAAAGTGAGGGCAACTGGAAGTCTATTCTTACGGTTGCTTGACCGCCCAGACTCAGCACAGCACGGAGAGCACAAGGCTCACAGGGCCCCTGGCTGCGGTCTGCAGCCCCACACACGCAGAGGCTGACTCGGTGAGTGCCCAGAAGTTGCCTGACAGACGTCATTTGCCTAGTGCTCTCCTCCCCAGCAGAGACGTGTGCAGGTGGTTGGGGCCTGCCCCTGCGTGTCTGGGCTCCCGTCCACAGCCCCAGCTCAGGGAAGCAGCTCCTCAGCCAAGACCTGTAGGAGGCGTGGGGCGCCCCCGCCTGGAAGCCTAGTGCACAGCATGAGGGAAGCGATCCTCCTTGGGAGAAGAGGAGGCAGCCCAGATGCGTGGGGCTGCAATCACTGCTTGGGCGGAGCCGGGTGCGCCTCCAGTACGGCAGAGCTCCAGCTCTGCTCAGAGGCCCGATCTGGCAGAGGGCTGGCGTGAGGCTGCTCTGCCCTGGGCGAGCCTTGCCCAGACTTGCCTGGCGGCTAGGCATCCAGTCCAGAAAGGAGCGGCCTGAGCGAGACTGGGAGATGCTACTGGCGCCTTCCTGGCCTCAGCTCCACTCCTGCCTTGCCTTTGCACCTAGTCCCCAGGCGTTCTTGTGGAGGGCTTAGTTGCCGGTGGGTTGCACACTGCCAAGCGCTCCATCTTGAGGGCTCTATTAGAGGCAAAGTGAGGGCAACTGGAAGTCTATTCTTACGGTTGCTTGACCGCCCAGACTCAGCACAGCACGGAGAGCACAAGGCTCACAGGACCTCTGGCTATGGTCTGCAGCCTCACACACGCTGAGGCTGACTCGGTGAGCGCCCAGAAGGTGCCTGACAGACGTCTTTTCCCTAGTGCTCTCCTCCCCAGCAGAGACGTGTGCAGGTGGTTGGGGCCTGCCCCTGCGTGTCTGGGCTCCCGTCCACAGCCCCAGCTCAGGGAAGCAGCTCCTCAGCCAAGACCTGTAGGAGGCGGGTGCGCCCCCGCCTGGAAGCCTTGTGCACAGCATGAGGGAAGCGAGCCTCCTCGGGAGAAGAGAAGGCAGCCCTGCTGTGTGCGGCTGCATTCACTGCTTTGGCGGAGCCGAGTGCGCCTCCAGTACGGCAGAGCTCCAGCTCTGCTCAGAGGCCCGATCTGGCAGAGGGCTGGCGTGAGGCTGCTCTGCCCTGGGCGAGCCTTGTCCAGACTTGCCTCGCGGCTAGGCTTCCAGTCCAGAAAGGAGCGGGCTGCGCGAGACTGGGAGATGCTACTGGCGCCTTCCTGGCCTCAGCTCCACTCCTGCCTTGCCTTTGCACCTAGTCCCCAGGCGTTCTTGTGTAGGGCTTAGTTGCCAGTGGGTTGCACACTGCCAAGCGCTCCAGCAGAGAGGGCTCTATTAGAGGCAATGGGAGGGCAACTGCAGGGCTCCTCCAGCGGTTGCTTGACCGCCCAGACTCAGCACAGCACGGAGAGCACAAGGCTCAGAGGGCCTCTGGCTGTGGTCTGCAGCCCCACACACGCTGAGGCTGACTCGGTGAGCTCCCAGAAGGTGCCTGACAGACGTCATTTCCCTAGTGCTCTCCTCCCCAGCAGAGACGTGTGCAGGTGGTTGGGGCCTGCCCCTGCGTGTCTGGGCTCCCGTCCACAGCCCCAGCTCAGGGAAGCAGCTCCTCAGCCAAGACCTGTAGGAGGCGCAGGGCGCCCCCGCCTGGAAGCCTTGTGCACAGCATGAGGGAAGCGAGCCTCCTTGGGAGAAGAGGAGGCAGCCCAGATGCGTGGGGCTGCAATCACTGCTTGGGCGGAGCCGAGTGCGCCTCCAGTACGGCAGAGCTCCAGCTCTGCTCAGAGGCCCGATCTGGCAGAGGGCTGGCGTGAGGCTGCTCTGCCCTGGGCGAGCCTTGCCCAGACTTGCCTCGCGGCTAGGCTTCCTGTCCAGAAAGGAGCGGGCTGCGCGAGACTGGGAGATGCTACTGGCGCCTTCCTGGCCTCAGCTCCACTCCTGCCTTGCCTTTGCACCTAGTCCCCAGGCGTTCTTGTGGAGGCCTTAGTTGCCGGTGGGTTGCACACTGCCAAGCGCTCCAGCTTGAGGGCTCTAGTAGAGGCAAAGTGAGGGCAACTGAAAGTCTATTCTTACGGTTGCTTGACCGCCCAGACTCAGCACAGCACGGAGAGCACAAGGCTCACAGGGCCCCTGGCTGGGGTCTGCAGCCCCACACTCGCGGAGGCTGACTCGGTGAGCGCCCAGAAGGTGCATGACAGACGTCTTTTCCCTAGTGCTCTCCTCCCCAGCAGAGACGTGTGCAGGTGGTTGGGGCCTGCCCCTGCGTGTCTGGGCTCCCGTCCACAGCCCCAGCTCAGGGAAGCAGCTCCTGAGCCAAGACCTGTGGAGGGCGCAGGGGGCCCCGCCTGGAAGCCTAGTTTCCAGCATGCGGGAAGCGAGCCTCCTCGGGAGAAGAGAAGGCAGCCCTGCTGTGTGCGGCTGCATTCACTGCTTTGGCGGAGCCGAGTGCGCCTCCAGTACGGCAGAGCTCCAGCTCTGCTCAGAGGCCCGATCTGGCAGAGTTGCTGGCGTGAGGCTGCTCTGCCCTGGGCGAGCCTTGCCCAGACTTGCCTCGCGGCTAGGCTTCCAGTCCAGAAAGGAGCGGGCTGCGCGAGACTGGGAGATGCTACTGGCGCCTTCCTGGCCTCAGCACCACTCCTGCCTTGCCTTTGCACCTAGTCCTCAGGCGTTCTTGTGGAGGGCTTAGTTGCCGGTGGGTTGCACACTGCCAAGCGCTCCAGCAGAGAGGGCTCTATTAGAGGCAATGGGAGGGCAACTGCAGGGCTCCTCCAGCGGTTGCTTGACCGCCCAGACTCAGCACAGCACGGAGAGCACAAGGCACACAGGGCCTCTGGCTGTGGTCTGCAGCCCCACACACGCTGAGGCTGACTCGGTGAGCGCCCAGAAGGTGCCTGACAAACGTCATTTCCCTAGTGCTCTCCTCCCCAGCAGAGACGTGTGCAGGTGGTTGGGGCCTGCCCCTGCGTGTCTGGGCTCCCGTCCACAGCCCCAGCTCAGGGAAGCAGCTCCTCAGCCAAGACCTGTAGGAGGCGTGGGGCGCCCCCGCCTGGAAGCCTAGTGCACAGCATGAGGGAAGCGATCCTCCTTGGGAGAAGAGGAGGCAGCCCAGATGCGTGGGGCTGCAATCACTGCTTGGGCGGAGCCGGGTGCGCCTCCAGTACGGCAGAGCTCCAGCTCTGCTCAGAGGCCCGATCTGGCAGAGGGCTGGCGTGAGGCTGCTCTGCCCTGGGCGAGCCTTGCCCAGACTTGCCTGGCGGCTAGGCATCCAGTCCAGAAAGGAGCGGCCTGAGCGAGACTGGGAGATGCTACTGGCGCCTTCCTGGCCTCAGCTCCACTCCTGCCTTGCCTTTGCACCTAGTCCCCAGGCGTTCTTGTGGAGGGCTTAGTTGCCGGTGGGTTGCACACTGCCAAGCGCTCCAGCTTGAGGGCTCTAGTAGAGGCAAAGTGAGGGCAACTGGAAGTCTATTCTTACGGTTGCTTGACCGCCCAGACTCAGCACAGCACGGAGAGCACAAGGCTCACAGGGCCCCTGGCTGGGGTCTGCAGCCCCACACACGCGGAGGCTGACTCGGTGAGCGCCCAGAAGGTGCCTGACAGACGTCTTTTCCCTAGTGCTCTCCTCCCCAGCAGAGACGTGTGCAGGTGGTTGGGGCCTGCCCCTGCGTGTCTGGGCTCCCGTCCACAGCCCCAGCTCAGGGAAGCAGCTCCTCAGCCAAGACCTGTAGGAGGCGCGGGGCGCCCCCGCCTGGAAGCCTTGTGCACAGCATGAGGGAAGCGAGCCTCCTCGGGAGAAGAGAAGGCAGCCCTGCTGTGTGCGGCTGCATTCACTGCTTTGGCGGAGCCGAGTGCGCCTCCAGTACGGCAGAGCTCCAGCTCTGCTCAGAGGCCCGATCTGGCAGAGGGCTGGCGTGAGGCTGCTCTGCCCTGGGCGAGCCTTGCCCAGACTTGCCTCGCGGCTAGGCTTCCAGTCCAGAAAGGAGCGGGCTGCGCGAGACTAGGAGATGCTACTGGCCCATTCCTGGCCTCAGCTCCACTCCTGACTTGCCTTTGCACCTAGTCCCCAGGCGTTCTTGTGGAGGGCTTAGTTGCCGGTGGGTTGCACACTGCCAAGCGCTCCAGCTTGAGGGCTCTATTAGAGGCAAAGTGAGGGCAACTGGAAGTCTATTCTTACGGTTGCTTGACCGCCCAGACTCAGCACAGCACGGAGAGCACAAGGCTCACAGGGCCCCTGGCTGCGGTCTGCAGCCCCACACACGCAGAGGCTGACTCGGTGAGTGCCCAGAAGTTGCCTGACAGACGTCATTTGCCTAGTGCTCTCCTCCCCAGCAGAGACGTGTGCAGGTGGTTGGGGCCTGCCCCTGCGTGTCTGGGCTCCCGTCCACAGCCCCAGCTCAGGGAAGCAGCTCCTGAGCCAAGACCTGTGGCAGGCGCAGGGGGCCCCGCCTGGAAGCCTAGTTTACAGCATGCAGGAAGCGAGCCTCCTCGGGAGAAGAGAAGGCAGCCCTGCTGTGTGCGGCTGCATTCACTGCTTTGGCGGAGCCGAGTGGGCCTCCAGGACGGCAGAGCTCCAGCTCTGCTCAGAGGCCCGATCTGGCAGAGTGCTGGCGTGAGGCTGCTCTGCCCTGGGCGAGCCTTGCCCAGACTTGCCTCGCGGCTAGGCTTCCAGTCCAGAAAGGAGCGGGCTGCGCGAGACTGGGAGATGCTACTGGCGCCTTCCTGGCCTCAGCTCCACTCCTGCCTTGCCTTTGCACCTAGTCCCCAGGCGTTCTTGTGGAGGGCTTAGTTGCCGGTGGGTTGCACACTGTCAAGCGCTCCAGCTTGAGGGCTCTATTAGAGGCAAAGTGAGGGCAACTGGAAGTCTATTCTTACGGTTGCTTGACCTCCCAGACTCAGCACAGCACGGAGAGCACAAGGCTCACAGGGCCCCTGGCTGGGGTCTGCAGCCCCACACACGCGGAGGCTGACTCGGTGAGCGCCCAGAAGGTGCCTGACAGACCTCATTTCCCTACTGCTCTCCTCCCCAGCAGAGACGTGGGCAGGTGGTTGGGGCCTGCCCCTGCGTGTCTGGGCTCCCGTCCACAGCCCCAGCTCAGGGAAGCAGCTCCTCAGCCAAGACCTGTAGGAGGCGCGGGGCGCCCCCGCCTGGAAACCTAGTGCACAGTATGAGGGAAGCGAGCCTCCATGGGAGAAGAGGAGGCAGCCCAGATGCGTGGGGCTGCAATCACTGCTTGGGCGGAGCCGAGTGCGCCTCCAGTACGGCAGAGCTCCAGCTCTGCTCACAGGCCCGATCTGGCAGAGTGCTGGCGTGAGGCTGCTCTGCCCTGGGCGAGCCTTGCCCAGACTTGCCTCGCGGCTAGGCTTCCAGTCCAGAAAGTAGCAGGCTGCGAGATACTGGGAGATGCTACTGGCGCCTTCCTGGCCTCAGCTCCACTCCTGCCTTCCCTTTGCACCTAGTCCTCAGGCGTTCTTGTGGAGGGCTTAGTTGCCGGTGGGTTGCACACTGCCAAGCGCTCCAGCAGTGAGGGCTCTATTAGAGGCAATGGGAGGGCAACTTCAGGGCTCCTCCAGCGGTTGCTTGACCGCCCAGACTCAGCACAGCACGTAAAGCACAAGGCTCACAGGGCCCCTGGCTGGGGTCTGCAGCCCCACACACGCGGAGGCTGACTCGGTGAGCGCCCAGAAGGTGCCTGACAGACGTCATTTCCCTAGTGCTCTCCTCCCCAGCAGAGACGTGTGCAGGTGGTTGGGGCCTGCCCCTGCGTGTCTGGGCGACCGTCCACAGCCCCAGCTCAGGGAAGCAGCTCCTCAGCCAAGACATGTAGGTGGCGCGGGGCGCCCCCGCCTGGAAGCCTAGTGCACAGCATGAGGGAAGCGAGCCTCCTTGGGAGAAGAGGAGGCAGCCCAGATGCGTGGGGCTGCAATCACTGCTTGGGCGGAGCCGAGTGCGCCTCCAGTACGGCAGAGCTCCAGCTCTGCTCAGAGGCCCGATCTGGCAGAGTGCTGGCGTCAGGCTGCTCTGACCTGGGCGAGCCTTGCCCAGACTTGCCTCGCGGCTAGGCTTCCAGTCCAGAAAGGAGCGGTCTGCGTGTGACTGGGAGATGCTACTGGCGCCTTCCTGGCCTCAGCTCCACTCCTGCCTTGCCTTTGCACCTAGTCCCCAGGCGTTCTTGGGGAGGGCTTAGTTGCCGGTGGGTTGCACACTGCCACGCGCTCCAGCTTGAGGGCTCTATTAGAGGCAAAGTGAGGGCAACTGGAAGTCTATTCTTACGGTTGCTTGACCGCCCAGACTCAGCACAGCACGGAGAGCACAAGGCTCACAGGGCCCCTGGCTGGGGTCTGCAGCCCCACACACGCAGAGGCTGACTCGGTGAGTGCCCAGAAGTTGCCTGACAGACCTCATTTCCCTAGTGCTCTCCTCCCCAGCAGAGACGTGTGCAGGTGGTTGGGGCCTGCCCCTGCGTGTCTGGGCTCCCATCCACAGCCCCAACTCAGGGAAGCAGCTCCTGTGCCAAGACCTGTGGCAGGCGCCGGGGGCCCCGCCTGGAAGCCTAGTTTACAGCATGCGGGAAGCGAGCCTCCTCGGGAGAAGAGAAGGCAGCCCTGCTGTGTGCGGCTGCATTCACTGCTTTGGCGGAGCCGAGTGCGCCTCCAGGACGGCAGAGCTCCAGCTCTGCTCAGAGGCCCGATCTGGCAGAGTCGCTGGCGTGAGGCTGCTCTGCCCTGGGCGAGCCTTGCCCAGACTTGCCTCGCGGCTAGGCTTCCAGTCCAGGAAGGAGCAGGCTGCGAGAGACTGGGAGATGCTACTGGCGCCTTCCTGGCCTCAGCTCCACTTCTGCCTTGCCTTTCCACCTAGTCCTCAGGCGTCCTTGTGGAGGGCTTAGTTGCCGGTGGGTTGCACACTGCCAAGCGCTCCAGCAGTGAGGGCTCTATTAGAGGCAATGGGAGGGCAACTGCAGGGCTCCTCCAGCGGTTGCTTGACAGCCCAGACTCAGCACAGCACGTAAAGCACAAGGCTCACAGGGCCCCTGGCTGGGGTCTGCAGCCCCACACACGCGGAGGCTGACTCGGTGAGCGCCCAGAAGGTGCCTGACAGACGTCAATTCCCTAGTGCTCTCCTCCCCAGCAGAGACGTGTGCAGGTGGTTTGGGCATGCCCCTGCGTGTCTGGGCTCCCGTCCACAGCCCCAGCTCAGGGAAGCAGCTCCTGAGCCAAGACCTGTGGGAGGCGCAGGGGGCCCCGCCTGGAAGCCTAGTTTACAGCATGTGGGAAGCGAGCCTCCTCGGGAGAAGAGAAGGCAGCCCTGCTGTGTGCGGCTGAATTCACTGCTTTGGCGGAGCCAAGTGCGCCTCCAGTACGGCAGAGCTCCAGCTCTGCTCAGAGGCCCGATCTGGCAGAGTTGCTGGCGTGAGCTGCTCTGCCCTGGGCGAGCCTTCCCCAGACTTGCCTCGCGGCTAGGCTTCCAGTCCCGAAAGGAGCGGGCTGCGCGAGACTGGGAGATGCTACTGGCGCCTTCCTGGCCTCAGTTCCACTGCTGCCTTGCCTTTGCACCTAGTCCCCAGGCGTTCTTGTGGAGGGCTTAGTTGCCGGTGGGTTGCACACTGCCAAGCGCTCCAGCTTGAGGGCTCTATTAGAGGCAAAGTGAGGGCAACTGGAAGTCTATTCTTACGGTTGCTTGACCGCCCAGACTCAGCACAGCACGGAGAGCACAAGGCTCACAGGGCCCCTGGCTGCGGTCTGCAGCCCCACACACGCAGAGGCTGACTCGGTGAGTGCCCAGAAGTTGCCTGACAGACGTCATTTCCCTAGTGCTCTCCTCCCCAGCAGAGACGTGTGCAGGTGGTTGGGGCCTGCCCCTGCGTGTCTGGGCTCCCGTCCACAGCCCCAGCTCAGGGAAGCAGCTCCTGAGCTAAGACCTGTGGCAGGCGCAGGGGGCCCCGCCTGGAAGCCTAGTTTACAGCATGCGGGAAGCGAGCCTCCTCGGGAGAAGAGAAGGCAGCCCTGCTGTGTGCGGCTGCATTCACTGCTTTGGCGGAGCCGAGTGGGCCTCCAGGACGGCAGAGCTCCAGCTCTGCTCAGAGGCCCGATCTGGCAGAGTGCTGGCGTGAGGCTGCTCTGCCCTGGGCGAGCCTTGCCCAGACTTGCCTCGCGGCTAGGCTTCCAGTCCAGAAAGGAGCGGGCTGCGCGAGACTGGGAGATGCTACTGGCGCCTTCCTGGCCTCAGCTCCACTCCTGCCTTGCCTTTGCACCTAGTCCCCAGGCGTTCTTGTGGAGGGCTTAGTTGCCGGTGGGTTGCACACTGTCAAGCGCTCCAGCTTGAGGGCTCTATTAGAGGCAAATTGAGGGCAACTGGAAGTCTATTCTTATGGTTGCTTGACCGCCCAGACTCAGCACAGCACGGAGAGCACAAGGCTCACAGGGCCCCTGACTGGGGTCTGCAGCCCCACACACGCAGAGGCTGACTCGGTGAGTGCCCAGAAGTTGCCTGACAGACCTCATTTCCCTAGTGCTCTCCTCCCCAGCAGAGACGTGTGCAGGTGGTTGGGGCCTGCCCCTGCGTGTCTGGGCTCCCATCCACAGCCCCAACTCAGGGAAGCAGCTCCTGTGCCAAGACCTGTGGCAGGCGCCGGTGGCCCCGCCTGGAAGCCTAGTTTACAGCATGCGGGAAGCGAGCCTCCTCGGGAGAAGAGAAGGCAGCCCTGCTGTGTGTGGCTGCATTCACTGCTTTGGCGGAGCCGAGTGCGCCTCCAGGACGGCAGAGCTCCAGCTCTGCTCAGAGGCCCGATCTGGCAGAGTCGCTGGCGTGAGGCTGCTCTGCCCTGGGCGAGCCTTGCCCAGACTTGCCTCACGGCTAGGCTTCCAGTCCAGGAAGGAGCAGGCTGCGAGAGACTGGGAGATGCTACTGGCGCCTTCCTGGCCTCAGCTCCACTCCTGCCTTGCCTTTCCACCTAGTCCCCAGTCTTTCTTGTGGAGGGCTTAGTTGCCGGTGGGTTGCACACTGCCAAGCGCTCCAGCTTGAGGGCTCTATTAGAGGCAATGGGAGGGCAACTGCAGGGCTCCTCCAGCGGTTGCTTGACAGCCCAGACTCAGCACAGCACGTAAAGCACAAGGCTCACAGGGCCCCTGGCTGGGGTCTGCAGCCCCACACACGCGGAGGCTGACTCGGTGAGCGCCCAGAAGGTGCCTGACAGACGTCATTTCCCTAGTGCTCTCCTCCCCAGCAGAGACGTGTGCAGGTGGTTTGGGCCTACCCCTGCGTGTCTGGGCTCCCGTCCACAGCCCCAGCTCAGGGAAGCAGCTCCTGAGCCAAGACCTGTGGGAGGCGCAGGGGGCCCCGCCTGGAAGCCTAGTTTACAGCATGTGGGAAGCGAGCCTCCTCGGGAGAAGAGAAGGCAGCCCTGCTGTGTGCGGCTGAATTCACTGCTTTGGCGGAGCCAAGTGCGCCTCCAGTACGGCAGAGCTCCAGCTCTGCTCAGAGGCCCGATCTGGCAGAGTTGCTGGCGTGAGCTGCTCTGCCCTGGGCGAGCCTTCCCCAGACTTGCCTCGCGGCTAGGCTTCCAGTCCCGAAAGGAGCGGGCTGCGCGAGACTGGGAGATGCTACTGGCGCCTTCCTGGCCTCAGTTCCACTGCTGCCTTGCCTTTGCACCTAGTCCCCAGGCGTTCTTGTGGAGGGCTTAGTTTCCGGTGGGTTGCACACTGCCAAGCGCTCCAGCTTGAGGGCTCTATTAGAGGCAAAGTGAGGGCAACTGGAAGTCTATTCTTACGGTTGCTTGACCGCCCAGACTCAGCACAGCACGGAGAGCACAAGGCTCACAGGGCCCCTGGCTGCGGTCTGCAGCCCCACACACGCAGAGGCTGACTCGGTGAGTGCCCAGAAGTTGCCTGACAGACGTCATTTGCCTAGTGCTCTCCTCCCCAGCAGAGACGTGTGCAGGTGGTTGGGGCCTGCCCCTGCGTGTCTGGGCTCCCGTCCACAGCCCCAGCTCAGGGAAGCAGCTCCTGAGCCAAGACCTGTGGCAGGCGCAGGGGGCCCCGCCTGGAAGCCTAGTTTACAGCATGCGGGAAGCGAGCCTCCTCGGGAGAAGAGAAGGCAGCCCTGCTGTGTGCGGCTGCATTCACTGCTTTGGCGGAGCCGAGTGGGCCTCCAGGACGGCAGAGCTCCAGCTCTGCTCAGAGGCCCGATCTGGCAGAGTGCTGGCGTGAGGCTGCTCTGCCCTGGGCGAGCCTTGCCCAGACTTGCCTCGCGGCTAGGCTTCCAGTCCAGAAAGGAGCGGGCTGCGCGAGACTGGGAGATGCTACTGGCGCCTTCCTGGCCTCAGCTCCACTCCTGCCTTGCCTTTGCACCTAGTCCCCAGGCGTTCTTGTGGAGGGCTTAGTTGCCGGTGGGTTGCACACTGTCAAGCGCTCCAGCTTGAGGGCTCTATTAGAGGCAAATTGAGGGCAACTGGAAGTCTATTCTTATGGTTGCTTGACCGCCCAGACTCAGCACAGCACGGAGAGCACAAGGCTCACAGGGCCCCTGGCTGGGGTCTGCAGCCCCACACACGCAGAGGCTGACTCGGTGAGTGCCCAGAAGTTGCCTGACAGACCTCATTTCCCTAGTGCTCTCCTCCCCAGCAGAGACGTGTGCAGGTGGTTGGGGCCTGCCCCTGCGTGTCTGGGCTCCCATCCACAGCTCCAACTCAGGGAAGCAGCTCCTGTGCCAAGACCTGTGGCAGGCGCCGGTGGCCCCGCCTGGAAGCCTAGTTTACAGCATGCGGGAAGCGAGCCTCCTCGGGAGAAGAGAAGGCAGCCCTGCTGTGTGTGGCTGCATTCACTGCTTTGGCGGAGCCGAGTGCGCCTCCAGGACGGCAGAGCTCCAGCTCTGCTCAGAGGCCCGATCTGGCAGAGTCGCTGGCGTGAGGCTGCTCTGCCCTGGGCGAGCCTTGCCCAGACTTGCCTCACGGCTAGGCTTCCAGTCCAGGAAGGAGCAGGCTGCGAGAGACTGGGAGATGCTACTGGCGCCTTCCTGGCCTCAGCTCCACTCCTGCCTTGCCTTTGCACCTAGTCCTCAGGCGTTCTTGTGGAGGGCTTAGTTGCCGGTGGGTTGCACACTGCCAAGCGCTCCAGCTTGAGGGCTCTATTAGAGGCAATGGGAGGGCAACTGCAGGGCTCCTCCAGCTGTTGCTTCACCGCCCAGACTCAGCACAGCACGGAGAGCACAAGGCTCACAGGGCCCCTGGCTGGGGTCTGCAGCCCCACACACGCGGAGGCTGACTCGGTGAGCGCCCAGAAGGTGCCTGACAGACCTCATTTCCCTACTGCTCTCCTCCCTAGCAGAGACGTGGGCAGGTGGTTGGGGCCTGCCCCTGCGTGTCTGGGCTCCCGTCCACAGCCCCAGCTCAGGGAAGCAGCTCCTGAGCCAAGACCTGTGGGAGGCGCAGGGGGCCCCGCCTGGAAGCCTAGTTTACAGCATGTGGGAAGCGAGCCTCCTCGGGAGAAGAGAAGGCAGCCCTGCTGTGTGCGGCTGAATTCACTGCTTTGGCGGAGCCAAGTGCGCCTCCAGTACGGCAGAGCTCCAGCTCTGCTCAGAGGCCCGATCTGGCAGAGTTGCTGGCGTGAGCTGCTCTGCCCTGGGCGAGCCTTCCCCAGACTTGCCTCGCGGCTAGGCTTCCAGTCCCGAAAGGAGCGGGCTGCGCGAGACTGGGAGATGCTACTGGCGCCTTCCTGGCCTCAGTTCCACTGCTGCCTTGCCTTTGCACCTAGTCCCCAGGCGTTCTTGTGGAGGCCTTAGTTGCCGGTGGGTTGCACACTGCCAAGCGCTCCAGCTTGAGGGCTCTAGTAGAGGCAAAGTGAGGGCAACTGAAAGTCTATTCTTACGGTTGCTTGACCGCCCAGACTCAGCACAGCACGGAGAGCACAAGGCTCACAGGGCCCCTGGCTGGGGTCTGCAGCCCCACACTCGCGGAGGCTGACTCGGTGAGCGCCCAGAAGGTGCATGACAGACGTCTTTTCCCTAGTGCTCTCCTCCCCAGCAGAGACGTGTGCAGGTGGTTGGGGCCTGCCCCTGCGTGTCTGGGCTCCCGTCCACAGCCCCAGCTCAGGGAAGCAGCTCCTGAGCCAAGACCTGTGGAGGGCGCAGGGGGCCCCGCCTGGAAGCCTAGTTTCCAGCATGCGGGAAGCGAGCCTCCTCGGGAGAAGAGAAGGCAGCCCTGCTGTGTGCGGCTGCATTCACTGCTTTGGCGGAGCCGAGTGCGCCTCCAGTACGGCAGAGCTCCAGCTCTGCTCAGAGGCCCGATCTGGCAGAGTTGCTGGCGTGAGGCTGCTCTGCCCTGGGCGAGCCTTGCCCAGACTTGCCTCGCGGCTAGGCTTCCAGTCCAGAAAGGAGCGGGCTGCGCGAGACTGGGAGATGCTACTGGCGCCTTCCTGGCCTCAGCACCACTCCTGCCTTGCCTTTGCACCTAGTCCTCAGGCGTTCTTGTGGAGGGCTTAGTTGCCGGTGGGTTGCACACTGCCAAGCGCTCCAGCAGAGAGGGCTCTATTAGAGGCAATGGGAGGGCAACTGCAGGGCTCCTCCAGCGGTTGCTTGACCGCCCAGACTCAGCACAGCACGGAGAGCACAAGGCACACAGGGCCTCTGGCTGTGGTCTGCAGCCCCACACACGCTGAGGCTGACTCGGTGAGCGCCCAGAAGGTGCCTGACAAACGTCATTTCCCTAGTGCTCTCCTCCCCAGCAGAGACGTGTGCAGGTGGTTGGGGCCTGCCCCTGCGTGTCTGGGCTCCCGTCCACAGCCCCAGCTCAGGGAAGCAGCTCCTCAGCCAAGACCTGTAGGAGGCGTGGGGCGCCCCCGCCTGGAAGCCTAGTGCACAGCATGAGGGAAGCGATCCTCCTTGGGAGAAGAGGAGGCAGCCCAGATGCGTGGGGCTGCAATCACTGCTTGGGCGGAGCCGGGTGCGCCTCCAGTACGGCAGAGCTCCAGCTCTGCTCAGAGGCCCGATCTGGCAGAGGGCTGGCGTGAGGCTGCTCTGCCCTGGGCGAGCCTTGCCCAGACTTGCCTGGCGGCTAGGCATCCAGTCCAGAAAGGAGCGGCCTGAGCGAGACTGGGAGATGCTACTGGCGCCTTCCTGGCCTCAGCTCCACTCCTGCCTTGCCTTTGCACCTAGTCCCCAGGCGTTCTTGTGGAGGGCTTAGTTGCCGGTGGGTTGCACACTGCCAAGCGCTCCAGCTTGAGGGCTCTAGTAGAGGCAAAGTGAGGGCAACTGGAAGTCTATTCTTACGGTTGCTTGACCGCCCAGACTCAGCACAGCACGGAGAGCACAAGGCTCACAGGGCCCCTGGCTGGGGTCTGCAGCCCCACACACGCGGAGGCTGACTCGGTGAGCGCCCAGAAGGTGCCTGACAGACGTCTTTTCCCTAGTGCTCTCCTCCCCAGCAGAGACGTGTGCAGGTGGTTGGGGCCTGCCCCTGCGTGTCTGGGCTCCCGTCCACAGCCCCAGCTCAGGGAAGCAGCTCCTCAGCCAAGACCTGTAGGAGGCGCGGGGCGCCCCCGCCTGGAAGCCTTGTGCACAGCATGAGGGAAGCGAGCCTCCTCGGGAGAAGAGAAGGCAGCCCTGCTGTGTGCGGCTGCATTCACTGCTTTGGCGGAGCCGAGTGCGCCTCCAGTACGGCAGAGCTCCAGCTCTGCTCAGAGGCCCGATCTGGCAGAGGGCTGGCGTGAGGCTGCTCTGCCCTGGGCGAGCCTTGCCCAGACTTGCCTCGCGGCTAGGCTTCCAGTCCAGAAAGGAGCGGGCTGCGCGAGACTAGGAGATGCTACTGGCCCATTCCTGGCCTCAGCTCCACTCCTGACTTGCCTTTGCACCTAGTCCCCAGGCGTTCTTGTGGAGGGCTTAGTTGCCGGTGGGTTGCACACTGCCAAGCGCTCCAGCTTGAGGGCTCTATTAGAGGCAAAGTGAGGGCAACTGGAAGTCTATTCTTACGGTTGCTTGACCGCCCAGACTCAGCACAGCACGGAGAGCACAAGGCTCACAGGGCCCCTGGCTGCGGTCTGCAGCCCCACACACGCAGAGGCTGACTCGGTGAGTGCCCAGAAGTTGCCTGACAGACGTCATTTGCCTAGTGCTCTCCTCCCCAGCAGAGACGTGTGCAGGTGGTTGGGGCCTGCCCCTGCGTGTCTGGGCTCCCGTCCACAGCCCCAGCTCAGGGAAGCAGCTCCTGAGCCAAGACCTGTGGCAGGCGCAGGGGGCCCCGCCTGGAAGCCTAGTTTACAGCATGCGGGAAGCGAGCCTCCTCGGGAGAAGAGAAGGCAGCCCTGCTGTGTGCGGCTGCATTCACTGCTTTGGCGGAGCCGAGTGGGCCTCCAGGACGGCAGAGCTCCAGCTCTGCTCAGAGGCCCGATCTGGCAGAGTGCTGGCGTGAGGCTGCTCTGCCCTGGGCGAGCCTTGCCCAGACTTGCCTCGCGGCTAGGCTTCCAGTCCAGAAAGGAGCGGGCTGCGCGAGACTGGGAGATGCTACTGGCGCCTTCCTGGCCTCAGCTCCACTCCTGCCTTGCCTTTGCACCTAGTCCCCAGGCGTTCTTGTGGAGGGCTTAGTTGCCGGTGGGTTGCACACTGTCAAGCGCTCCAGCTTGAGGGCTCTATTAGAGGCAAAGTGAGGGCAACTGGAAGTCTATTCTTACGGTTGCTTGACCTCCCAGACTCAGCACAGCACGGAGAGCACAAGGCTCACAGGGCCCCTGGCTGGGGTCTGCAGCCCCACACACGCGGAGGCTGACTCGGTGAGCGCCCAGAAGGTGCCTGACAGACCTCATTTCCCTACTGCTCTCCTCCCCAGCAGAGACGTGGGCAGGTGGTTGGGGCCTGCCCCTGCGTGTCTGGGCTCCCGTCCACAGCCCCAGCTCAGGGAAGCAGCTCCTCAGCCAAGACCTGTAGGAGGCGCGGGGCGCCCCCGCCTGGAAACCTAGTGCACAGTATGAGGGAAGCGAGCCTCCATGGGAGAAGAGGAGGCAGCCCAGATGCGTGGGGCTGCAATCACTGCTTGGGCGGAGCCGAGTGCGCCTCCAGTACGGCAGAGCTCCAGCTCTGCTCACAGGCCCGATCTGGCAGAGTGCTGGCGTGAGGCTGCTCTGCCCTGGGCGAGCCTTGCCCAGACTTGCCTCGCGGCTAGGCTTCCAGTCCAGAAAGTAGCAGGCTGCGAGATACTGGGAGATGCTACTGGCGCCTTCCTGGCCTCAGCTCCACTCCTGCCTTCCCTTTGCACCTAGTCCTCAGGCGTTCTTGTGGAGGGCTTAGTTGCCGGTGGGTTGCACACTGCCAAGCGCTCCAGCAGTGAGGGCTCTATTAGAGGCAATGGGAGGGCAACTGCAGGGCTCCTCCAGCGGTTGCTTGACCGCCCAGACTCAGCACAGCACGTAAAGCACAAGGCTCACAGGGCCCCTGGCTGGGGTCTGCAGCCCCACACACGCGGAGGCTGACTCGGTGAGCGCCCAGAAGGTGCCTGACAGACGTCATTTCCCTAGTGCTCTCCTCCCCAGCAGAGACGTGTGCAGGTGGTTGGGGCCTGCCCCTGCGTGTCTGGGCGCCCGTCCACAGCCCCAGCTCAGGGAAGCAGCTCCTCAGCCAAGACATGTAGGTGGCGCGGGGCGCCCCCGCCTGGAAGCCTAGTGCACAGCATGAGGGAAGCGAGCCTCCTTGGGAGAAGAGGAGGCAGCCCAGATGCGTGGGGCTGCAATCACTGCTTGGGCGGAGCCGAGTGCGCCTCCAGTACGGCAGAGCTCCAGCTCTGCTCAGAGGCCCGATCTGGCAGAGTGCTGGCGTCAGGCTGCTCTGCCCTGGGCGAGCCTTGCCCAGACTTGCCTCGCGGCTAGGCTTCCAGTCCAGAAAGGAGCGGTCTGCGTGTGACTGGGAGATGCTACTGGCGCCTTCCTGGCCTCAGCTCCACTCCTGCCTTGCCTTTGCACCTAGTCCCCAGGCGTTCTTGGGGAGGGCTTAGTTGCCGGTGGGTTGCACACTGCCACGCGCTCCAGCTTGAGGGCTCTATTAGAGGCAAAGTGAGGGCAACTGGAAGTCTATTCTTACGGTTGCTTGACCGCCCAGACTCAGCACAGCACGGAGAGCACAAGGCTCACAGGGCCCCTGGCTGGGGTCTGCAGCCCCACACACGCAGAGGCTGACTCGGTGAGTGCCCAGAAGTTGCCTGACAGACCTCATTTCCCTAGTGCTCTCCTCCCCAGCAGAGACGTGTGCAGGTGGTTGGGGCCTGCCCCTGCGTGTCTGGGCTCCCATCCACAGCCCCAACTCAGGGAAGCAGCTCCTGTGCCAAGACCTGTGGCAGGCGCCGGGGGCCCCGCCTGGAAGCCTAGTTTACAGCATGCGGGAAGCGAGCCTCCTCGGGAGAAGAGAAGGCAGCCCTGCTGTGTGCGGCTGCATTCACTGCTTTGGCGGAGCCGAGTGCGCCTCCAGGACGGCAGAGCTCCAGCTCTGCTCAGAGGCCCGATCTGGCAGAGTCGCTGGCGTGAGGCTGCTCTGCCCTGGGCGAGCCTTGCCCAGACTTGCCTCGCGGCTAGGCTTCCAGTCCAGGAAGGAGCAGGCTGCGAGAGACTGGGAGATGCTACTGGCGCCTTCCTGGCCTCAGCTCCACTTCTGCCTTGCCTTTCCACCTAGTCCTCAGGCGTCCTTGTGGAGGGCTTAGTTGCCGGTGGGTTGCACACTGCCAAGCGCTCCAGCAGTGAGGGCTCTATTAGAGGCAATGGGAGGGCAACTGCAGGGCTCCTCCAGCGGTTGCTTGACAGCCCAGACTCAGCACAGCACGTAAAGCACAAGGCTCACAGGGCCCCTGGCTGGGGTCTGCAGCCCCACACACGCGGAGGCTGACTCGGTGAGCGCCCAGAAGGTGCCTGACAGACGTCAATTCCCTAGTGCTCTCCTCCCCAGCAGAGACGTGTGCAGGTGGTTTGGGCATGCCCCTGCGTGTCTGGGCTCCCGTCCACAGCCCCAGCTCAGGGAAGCAGCTCCTGAGCCAAGACCTGTGGGAGGCGCAGGGGGCCCCGCCTGGAAGCCTAGTTTACAGCATGTGGGAAGCGAGCCTCCTCGGGAGAAGAGAAGGCAGCCCTGCTGTGTGCGGCTGAATTCACTGCTTTGGCGGAGCCAAGTGCGCCTCCAGTACGGCAGAGCTCCAGCTCTGCTCAGAGGCCCGATCTGGCAGAGTTGCTGGCGTGAGCTGCTCTGCCCTGGGCGAGCCTTCCCCAGACTTGCCTCGCGGCTAGGCTTCCAGTCCCGAAAGGAGCGGGCTGCGCGAGACTGGGAGATGCTACTGGCGCCTTCCTGGCCTCAGTTCCACTGCTGCCTTGCCTTTGCACCTAGTCCCCAGGCGTTCTTGTGGAGGGCTTAGTTGCCGGTGGGTTGCACACTGCCAAGCGCTCCAGCTTGAGGGCTCTATTAGAGGCAAAGTGAGGGCAACTGGAAGTCTATTCTTACGGTTGCTTGACCGCCCAGACTCAGCACAGCACGGAGAGCACAAGGCTCACAGGGCCCCTGGCTGCGGTCTGCAGCCCCACACACGCAGAGGCTGACTCGGTGAGTGCCCAGAAGTTGCCTGACAGACGTCATTTCCCTAGTGCTCTCCTCCCCAGCAGAGACGTGTGCAGGTGGTTGGGGCCTGCCCCTGCGTGTCTGGGCTCCCGTCCACAGCCCCAGCTCAGGGAAGCAGCTCCTGAGCTAAGACCTGTGGCAGGCGCAGGGGGCCCCGCCTGGAAGCCTAGTTTACAGCATGCGGGAAGCGAGCCTCCTCGGGAGAAGAGAAGGCAGCCCTGCTGTGTGCGGCTGCATTCACTGCTTTGGCGGAGCCGAGTGGGCCTCCAGGACGGCAGAGCTCCAGCTCTGCTCAGAGGCCCGATCTGGCAGAGTGCTGGCGTGAGGCTGCTCTGCCCTGGGCGAGCCTTGCCCAGACTTGCCTCGCGGCTAGGCTTCCAGTCCAGAAAGGAGCGGGCTGCGCGAGACTGGGAGATGCTACTGGCGCCTTCCTGGCCTCAGCTCCACTCCTGCCTTGCCTTTGCACCTAGTCCCCAGGCGTTCTTGTGGAGGGCTTAGTTGCCGGTGGGTTGCACACTGTCAAGCGCTCCAGCTTGAGGGCTCTATTAGAGGCAAATTGAGGGCAACTGGAAGTCTATTCTTATGGTTGCTTGACCGCCCAGACTCAGCACAGCACGGAGAGCACAAGGCTCACAGGGCCCCTGGCTGGGGTCTGCAGCCCCACACACGCAGAGGCTGACTCGGTGAGTGCCCAGAAGTTGCCTGACAGACCTCATTTCCCTAGTGCTCTCCTCCCCAGCAGAGACGTGTGCAGGTGGTTGGGGCCTGCCCCTGCGTGTCTGGGCTCCCATCCACAGCCCCAACTCAGGGAAGCAGCTCCTGTGCCAAGACCTGTGGCAGGCGCCGGTGGCCCCGCCTGGAAGCCTAGTTTACAGCATGCGGGAAGCGAGCCTCCTCGGGAGAAGAGAAGGCAGCCCTGCTGTGTGTGGCTGCATTCACTGCTTTGGCGGAGCCGAGTGCGCCTCCAGGACGGCAGAGCTCCAGCTCTGCTCAGAGGCCCGATCTGGCAGAGTCGCTGGCGTGAGGCTGCTCTGCCCTGGGCGAGCCTTGCCCAGACTTGCCTCACGGCTAGGCTTCCAGTCCAGGAAGGAGCAGGCTGCGAGAGACTGGGAGATGCTACTGGCGCCTTCCTGGCCTCAGCTCCACTCCTGCCTTGCCTTTCCACCTAGTCCCCAGTCTTTCTTGTGGAGGGCTTAGTTGCCGGTGGGTTGCACACTGCCAAGCGCTCCAGCTTGAGGGCTCTATTAGAGGCAATGGGAGGGCAACTGCAGGGCTCCTCCAGCGGTTGCTTGACAGCCCAGACTCAGCACAGCACGTAAAGCACAAGGCTCACAGGGCCCCTGGCTGGGGTCTGCAGCCCCACACACGCGGAGGCTGACTCGGTGAGCGCCCAGAAGGTGCCTGACAGACGTCATTTCCCTAGTGCTCTCCTCCCCAGCAGAGACGTGTGCAGGTGGTTTGGGCCTACCCCTGCGTGTCTGGGCTCCCGTCCACAGCCCCAGCTCAGGGAAGCAGCTCCTGAGCCAAGACCTGTGGGAGGCGCAGGGGGCCCCGCCTGGAAGCCTAGTTTACAGCATGTGGGAAGCGAGCCTCCTCGGGAGAAGAGAAGGCAGCCCTGCTGTGTGCGGCTGAATTCACTGCTTTGGCGGAGCCAAGTGCGCCTCCAGTACGGCAGAGCTCCAGCTCTGCTCAGAGGCCCGATCTGGCAGAGTTGCTGGCGTGAGCTGCTCTGCCCTGGGCGAGCCTTCCCCAGACTTGCCTCGCGGCTAGGCTTCCAGTCCCGAAAGGAGCGGGCTGCGCGAGACTGGGAGATGCTACTGGCGCCTTCCTGGCCTCAGTTCCACTGCTGCCTTGCCTTTGCACCTAGTCCCCAGGCGTTCTTGTGGAGGGCTTAGTTTCCGGTGGGTTGCACACTGCCAAGCGCTCCAGCTTGAGGGCTCTATTAGAGGCAAAGTGAGGGCAACTGGAAGTCTATTCTTACGGTTGCTTGACCGCCCAGACTCAGCACAGCACGGAGAGCACAAGGCTCACAGGGCCCCTGGCTGCGGTCTGCAGCCCCACACACGCAGAGGCTGACTCGGTGAGTGCCCAGAAGTTGCCTGACAGACGTCATTTGCCTAGTGCTCTCCTCCCCAGCAGAGACGTGTGCAGGTGGTTGGGGCCTGCCCCTGCGTGTCTGGGCTCCCGTCCACAGCCCCAGCTCAGGGAAGCAGCTCCTGAGCCAAGACCTGTGGCAGGCGCAGGGGGCCCCGCCTGGAAGCCTAGTTTACAGCATGCGGGAAGCGAGCCTCCTCGGGAGAAGAGAAGGCAGCCCTGCTGTGTGCGGCTGCATTCACTGCTTTGGCGGAGCCGAGTGGGCCTCCAGGACGGCAGAGCTCCAGCTCTGCTCAGAGGCCCGATCTGGCAGAGTGCTGGCGTGAGGCTGCTCTGCCCTGGGCGAGCCTTGCCCAGACTTGCCTCGCGGCTAGGCTTCCAGTCCAGAAAGGAGCGGGCTGCGCGAGACTGGGAGATGCTACTGGCGCCTTCCTGGCCTCAGCTCCACTCCTGCCTTGCCTTTGCACCTAGTCCCCAGGCGTTCTTGTGGAGGGCTTAGTTGCCGGTGGGTTGCACACTGTCAAGCGCTCCAGCTTGAGGGCTCTATTAGAGGCAAATTGAGGGCAACTGGAAGTCTATTCTTATGGTTGCTTGACCGCCCAGACTCAGCACAGCACGGAGAGCACAAGGCTCACAGGGCCCCTGGCTGGGGTCTGCAGCCCCACACACGCAGAGGCTGACTCGGTGAGTGCCCAGAAGTTGCCTGACAGACCTCATTTCCCTAGTGCTCTCCTCCCCAGCAGAGACGTGTGCAGGTGGTTGGGGCCTGCCCCTGCGTGTCTGGGCTCCCATCCACAGCTCCAACTCAGGGAAGCAGCTCCTGTGCCAAGACCTGTGGCAGGCGCCGGTGGCCCCGCCTGGAAGCCTAGTTTACAGCATGCGGGAAGCGAGCCTCCTCGGGAGAAGAGAAGGCAGCCCTGCTGTGTGTGGCTGCATTCACTGCTTTGGCGGAGCCGAGTGCGCCTCCAGGACGGCAGAGCTCCAGCTCTGCTCAGAGGCCCGATCTGGCAGAGTCGCTGGCGTGAGGCTGCTCTGCCCTGGGCGAGCCTTGCCCAGACTTGCCTCACGGCTAGGCTTCCAGTCCAGGAAGGAGCAGGCTGCGAGAGACTGGGAGATGCTACTGGCGCCTTCCTGGCCTCAGCTCCACTCCTGCCTTGCCTTTGCACCTAGTCCTCAGGCGTTCTTGTGGAGGGCTTAGTTGCCGGTGGGTTGCACACTGCCAAGCGCTCCAGCTTGAGGGCTCTATTAGAGGCAATGGGAGGGCAACTGCAGGGCTCCTCCAGCTGTTGCTTCACCGCCCAGACTCAGCACAGCACGGAGAGCACAAGGCTCACAGGGCCCCTGGCTGGGGTCTGCAGCCCCACACACGCGGAGGCTGACTCGGTGAGCGCCCAGAAGGTGCCTGACAGACCTCATTTCCCTACTGCTCTCCTCCCTAGCAGAGACGTGGGCAGGTGGTTGGGGCCTGCCCCTGCGTGTCTGGGCTCCCGTCCACAGCCCCAGCTCAGGGAAGCAGCTCCTGAGCCAAGACCTGTGGGAGGCGCAGGGGGCCCCGCCTGGAAGCCTAGTTTACAGCATGTGGGAAGCGAGCCTCCTCGGGAGAAGAGAAGGCAGCCCTGCTGTGTGCGGCTGAATTCACTGCTTTGGCGGAGCCAAGTGCGCCTCCAGTACGGCAGAGCTCCAGCTCTGCTCAGAGGCCCGATCTGGCAGAGTTGCTGGCGTGAGCTGCTCTGCCCTGGGCGAGCCTTCCCCAGACTTGCCTCGCGGCTAGGCTTCCAGTCCCGAAAGGAGCGGGCTGCGCGAGACTGGGAGATGCTACTGGCGCCTTCCTGGCCTCAGTTCCACTGCTGCCTTGCCTTTGCACCTAGTCCCCAGGCGTTCTTGTGGAGGGCTTAGTTGCCGGTGGGTTGCACACTGCCAAGCGCTCCAGCTTGAGGGCTCTATTAGAGGCAAAGTGAGGGCAACTGGAAGTCTATTCTTACGGTTGCTTGACCGCCCAGACTCAGCACAGCACGGAGAGCACAAGGCTCACAGGGCCCCTGGCTGCGGTCTGCAGCCCCACACACGCAGAGGCTGACTCGGTGAGTGCCCAGAAGTTGCCTGACAGACGTCATTTCCCTAGTGCTCTCCTCCCCAGCAGAGACGTGTGCAGGTGGTTGGGGCCTGCCCCTGCGTGTCTGGGCTCCCGTCCACAACCCCAGCTCAGGGAAGCAGCTCCTGAGCTAAGACCTGTGGCAGGCGCAGGGGGCCCCGCCTGGAAGCCTAGTTTACAGCATGCGGGAAGCGAGCCTCCTCGGGAGAAGAGAAGGCAGCCCTGCTGTGTGCGGCTGCATTCACTGCTTTGGCGGAGCCGAGTGGGCCTCCAGGACGGCAGAGCTCCAGCTCTGCTCAGAGGCCCGATCTGGCAGAGTGCTGGCGTGAGGCTGCTCTGCCCTGGGCGAGCCTTGCCCAGACTTGCCTCGCGGCTAGGCTTCCAGTCCAGAAAGGAGCGGGCTGCGCGAGACTGGGAGATGCTACTGGCGCCTTCCTGGCCTCAGCTCCACTCCTGCCTTGCCTTTGCACCTAGTCCCCAGGCGTTCTTGTGGAGGGCTTAGTTGCCGGTGGGTTGCACACTGTCAAGCGCTCCAGCTTGAGGGCTCTATTAGAGGCAAATTGAGGGCAACTGGAAGTCTATTCTTATGGTTGCTTGACCGCCCAGACTCAGCACAGCACGGAGAGCACAAGGCTCACAGGGCCCCTGGCTGGGGTCTGCAGCCCCACACACGCAGAGGCTGACTCGGTGAGTGCCCAGAAGTTGCCTGACAGACCTCATTTCCCTAGTGCTCTCCTCCCCAGCAGAGACGTGTGCAGGTGGTTGGGGCCTGCCCCTGCGTGTCTGGGCTCCCATCCACAGCCCCAACTCAGGGAAGCAGCTCCTGTGCCAAGACCTGTGGCAGGCGCCGGTGGCCCCGCCTGGAAGCCTAGTTTACAGCATGCGGGAAGCGAGCCTCCTCGGGAGAAGAGAAGGCAGCCCTGCTGTGTGTGGCTGCATTCACTGCTTTGGCGGAGCCGAGTGCGCCTCCAGGACGGCAGAGCTCCAGCTCTGCTCAGAGGCCCGATCTGGCAGAGTCGCTGGCGTGAGGCTGCTCTGCCCTGGGCGAGCCTTGCCCAGACTTGCCTCACGGCTAGGCTTCCAGTCCAGGAAGGAGCAGGCTGCGAGAGACTGGGAGATGCTACTGGCGCCTTCCTGGCCTCAGCTCCACTCCTGCCTTGCCTTTCCACCTAGTCCCCAGTCTTTCTTGTGGAGGGCTTAGTTGCCGGTGGGTTGCACACTGCCAAGCGCTCCAGCTTGAGGGCTCTATTAGAGGCAATGGGAGGGCAACTGCAGGGCTCCTCCAGCGGTTGCTTGACAGCCCAGACTCAGCACAGCACGTAAAGCACAAGGCTCACAGGGCCCCTGGCTGGGGTCTGCAGCCCCACACACGCGGAGGCTGACTCGGTGAGCGCCCAGAAGGTGCCTGACAGACGTCATTTCCCTAGTGCTCTCCTCCCCAGCAGAGACGTGTGCAGGTGGTTTGGGCCTACCCCTGCGTGTCTGGGCTCCCGTCCACAGCCCCAGCTCAGGGAAGCAGCTCCTGAGCCAAGACCTGTGGGAGGCGCAGGGGGCCCCGCCTGGAAGCCTAGTTTACAGCATGTGGGAAGCGAGCCTCCTCGGGAGAAGAGAAGGCAGCCCTGCTGTGTGCGGCTGAATTCACTGCTTTGGCGGAGCCAAGTGCGCCTCCAGTACGGCAGAGCTCCAGCTCTGCTCAGAGGCCCGATCTGGCAGAGTTGCTGGCGTGAGCTGCTCTGCCCTGGGCGAGCCTTCCCCAGACTTGCCTCGCGGCTAGGCTTCCAGTCCCGAAAGGAGCGGGCTGCGCGAGACTGGGAGATGCTACTGGCGCCTTCCTGGCCTCAGTTCCACTGCTGCCTTGCCTTTGCACCTAGTCCCCAGGCGTTCTTGTGGAGGGCTTAGTTTCCGGTGGGTTGCACACTGCCAAGCGCTCCAGCTTGAGGGCTCTATTAGAGGCAAAGTGAGGGCAACTGGAAGTCTATTCTTACGGTTGCTTGACCGCCCAGACTCAGCACAGCACGGAGAGCACAAGGCTCACAGGGCCCCTGGCTGCGGTCTGCAGCCCCACACACGCAGAGGCTGACTCGGTGAGTGCCCAGAAGTTGCCTGACAGACGTCATTTGCCTAGTGCTCTCCTCCCCAGCAGAGACGTGTGCAGGTGGTTGGGGCCTGCCCCTGCGTGTCTGGGCTCCCGTCCACAGCCCCAGCTCAGGGAAGCAGCTCCTGAGCCAAGACCTGTGGCAGGCGCAGGGGGCCCCGCCTGGAAGCCTAGTTTACAGCATGCGGGAAGCGAGCCTCCTCGGGAGAAGAGAAGGCAGCCCTGCTGTGTGCGGCTGCATTCACTGCTTTGGCGGAGCCGAGTGGGCCTCCAGGACGGCAGAGCTCCAGCTCTGCTCAGAGGCCCGATCTGGCAGAGTGCTGGCGTGAGGCTGCTCTGCCCTGGGCGAGCCTTGCCCAGACTTGCCTCGCGGCTAGGCTTCCAGTCCAGAAAGGAGCGGGCTGCGCGAGACTGGGAGATGCTACTGGCGCCTTCCTGGCCTCAGCTCCACTCCTGCCTTGCCTTTGCACCTAGTCCCCAGGCGTTCTTGTGGAGGGCTTAGTTGCCGGTAGGTTGCACACTGTCAAGCGCTCCAGCTTGAGGGCTCTATTAGAGGCAAATTGAGGGCAACTGGAAGTCTATTCTTATGGTTGCTTGACCGCCCAGACTCAGCACAGCACGGAGAGCACAAGGCTCACAGGGCCCCTGGCTGGGGTCTGCAGCCCCACACACGCAGAGGCTGACTCGGTGAGTGCCCAGAAGTTGCCTGACAGACCTCATTTCCCTAGTGCTCTCCTCCCCAGCAGAGACGTGTGCAGGTGGTTGGGGCCTGCCCCTGCGTGTCTGGGCTCCCATCCACAGCTCCAACTCAGGGAAGCAGCTCCTGTGCCAAGACCTGTGGCAGGCGCCGGTGGCCCCGCCTGGAAGCCTAGTTTACAGCATGCGGGAAGCGAGCCTCCTCGGGAGAAGAGAAGGCAGCCCTGCTGTGTGTGGCTGCATTCACTGCTTTGGCGGAGCCGAGTGCGCCTCCAGGACGGCAGAGCTCCAGCTCTGCTCAGAGGCCCGATCTGGCAGAGTCGCTGGCGTGAGGCTGCTCTGCCCTGGGCGAGCCTTGCCCAGACTTGCCTCACGGCTAGGCTTCCAGTCCAGGAAGGAGCAGGCTGCGAGAGACTGGGAGATGCTACTGGCGCCTTCCTGGCCTCAGCTCCACTCCTGCCTTGCCTTTGCACCTAGTCCTCAGGCGTTCTTGTGGAGGGCTTAGTTGCCGGTGGGTTGCACACTGCCAAGCGCTCCAGCTTGAGGGCTCTATTAGAGGCAATGGGAGGGCAACTGCAGGGCTCCTCCAGCTGTTGCTTCACCGCCCAGACTCAGCACAGCACGGAGAGCACAAGGCTCACAGGGCCCCTGGCTGGGGTCTGCAGCCCCACACACGCGGAGGCTGACTCGGTGAGCGCCCAGAAGGTGCCTGACAGACCTCATTTCCCTACTGCTCTCCTCCCTAGCAGAGACGTGGGCAGGTGGTTGGGGCCTGCCCCTGCGTGTCTGGGCTCCCGTCCACAGCCCCAGCTCAGGGAAGCAGCTCCTCATCCAAGACCTGTAGGAGGCGCGGGGCGCCCCCGCCTGGAAGCCTAGTGCACAGTATGAGGGAAGCGAGCCTCCATGGGAGAAGAGGAGGCAGCCCAGATGCGTGGGGCTGCAATCACTGCTTGGGCGGAGCCGAGTGCGCCTCCAGTACGGCAGAGCTCCAGCTCTGCTCACAGGCCCGATCTGGCAGAGTGCTGGCGTGAGGCTGCTCTGCCCTGGGCGAGCCTTGCCCAGACTTGCCTCGCGGCTAGGCTTCCAGTCCAGAAAGTAGCAGGCTGCGAGAGACTGGGAGATGCTACTGGCGCCTTCCTGGCCTCAGCTCCACTCCTGCCTTGCCTTTGCACCTAGTCCTCAGGCGTTCTTGTGGAGGGCTTAGTTGCCGGTGGGTTGCACACTGCCAAGCGCTCCAGCAGTGAGGGCTCTATTAGAGGCAATGGGAGGGCAACTGCAGGGCTCCTCCAGCGGTTGCTTGACCGCCCAGACTCAGCACAGCACGTAAAGCACAAGGCTCACAGGGCCCCTGGCTGGGGTCTGCAGCCCCACACACGCGGAGGCTGACTCGGTGAGCGCCCAGAAGGTGCCTGACAGACGTCATTTCCCTAGTGCTCTCCTCCCCAGCAGAGACGTGTGCAGGTGGTTTGGGCCTGCCCCTGCGTGTCTGGGCTCCCGTCCACAGCCCCAGCTCAGGGAAGCAGCTCCTGAGCTAAGACCTGCGGGAGGCGCAGGGGGCCCCGCCTGGAAGCCTAGTTTACAGCATGCGGGAAGCGAGCCTCCTCGGGAGAAGAGAAGGCAGCCCTGCTGTGTGCGGCTGCATTCACTGCTTTGGCGGAGCCAAGTGCGCCTCCAGTACGGCAGAGCTCCAGCTCTGGTCAGAGGCCCGATCTGGCAGAGTTGCTGGCGTGAGGCTGCTCTGCCCTGGGCGAGCCTTGCCCAGACTTGCCTCGCGGCTAGGCTTCCAGTCCCGAAAGGAGCGGGCTGCGCGAGACTGGGAGATGCTACTGGCGCCTTCCTGGCCTCAGTTCCACTGCTGCCTTGCCTTTGCACCTAGTCCCCAGGCGTTCTTGTGGAGGGCTTAGTTGCCGGTGGGTTGCACACTGCCAAGCGCTCCAGCTTGAGGGCTCTATTAGAGGCAAATTGAGGGCAACTGGAAGTCTATTCTTACGGTTGCTTGACCGCCCAGACTCAGCACAGCACGGAGAGCACAAGGCTCACAGGGCCCCTGGCTGGGGTCTGCAGCCCCACACACGCAGAGGCTGACTCGGTGAGTGCCCAGAAGTTGCCTGACAGACCTCATTTCCCTAGTGCTCTCCTCCCCAGCAGAGACGT